>NW_026867478.1:102032-431788 GCF_020745735.1 Hemiscyllium ocellatum | reverse complement strand
CAGGAAGAGATTGCAGGTTAGGAGGGCGGTGCTGAGTTGAGGAACCGACTGAGACAAGGTGGGGGGAGGGGAAATGAGGAAACTGGAGAAATCTGAATTCATACCTTGTGGTTGGAGGGTTCCCAGGCGGAAGATGAGGCGCTCCTCCTCCAGCCGCCGTGTTGTTATGTTCTGCCGGTGGAGGAGTCCAAGGACCTGCATGTCCTCGGTGGAGTGGGAGGGAGAGTTAAAGTGTTGAGCCACGGGGTGATTGGGTTGGTTGGTCCGGGCGGCCCAGAGGGTTCTCTGAAGTGTTCCGCAAGTAAGCGGCCTGTCTCCCCAATATACAGGAGGCCACATCGGGTGCAGCGTATGCAATAGATGATGTGTGTGGAGGTACAGGTGAACTTGTGGCGGATATGGAAGGATCCCTTGGGGCCTTGGAGGGAAGTGAGTGTGGAGGTGTGGGCGCAAGTTTTACATTTCCTGCGGTCGCAGGGGAAGGTGCCGGGGGTGGAGGTTGGGTTGGTGGGGCTGTGGATCTGACGAGGGAGTCACGAAGGGAGTGGTCCTTGCGGAACGCTGATAGGGGAGGGGAGGGAAATATATCCTTGGTGGTGGGGTCCGTTTGGAGGTGGCGGAAATGACGGCGGATGATACGTTGTATGCGGAGGTTGGTGGTGGGTAGGTGAGAACCAGTGGGGTTCTGTCTTGGTGGCGGTTGGAGGAGCGGGGCTCAAGGGCGGAGGAGCGGGAAGTGGAGGAGATGCGGTGGAGGGCATCGTCGATCACGTCTGGGGGGAATCTGCAGTCCTTGAAGAAGGAGGCCATCTGGGCTGTGCGGTGTTGGAACTGGTCCTCCTGGGAGCAGATGCGGCGGAGACGAAAGAATTGGGAATATGGGATGGCGTTTTTACAGGGGGCAGGGTGGGAGGAGGTGTAGTCCAGGTAGCTGTGGGAGTCAGTCGGTTTATAGTCGATGTCTGTGTTGAGTCGGTCGCCCGAGATAGAGATGGAAAGGTCTAGGAAAGGGAGGGAGGAGTTTGAGACAGTCGAGGTGAATTTAAGGTCAGGATGGAAGGTGTTAGTAAAGTTGATGAACTGTTCAACTTCCTCGTGGGAGCACGAGGCAGCGCCGATACAGTCATCGATGTAGCGGAGGAAAAGGTGGGGGGTGGTGCCAGTGTAGTTGCGGAAGATGGACTGTTCCACATATCCTACGAAGAGGCAGGCATAGCTGCGGCCCATGCAGGTGCCCATGGCGACTCCTTTAGTTTCGAGGAAGTGGGAGGATTGAAAAGAGAAGTTATCCAGGGTGAGGACCAGTTCAGTCAGTCGAAGGAGGGTGTCAGTGGAAGGGTACTGGTTGGTGCGGCGGGAAAGGAAGAAGCGGAGGGCTTTGAGTCCTTCGTGATGGGGGATGGAGGTGTACAGGACTGGACGTCCATAGTGAAAATAAGGCGTTGGGGACCGGGGAAGCGAAAATCCTGGAGGAGGTGGAGGGCGTGGGTGATGTCCCGAACGTAGGTGGGGAGTTCTTGGACTAAAGGGGACAGGACCGTGTCGAGGTATTGGGAGATGAGTTCGGTGGGGCAGGAGCAGGCTGAGACAATGGGTCGGCCGGGGCAGGCAGGTTTGTGGATTTTGGGCAGGAGGTAGAAACGGGCGGTGTGGAGTTGTGGGACTATGAGGTTGGAGGCGGTGGATGGGAGATCCCCTGAGGTGATGAGGTCCTGGATGGTCTGAGAGATGATGGTTTGGTGGTGGAGGTGGGGTCGTAGTCAAGGGGGCGATAAGAGGAGGCATCCGCGAGCTGGCGTTTGGCCTCAGCAGTATAAAGGTCAGTGCGCCAAACTACCACCGCGCCTCCCTTGTCTGCGGGTTTGATGGTGAAGTTGTGATTGGAGCGAAGGAAGTGGAGGGCTGCACGTTCTGAGGGTGAGAGGTTGGAGTGGGTGAGAGGGGTGGACAGGTTGAGTCGGTTAATGTCACGGCGGCAGTTGGCTATAAAGAGGTCGAGGGCGGGTAAGAGGCCAGCACGGGGTGTCCAGGTGGATGGGGTGCGTTGGAGCCCCGGTGGAGCCCCCGCGATCGCCGCCCAACAACTGCCACGTCTAACTCTGCCCCTACTTGGATCTCTGTCCCAGCCCCTGACCCCGCCCCCAGCCCCAACTCCAGTCCCACACCAGGTCCTAGCTCCCAGCCTTGCCGGATTTTCACCATCCCTCCAGATCGCCCCTCTCTAAAGATGAAAGATCAGTCCTCAGCAGGGGCCTCACCTTCATTCCCCTACGCCCTCGATTAATGAGTTCAACACGCGCCGAGATATTGAACAATTCTTCCGCCGCCTTCGCCTCCGTGCCTACTTTCACAACCAAGACTCCCGCCCACCTTCTGACGACCCCTTCTCCCGCCTCCAACGCACCCCATCCACCTGGACAACCCGTGCTGGCCTCTTACCCGCCCTCGACCTCTTTATAGCCAACTGCCACCGTGACATTAACAGTCTCAACCTGTCCACCCCTCTCACCCACTCCAACCTCTCACCCTCAGAACGTGCAGCCCTCCACTCCCTTCGCTCCAATCCCAACCTCACCATCAAACCCGCAGACAAGGGAGGCGCGGTGGTAGTTTGGCGCACTGACCTTTAAACCGCTGAGGCCAAACGCCAGCTCGCGGCCGCCTCCTCTTATCGCCCCCTTGACCACGACCCCACCTCCCACCACCAAACCATCATCTCCCAGACCATCCAGGACCTCATCACCTCAGGGGATCTCCCATCCACCGCCTCCAACCTCATAGTCTCACAACCCCACACCGCCCGTTTCTACCTCCTGCCCAAAATCCACAAACCTGCCTGCCCCGGCCGACCCATTGTCTCAGCCTGCTCCTGCCCCACCGAACTCATCTCCCAATACCTCGACACGGTCCTGTCCCCTTTAGTCCAAGAACTCCCCACCTACGTTCGGGACACCACCCACGCCCTCCACCTCCTCCAGGACTTTCGCTTCCCCGGTCCCCAACGCCTTATTTTCACTATGGACATCCAGTCCCTGTACACCTCCATCCCCCATCACGAAGGACTCAAAGCCCTCCGCTTCTTCCTTTCCCGCCGCACCAACCAGTACCCTTCCACTGACACCCTCCTTCGACTGACTGAACTGATCCTCACCCTGAATAACTTCTCTTTTCAATCCTCCCGCTTCCTCCAAACTAAAGGAGTTGCCATGAGCACCCGCATGGGCCGCAGCTATGCCTGCCTCTTCGTAGGATATGTGGAACAGTCCATCTTCCGCAACTACACTGGCACCTCCCCCCACCTTTTCCTCCGCTACATCGATGACTGTATCGGCGCTGCCTCGTGCTCCCACGAGGAAGTTGAACAGTTCATCAACTTTACTAACACCTTCCATCCCGACCTTAAATTCACCTCGACTGTCTCAAACTCCTCCCTCCCTTTCCTAGACCTTTCCATCTCTATCTCGGGCGACCGACTCAACACAGACATCGACTATAAACCGACTGACTCCCACAGCTACCTGGACTACACGTCCTCCCACCCTGCCCCCTGTAAAAACGCCATCCCATATTCCCAATTCTTTCGTCTCCGCCGCATCTGCTCCCAGGAGGACCAGTTCCAACACCGCACAGCCCAGATGGCCTCCTTCTTCAAGGACTGCAGATTCCCCCCAGACGTGATCGACGATGCCCTCCACCGCATCTCCTCCACTTCCCGCTCCTCCGCCCTTGAGCCCCGCTCCTCCAACCGCCACCAAGACAGAACCCCACTGGTTCTCACCTACCACACCACCAACCTCCGCATACAACGTATCATCCGCCGTCATTTCCGCCACCTCCAAACGGACCCCACCACCAAGGATATATTTCCCTCCCCTCCCCTATCAGCGTTCCGCAAGGACCACTCCCTTCGTGACTCCCTCGTCAGATCCACAGCCCCCACCAACCCAACCTCCACCCCCGGCACCTTCCCCTGCGACCGCAGGAAATGTAAAACCTGCGCCCACACTTCCACACTCACTTCCCTCCAAGGCCCCAAGGGATCCTTCCATATCCGCCACAAGTTCACCTGTACCTCCACACACATCATCTATTGCATACGCTGCACCCGATGTGGCCTCCTGTATATTGGGGAGACAGGCCGCTTACTTGCGGAATGCTTCAGAGAACACCTCTGGGCCGCCCGACCAACCAACCCAACCACCCCGTGGCTCAACACTTTAACTCTCCCTCCCACTCCACCGAGGACATGCAGGTCCTTGGACTCCTCCACCGGCAGAACATAACAACACGGCGGCTGGAGGAGGAGCGCCTCATCTTCCACCTGGGAACCCTCCAACCACAAGGTATGAATTCAGATTTCTCCAGTTTCCTCATTTCCCCTCCCCCCACCTTGTCTCAGTCGGTTCCCTCAACTCAGCACCGCCCTCCTAACCTGCAATCTCCTTCCTGACCTCTCCGCCCCCACCCCACTCCGGCCTATCACCCTCACCTTGACCTCCTTCCACCTATCCCACCTCCATCGCCCCTCCCCCTAAGTCCCTCCTCCCTACCTTTTATCTTAGCCTGCTTGGCTACTCTCTCTCATTCCTGATGAAGGGCTTATGCTCGAAACGTCAAATTCCCTACTCCTGAGATGCTGCCTGGCCTTCTGTCCATCGAATACACACCTAGAGTCATCAACTGCTATTTTTATGAAAAGGCCTTCATTCTGCGAGCATTCTTGTAAACCTACTCAGAGCTCTCTCCAAAGCCTCCAACTATTCAACGCTGTCTCCAATCACTTCACTTCCCATTCCTGAAATATCACACTCAGAATTGAGCAGTGATGCAGCTGGACGATTCATTCAAAGTCGAATTGTGCGGGCGAATGATCTGCAACGCTTGTTTTCACTTTGAACAAGTGTTTCTCTTTGCCGTGTTCACTGCAATGGTAGCTCTGCCCCATCCCTACGTCAGATAGTTTAATCCCTTCAACTGAGTGTTTTTTTGAGTAAATTGATGGGGAAATTTTGCATAAGGCAAGTTAAGAAATGAGGACTTGCCCGAGATTCGAGCCTGCGACCTCTTGCACGTCTGCAAGACCCAAAGTGGGAACCGTACCCTAAACCAACGAGCGCCATGTCGTGGTTCCGCTTACCTCCTGAAGCAGCTGAAACATCCACATCGTCCAAGAATTGCAAGCAGCAAAGAGTTTCCAGAACATTGGCTTCTCACTCTGACTCCCTGCTCCAGGGACACTGCTGTTAGTCCCGTCCCCAGGAACCGGGCTCTCTCCCCTGGTGGACAATTAACCCATTTTATTTCTGCTTGCAAGCTATTCTGGGGGAGGACAGAGTCCATTCACTCTTCTATTCTCTCTCTCTCTGTCTCTCGCAATCACTTGGGATAGGAGATGTCAGATACACTTAAGCGTGGGAAATGTGCAACTTCGATTGTGTACTTTCTCCAAAGGTCTGTTATCGGAGAGATAGAAAGATGCTGTGATGGCAGGACAGAGAGGAATGGACACCGAAGATTCTTCCCTCCGGAAAATTCATATGAGGACATTGCTGTGTAGTCTGCTTGGAGTTCAGAATTCGTCTTCACTCAGCAATTTTACAGAAAGTCTATTGCAAAGTGGGCATCGTTTTCTTTGCTGCGACCGTGCAGCAGTTAACATCTGAGCCCCAACTGTCCCAGTTGAAGGGAGTCATACATACTAGCATACATGAGCACCAACTAGTCACCAAAAAAACATGACCAACAATCACCGGCATCCGTACACACAAAGAGGGACACCAGTCCGACTGAGAAAATCGAACTATCTCCCGCAGTTCTGCTCTCCACACTTTCGTACGTCATGATGTGCGGCTGAAAGCTCCGAGGACAGTCTATGAAAGAAACCTCCCTGAGAGTCGGGCAGCCCTGCATGCGGGAGCAGTGGAATGACCAATCACTGTCATTTTCCTAAGGACACATCTCCACATTAAACAGCCTCGAGGCAAACTTTCCTTCCTTCTATTTAAAATTCGAGACCCGTCATAACCGAAATTCTCCAGATAAGTTTAGAAACATTTACTTCCAGTTGTTAGCTAATTATTTCTACGGGCACTGTGTTAAAGTTTGAGCATTTTGAGTTTTGAAATTTTGTGATTCTGATCGATATAATAGTTCGAAAAATAGGATGTTGAATTTAGACAGCGTTTATATTTGCACGTCGGCGATAAGTCTGCACAACAGCATATTCCGGGTCTTTTCAGAGAGGTTAGCAAATGGGGTTCAAATCAATATGTCTGTTAATGGAGTTCAGATTTGAATGCCAGACCTCTCGGAATTCCCGGACATGTCTTTGCCTAGACAGTCCCAGGATGGATTATCGTCACAGTCGAACTGGTGTCCCTCTTTGTCTGTGTGTATGGATGTCAATGGTTGTTGATCATGTCTTTTGGAGGCCACCTGGTGCTCATGTGTGCTAGTGGCGAGTTTCCTGCACGTCTTTCCACTATAACTTTCGTTGCAATCCTTGCGGGTATTTTGTATATGACATTTATTCTGCTAGTTGTTGATACGAGTACTTCAAGTGCATCAGGAGTTTATTTCAGTGTGGTGGTAGGATTGTGGGCGAGAACGAGGCCTTGGGGGTGGAGTAATCTGGTGGTCATCTCCAAGATGTCTTTATGCTAGGGTGATTATAATCTCTGGGCGTGTTGTATCTTCCTGTTTAAGTCTTGTGCTGGAATCAGCAGACAATGCCTATCGATTCACCGTTGCTCATGAATAAGTTGCATCGATGTTTTTTCCTTGACTTCCCGTAGTTCCTGGGTGCTACAGTGTGTTGTGGCTAGTTGAAATAATGTCTTGATGCAGGTTCCGTTTGTGGGTGTTGGGATGATTGCTCCTGTAGTTGAGTTTCTGTTCAGTGTGTGTGGCTTTCCTGTAAACTCTGGTCTGCAGCTCTCCATTCGCTTTTCGTTCTATTATGACATCTGGAGGCGGGGGCGGGGGGAAGGGTAGTTGTTATTGTTTTCTTCCTCTTTGGTGAACATTATATCGGTAAGGATGGTGTTTATGCGTTTCTTTGAATTTATTGACGAATAATGAAGACAAGGTGTCATGCACATAGCAGACCCAAAGCTTGGGCTGGATTGTGGGAAGGGCTGTTCATTCTAACCTCGGCATAACTGCTTGTGTAAGAGTCCTGATGTTGGTGATACCAAACCTACCACCAAACTGAAACAACTCTTGATGAATTTAAAGGACCCATACCAAAAACCAGCAAACGATTTTAATATACAAAATGCTCTACAAGGATTGCAACAAATATTACATTAGACTGATAGGCAGGAAACTAGTCACCAGAATACATGAGCACTGACTAGCCACCAAAAGACATGACCAACTATCACTAGCATCGGTACACACAGACAAAGAGGGACATCCTGGGACAGCCTAAACAAAGACACACGCAGCTATTCCGAGAGGTCTGACATTCAAACAGGAACTCCATTCTGAAACATATCGATTTTAACCCCATTTACGAACCCTTCGGAAAAATAACCATAAGCGACATCACCAACGACAACAGACCAAGACACACAAAAATCAAGTGGGATAGACCATCAGTGCTTATCGGAGGCTCACTGATAAAGTTACCTTGCATGATCTGAGAATAAATCTACGCGCTCAACGAGCAAACTTACACCTGATTCAAAACCTGAGCTACAAATCTTCTGCAAAATCGTACTCACTGATCTCCCCTAGACATGCAGCGACAAGACTCACCTTTATTCCTGTTCGAACCTTCTATTCTTCACAGCAGGACTTCTAAAAAAAACTTTATTATATCGGAATCAGATTTGCTGACAACATTCAAACTACCCAATGAGACAAATCTAGTTCCTTTCAATTGGTTTAATGACCGGAGTAAGTTTGCAGAAAATGTTAATGAACTAAGCAGCTTTTCCCAGAATGTAACCCAGTACAAGGTCAGCGATATGACAAAGGTCAGTGAGCTAAAACCATACCTCTGTTTCTCTATCCACAGCGGGATATTCACCTGAGGAATATTCGCAGATTTCAGGTAATAACCGAGACATTTCTCAGGAACAGAACATTCGACAAGTTCAGAAACTGGTCTTTTACTCTAAATGCTGTTTCATTCTACATTGTTCTTGGACTCTGCCTCAGGTTGTGCACCAGAACAGCCAGCGAATGCTCTCAAAATGCCGTAATCTTATCACATGGCCCTTCCAACCAGTTGATCCATGCAAATGCTGTGGTCCTGACACCAACTGGGAGAACGTGAGGACTGCTGATGCCAGAGATCAGAGTCGAAAGTGTGGTGCTGGAAAAGCACAGCAGGATTCCTGATGATGGGCTTATGCGAAACGTCGAATCTCCTCTCCTTGGATATTGTCTGGCTGCTGTGCTTTTCCAGCACCACACTCACAGTTCTACTATCAAACCTTACCAACAGCAGTTCTAAATGACAGAGATCAGTGATTATTGGAGCATCAGGCTCAGGAAAGGGATATAGATGGGTTTAGTGGACTGATAGAGATGTCAGGCAAATTGGAAGTTTAGAACTAGTATAAGCAAGACTGCACACAAATCACGAAATGCAGACATGGCTATGGCACATGAGGTGACACATGGAAATATATTTATATGAAGGATATAGTGGATTAAAACATAAATTGTTAGCTTAAAAACATAAATTGAGGAAATTGTTGAGCAATGAAAAGTGTTTGATTTACATTCAAGACAACAGGTTGAGATTAATTGGGGAGCGTTGCTTGTTTATTGAAAGTGCATAGTTTTGACCGAAGACATTTAAAGAATCTGTGATACTAGGCATCCAGAACTGTCAAATGAAAACTGGAGAGCCAGGCATTGAAGTGGAAGGGAATGAACTGAAGGTTTTCACAATACGTGCAAAGCAGAGTCAAGTCCACGCCAAAACTGACATTGCATAACTTGATCTGTATAAACTGTAAAGTGTTGTCCTGATCTAACCATGTTCATTATGAGTTAACATGTTCGGAACTATTCCAGTACAAGTTTAAAACAGAGTACAGAAGGTGTGAGACATTTAAATTGAAGAATAATCATTAAATTGTCAAAATGCTCAGCAGGTCTGACAGTGTATGGCGATAGGTGCTGCCGCTCCTGAACATTAATTCTAGTTAATTTTGCTGTTATTTAAAACTGAACTTGACCTTTAGGCTGTGTTGCATCCCACACTGACAGTAAAATTTTTAGGTGGACCTATACGCACTGAAAATTATCGTCCTGAATAACATCTTGACAGCTGAGAGCGTGAAACTGGATGTTTGTAAACAAAATAATAATTAATTGTACTAAGCCTATGTACATTGAATGTGACACCTTTAACCTGTATATGCTTTCACTAAATGTAATGATGTACTGTAATTCACCGGGTAAAATGGAGTGGTCATATTCTACCTTGGTTATATTCACCATAATCGTTAATGCGGTGACCTGAACATATTAATACGGATTATAACAATGTTGATGCAGGTACTTCTGCGCTGAAATTAATGACACTGAACGAGATTTTCAACAAACTCACACTACGTTTCTTCTGGATTAATCAGCACGAACTATGGAAGTAGTGGTTGCAGCTGCCTGCACAGAATTTATCTGTGCAGAAATAGAATTGGGTACAACCATACAGGAGTGAACATTTCCATTGTCAAGGTCACCACTATCATGAGAACCCGTACACAAAGGATATAATTAATCTGGGTTGCACTAATTGATGCCAAAGTTAGGCTGAATATGACATTTGAGGACTAATTAAAATATTGCTGAACTGCACTTCTCCACAATGAAAACACAGGAAACTGTGTGAAAGCGCTTATACAATGTCAGTTAAATTTGGCATTCATCAATTTATTTAAATCAACATGTTCATGCTCAGTTGTAACTTGTGCAATGGTCATTGAATTCAGCATGAAGGACATAAAATTAATATTTGGTGCAAATGGCAACTTTCACGTGAAATCGCCATTTTTTCATTGAACAGTGTATTTTGTTTTGGGTGCACAAAAGAAAAGGCTGACTAGTTTTTTTTAGCGTCTCTGTGTGTTCAACATTGGAAAAAATGCAGTTGCAGAAATATCCATTTCATAAAAACACATTGGCAAGACCAGCCATCATTTCACGAATTTATGTTACTTCTTCCCATTGAATTAGTATCATTAACAGGCAAAACCAACCAATTTTCCGCATGGAAAAAGAGATGAAGAGGAAATATGACCATCTATAAACATGATTAAGGAGATGCTTAGAGCTTTCACCAAAATTTCAGTCATCACCAAAAGATTGAGTGTTTGCAATTTATTATCCCGTTCTTGCAACAATCCGTTAGTTGTGCTAACAGTTGCTAGTTATGGAAGGATTTGCATACCTCTCATTTTGTCATTTTCTTCTCCATGGTAGTGATGTCATTTCAATATATAAGTAGATCACTTGTCTATTTACTCCGTCAAACACTTTAAAAATATGAGCACGTATGATATGTCCTAACCCCTAAAATCAATATTTTTACCAACTATCCATTTCAACCCTCAATTTAATCATAGTTATTCTTCGCGAACGTAATGAACCATCATTACATTTTACTATTTCATGTTTCACAGAGTGGCATTAAAATGTCTTAAGAGAAATGGTTTCTTAGCATTCAAGATACATGTCATTCTCCTTTCAATAGGCGAACATGCAAACACTAGAACGACGCCCTCTCTGCATTTGGTATTTTTCCATGGCTTGTTAACGTCTCATACTTCAAATGTAATTCTGACTGTTATTGATGCGCACATATATATTCATACAAAGTCATGCGAAAATTTTGTTCCACGTTCTTTTAACGATTCAATCTGTTCAGAGATATGATTACAATCCACTGGAGCATTGAGGACTGTGAATCTGAAGCAGCCTGCTCAGAGCTATGGACACTGCCACAGTTATTTGTAGTGTGCTACTGTGAGAGACAAAGCACTGCGCCACAATAAACGTTTCTTGTTCATTATTTGTGTTGTCACAGTAACAGGCATTGACCATGCAGTGGCATGCTATAAATTAAGTTGCTTGCTTTTATGTGTGATCTTACTATGGGAATATTATCATTCCCTGTCATGATATGAACATCGCTGTACTGTGTATTGATACTATTTGTTGATTAAACCGTCACATACCAAATGAATCTCCATTTCCTCAAGGTGCTCGTTGTTGTATTGCTTAATTTTTGAACCATATGCATGTTGTTCATTGTGCTGGAATATGAACAACAGCTCTCCATTAAATTGGTGCAGATTCTATACAAGCATTGTGTTTCGATTTTGCTTCAATTTAGCAACCTTACACTTCAAGCATTTCCATGGTACACCTGTCCTAGAATAGCGCTTGACACGAACATGTTTTCACTCCGATGTGGGAGAACTAACCGCCATTTCAAACAGGGAAACACTACATAGATGATTTGTTTCACTTGTTGCCATTACCACTTTACAATAGCATCAAATGATTAGCTGGAGTTATGCCTCTCAGGAATTCCACACGGACCAATTTCTTTCCATTAATGCAAGTGCCCGTTTCCTATATTGTTCTCCCGACGTGAAGCATTTTTGTCTGACATACGTGAAATATCATCTGCTACCTCTGTTTCAACTTCTGCTCCTTACATTCGCCAATCTCTCAGGCTGTTCTTGTGAAAATTCATTTTTACATGTTGAATTTGACAAGTATAAATTTTATGTTCTCGAACTAAATCACCAAACTGTATAAAAGCCCCGAAATTTCCTGGCAGCTCTTTACAATACCAGATACTTCTGTATTCTCAGAGATATATTTCTTTTTGAGCGCAATTAGTAAGTAATGTGACGATTTATAGCTTTTCATGTTGGTCATTAATCGCTCTTAAACATTTACAACTTCATATATTTGTCTAGAAGCATAGCATCCCAACAGTATGGAAGCAGGTCATGAGGCCTATTCAGTCCACATCAAACCTAATAAGCATTCCACGCAGACTCACCCTCTGACCCCCTCCCCCTTCCATACACTGTCCCTGTGACATTGCATTTCCCATGGGCAATCTCACTAGCCTTAAAATTACTAATTTGGCAGTGCTTATGATCCTGGCCCAGGGAATATGAGGCATCTCCAGATGTATGGCGATCTATTTGGTCTCCATGGAGGCGACAGATCACGTGGGCATGTTCACAGCTGTGATAGTAAAATTAATTCTACGTGTTTATCTTCCATTCAGTTTTCTATCCCTTCGTTGAGTCTCTAGTTTGTTTTTTGTTCTGATAGATGTAATTAAAGATTGTTCTCTCTGACAGTAGCGGCTTTCATCGTTGACTATTCAGAAGATATATGCTTCCAGAAAATGAAGACAAAGCATGATACCAAGAAAACCATAGCCGTGACAATAGAAACTGCCTATGTACTGAATTGTGTTGTAAACATCCACTCGTATTTTGGGCAAGTCTTCTTTGGAATGACATTATACCCTGGTTTTACCAAAGGAAATCAATATGCTATTAGTTACAACTTTGAGCTGTATAAAACTGGATTCTCATAACATTAATACATTTTCTGCTATTTATTTTGATTTGACTGTTCAATAAGCTCATGGTCAGTCATGTTCTAAGAGTCAATAAAGACCACAGTAGAAATTGGGCCCAGAACAATGCAGCATAAGGGGAATCCACAGGTTTGGAAATGCAGATAGTCCATTGTTTGACTCTTTACTATGTCGGACACTTCATCCTATTTCAATCAGCGCTTTTTCTTAAATAAAATAAATCTGAAGTGCAAATGTTACTTATTTCTTGGATTCCTATTTCTATACTTTGTTATTCAATTTGCATGAAATGCCTTCACCTATTGAATTATTGCATCAGCTCATCTGTTTATAGATGGGCACAGAGTAACTGTTTTTTAACAGTGAAAAGTGGGGAAAATAATTGCTCAGTTTAATTAAAAAATGATTTATTTTAGTAAGTATATTATATATAAGTATATATTAGTAAGTATATTATTTCTTTGTTGATGGCGTACATTACTTCCCACTAACCCATACATTGTCTTATTCATTCTGTAAAATAACACACTGAATGAATTAATGATGCGCAATGTACGATAGTATACCCTGCTTTGAGTAGATTCCCACTTCAATTGGTCATAATCACTTACTCTACGTGCATTTCAATTAACCCACAGGGTCTTTCATATGCAGTAAGGTGTTTGTGATGCAATGGTAGTGTCTCTACGGCTAAGCAGTTTTGACCAGAGTTCAAAGCCCGCTGGCTCCAGAGGCAGAACATAACGTCTCAGAGGAGGCCGGACTTGAACGAGCTCTAGAACTATAAAAGCAGGACCAGCTGGTTCTACTCATGATTTGCTGGCTAAATGAAGTGCTTTTCTTCTCCGTTGCTTTCTCGGAACCAATCAAGTATGTAACCAAGATGACGTCAGCGAAGGTGAGATGGCACATGGAGAAGTGATTTTTGTTCCAACAGCAGTGGCATGACGAAGGGAGCACATGTCTCACTACCAGGCCGACGGCACATGATGGAGCACTTAACAAGGAGTACTATAAAGTTGGACACGTTTTTTAATTTCTTCCGTGTTCTGCCTTTATATTCGAAGTTATGGTTCATTTTCTGTCTTTTGAGTTGGCACCAGACAGTAGCGACATTGCAACACTTTTCACTGTATTTTGCAACAAGATACATGTGTTAATAAATTAATCAATCGTTCTTTCGCTCCTCTTTAACGAACTTTAGCTCAATATCTTACCCTGTTTAGAATCTGATTCGATTCTTAAACTTGATCAGCTGTTTCACAAAGACCCGAATAGGGGTACATTGCAAGACCGAGATCAAAGTCACACTTCTTTAGTCTAAAACCTCATTAAGGTATGTCATGGCTGTGCGTGCACCTGTGAGGTTGTAAATACCTTCAATACAAGCATGTACATGAATATATCAAAAGGAAGTAGGAGTCGACCATCCAATCCTTGGTACCTACTCATCCATCCACTCAGATCATGATGAATGATGCTTCAAAACATACAACAGAAGAGATTGCTGGATCATATGATCTGGAAACTATGGGATGGACAATGCGAAGGTGTAAGGACAATCAAAGATTAACATCTGATTTCAAATTTGAGAGGTCCATTCAGAAATTTAATAACAGCAGCGAAGAAGCTTTTCTTGAACATATCGATATCTTTTGTATTGTCTGCCTGATGGAAGAGGTTGGAAGAGTTATAAATGGTGTCGGAGGGCTCTTTGATGATGTTGGCTGTCTCTCTGAGGCAATAAGAAGTGTAGATGGTTTTAATAGATGGAATAGATGAAAACTCGGGCCATGAACATTGAAAAAGAAACGCAGTTGAAGAGTTTTGCAGTCCCTGGACATTTCTAATTAGAGTTCCAATCCATCAAAACATGCCCAACTGCTGCTGTATTTATCTTTTTTTAATAACCATGCTGATCACTGTAAAAGTTTCAACCATCTCATTAAATCCCTTCAGCCTGACACATATATAAATGTGGAAAAATACAACATAACGATGAATGTGCTGAAAACGCCTGCAAGAAATGCACATATCACCAGAAGGTCTTTTGTTTTCAATTTACTATAATTTGCTTGAGCTATCGGGTCACCAGGTAAAGATTTGTACTCGGTTATTATTACACGATTCGTAGATTTGTTGAATCAAAGCTCTTTGTTTATCACTAATCGCCCATTTTCACATTGTGGATATTTCATCCTCAATTTAAAGAACTCTGCTTTCTTTTAATTAGTAGGTCACATTTTCAAAATCTACCCTTAAGAATATTCTCCGAGTTAATGAAATAATTCGTTTCCTTGTTGACCTGGTCATTGCTGATCGTCTACGTTCTGACTTTTGAAAATAAAATTTATCTTCCTTCTTCGTTGAGTTTCTTTACGATATGTTTCCACAATAACTTATACGTTTTCTTAATAACTGTGCTGTACATTCTCCTTACGGATTTCAGAAATAGCTCAGTGGTGAAGAAGGGTATTTGATCAGTCTTGTATTTGACCAGTCTAGAGATAAACAATTAACTTAATGCTGTTCTCGCAACTTCTCCCTGTAAACTGCACAACATTCAAATCGGTTTTGAACATTGCCTCCATAAAATAATGTACTTCAGCTCCTCGCCATAGCTACGTGAAATGTATTTACATATAGGATCTTGTTCCTCACGTGGCAACATTTGTTTCATATCAATCTTCATCAGATAACTATAATGATGGAACTTGTACCTTTTCCAATATCATCTCAATATAAGTGCCGTCCTATTGTGCTATTGTGAAGACTCTTGTGACTGAGTATCGCAAAGATAGGATCTACCACTGCACAGAAGTGTTAATTTCTCCTTACAGTAAACTACAGCATTGAGGGCTACAGTGTTGTCGGAGATGGTCTCCAGATGAGAACTCGGCGTCTGAAAAGGTCCAGTGGTGCGAATTAGCATTGGCATTTCCTGCTAAATAAATGAGAAATACTGTTGCATTTTAATCAATGTTTCCTGTGCAAAGCCGAAGAAATCTTAATTTCTTTCCACTCGGTATGCCTCTAGATGTTTTTGTTGATGTTATCTGCAGTAGTTTCGACAGAGAACTGCTTTGCAGAAGTTCATACCTTTGAACATTTTCTTTTAAAGTGAGCAATATGCAATGAATTCTGTGGACAGACTTCAAGCGCATAGTTGCTCTTTTGATGTTTACTCCACTCAATGCATACATGCTATTCTTCTAATCATTTTCAGTGCACAGTTTAACGTGTTTTCAATATCATTTTGTTATTGGCATAACTTGGTTTCAATTAAGATGATTGCTCCAAGCGTAATGAAAAGTCTTGAACTTGGTATGAAGCATACTTCCCAATGGAAAAGCTGACCACGCACGTCTGACTTTCACAAACAATTCTGGAGAAAGTATAATTTCGTTGATTATGGACTAACGACTTCATTACTCTCGCGCTCACAGGCATAATTCTCAATAGTCCAAGTTCATTCTCTCCGTTACAGCAAATGTGGGGTGATCGTAACTTTACAATGAAGAAGATGTGGTCTCTCTGGATGCATCGTTTACAACGTAGTATTCATGACGCGAGTAGATCTCTTGGTCATCGTAGTTAATGTGATTATAAACCGGGTATTGGCATTTATTTTCCATTCAGCTTCTTATTCATCACACCAATATGCAGTCTCCACATTGTCCTTATTTTTTCACTCATAGATTGTTCTGCCTAATTAACGGTTGCTTCCACCTTTGATCGATTTGTCGCCATTTGTTGCCAGAAGCTGAAACTAAAATACAATACAGAAGTCACAGCGAAGTGGGTGATAGTGGGCGTCTGCTCGCTGAGCTGCTTTAAAAAATGCGTTTTTCTATTTTACATTTGGACCATTGTACATGATTAATGACGTTCCATGGTTCTGTGTTCCAAAATTGGCATTTAGCACCACAAAGGCATGGGCCGCATATGATTTGATTTGATCCATTCTCGTCCCCTGCCTCCCATTCATTCTGATTATACTGCTCAATGCTCTGACTATCAGGCATACTTTAGCGGCCAATCGAGCCCGCAGGAGACTCCGCACCCTGAGCAATGGAGACAATCCGAGTGACCCAGAGATGGGAAAAAAGGAAAAAAGTCCATTGTCTTACTCTTTGGCATTTCAGGTAGTTCTGTTCTGCTTTATTCGGTATTTTTTGTAACAGTGCTCTACGTCGGAATTACAAAAGTTACTTATTACTCCGTTTCAGACTATAGCAATTCAGCCTTCATCCTGGAGGAAACCGGGTATGTGCTTCAGTGTCTGAGTTCCTGGATAAATTCGTTTATTTATGCGGGCACCCAGAATAAATTCAGAAACGTGTGAACAAATGGGTTGAAATATCCGCACAGATTGCTTCTTAAACTTTTAAAGTGTTGATACTTTTAAAACGGTGGACTGTCCACTCCAGACACATTAGCTATTTATCCTCATTCGGATATGCAGCCAGGTGACACCAAACGATTGCTCAACTATACCTTTTCCTCCTTGCAGGGCTGTCTAATTAGCTAGAAATTCTACTTCTGCTACCTGTGGGCGGCACGGTGGCACAGTGGTTAGCACTGCTGCCTCACAGCGCCTGAGACCCGGGTTCAATTCCCGACTCAGGCGACAGACTGTGTGGAGTTTGCACGTTCTCCCCGTGTCTGCGTGGGTTTCCTCCGGGTGCTCCGGTTTCCTCCCACAGTCACAAAGATGTGCGGGTCAAGTGAATTGGTCATGCTAAATTGCCCGTAGTGTTAGGTAAGGGTTGCGCTTCGGCGGGTCGGTGTGGACTTGTTGGCCCGAAGGGCCTGTTTCCACACTGTAAGTCTAATCTAATACCTTCAAAATAAAATGCTAACCGCCACAAACAGGCAGAAGACTAGCCACAAAACGACATGACCCACTTAGGATAAGCCAAACAGAGACATACACGATAATTCCTAGAAGCATGGCATTCAAACTGGAGCTCCATCAACAAATGTTTTGACTTGAATCCCATTTACCACGCCTGAGAAAAAGAATACAAAATGACATCGCCATTGTAAATGATGTCACCACAGGAAATGAAATAACCAACTCGAAAGCATTTAAATAGAAAGCGGGCTACACCGCCAATGCTTCCTTCGGAGGCTCACTGAAGATGTTACTTAGTCTGGTGACGAAACCTCTGAAAACGAACCTTCCAGCTCAGCGAGCAAACCTACATCCATATTTGCTTTGGATTCCAACCCGTACATTGGTGCAATATCTTGGCTGGACCAATGATTTATACCGGGCATGTTTTCAGATTAAGGATGCAACTTGACTTCTGGTTTCTTATGAGAAGCAGTTGGTTCAGTTACCACATCTGCCACTCAGTTATCACCAGTAAAAGGCTTGATGTGACAACATTATATGAGAGAGACTTAACTTCATTGCCTCAACGTTTTTCAATTAGGAAAAATAACTTTTGACACGAAGTTCTAATTAAGTACGTTTTGCATGAAGGTTGAACGTCTATCAAAGGAGAAAGGCCACCTTGCATGGTGATGGGTTTAGAAAGTTTGCTGATGACACGAAGGTTGGTGGAGTTGTGGGTAGTGTGGAGGGCTGTTGGGATATGCTGCAGCTTTATCAAGTCCTGGTTATATCACAATTGGAATATTGAGCTCAGCTCTGATCGCCTCATTATAGGAAGAATGTGCAGGCTTAACATAGTGTGCAAAGGTAAATCGCCAGATTACGACTTGGACTGGAAAGCATGTTTTATAAAGAAAGATTGAGGGAGCTAGGGCTTTTCTCATTAGAGCCAAAAAGCATAAGATCTGGCTTGTAGAGGTGTACGTATTATGAGAGGCATAAATGGAGAGCGTCAAAAGGGAGCTTTTTTTCCCCCAGAGCAGAAATGGCTATTACTAAGGGACATAATTTTAATGTGATTAGAGGAAGGATTAGAGAGATGTCAGAGATAGGTTCTCTGCACAAAGAGTAGTGGGTGCATGGAAGGGAATGCCAACAGTGATAGTTGAGTCAAATGCATAAGGGTCATATAAGCGACTCTCAGATCGGCACATAATGATAGCAAAATGAAGGGTTCATTGGATGTTAGTGTAGGATGAAAGGTCGGCCCAACGTCGAGGGCTAAAGAGTCTAAACTGTGTTCTACTGTTCTATGTTCTCTTTTGTAAATTTATCAGACCCACTCAGTGTCATTTGCCTTAAATTCAAAAGGAGACACATACATGAGGTGGCTGGAATGTGAAGGAAACATAAAACTATTACAGGTTGCAGAATGGACATCACTGGTTACACTAATTTTCATGAAAAGAGAACATAGAACAGTATGTTGAACAGAAGTGTTCATATAAAGTCGGAATATAGATTTGCTCACCTAGTGTCCTAAATAAATATAACTGTGCTGAACTCTTAAAATCCACATGGAGTTTCATGTTGATGGACTGGAACAGTCCGTTCAGAATTTAACCATGATGAACCACAGCTCAACACATTGGTGAAGACACACAGTACTGAAACTGAATCTCCCTGTACGAAATTAAATTGCGGCGAAATTACATTAATACCACGAAACCAGTCAAGGTGGAGACATCTTAAACATTTGTAAGTGCATACGTAAAGACTGATACTTTACTGCATCGGTATTGACTAGATTTATGTTGCACCTGAATCATGATCAAAAGAATATAATAATGGTAGAACTTGGCTGTACTTTCGTTGAAATGTTCACTTATCTCGTTAAAGTTTCCAGAGAAAGCTGCTGCTTTGTTCTGAAGCCAATATTCATGGGACAATGATTTTTTAAAAAATAACGAAATAATACCTTTATCATCATGTAATCGCTGTGCATGTCACTTTCGATCAATTTCAGGCCCCCTGAATTCAATATCCATTCCAATTAAAAGTGCAATAATCAGAAACAACACCAACCTGCTTATTACGATGAAAGTCATGATGGAAAAAGCAAATCTAACTAATTAACTCCCTGGAGTCTGAAATGCATATGTAACCAGGTTTAACTGTTGCCATGTTTTGATGATTCATAGAAAATGCTCAGAGCATCTGTCAGAAATGCATGAGATACCAAGAGGTTTGGTCTTTGCCATTTAGTATCCGCTCCTTGCAGCTATTGGTCTTCCAGATAAAATGTTGAGAGTTCAAAACGTAGAGTTACTGTTTAGCTGCGTCAGTTCTCCAGGTTTACAGTAGCACAATACCAGTAGCAATAAATATTGTTTCTCCTATTCAATAGGATAGAACATTTGGCTTCAACATTGTGATGTGCTCCGTGAAGGTGGATACATATCGTGGTGCATTTCTACTGTGATAAAGACATTAGTAGAGAAACGAGTCACAACGTCAATTCAATTCAGCTGCAGTATTGGCAGCATGATACTTGGTCAATTACTCAGCAGCTATTAGTCTGAAATAGGAGATCCATCGCAGTTGCTGGGGAAAAAAATAAGCACTACCGCAGTTAGGCGGTAGTGTGGGGAAAAATATAATTAAAAAACAGGAGTATCAGAGTTTCTGTTCACTCTGAAAGCTGGCTCTGATGAAGCTGGACCAGTGTCAGTGACTCTCCATTTTTAAATAAAGGGGAACTTGGTGATGGGATACCAGCCTCTGTGGAATCAAAAACGAAAAAAAAGAAAATAGATCCATTGTGGCATTATTGAGACAATTTTCTGAACATAATCACAGTGTATTTAATCTTTGCGAAGGTTATTTCCACCATAATCCCGTGCCACATCTGGATTGATCGTGCAATTTTCTTTGAAGAAATGGGGAAATTCGCATTATGCATTATTGCTTCAGTAATTTGAACTGATGAGCAATTTCCATGTGCACTTAATGACTGATTTTAACGAAGGGGAATAATTAGTTGTCGAAATGTTCAAATATATACAACAATATATTTAACTAAGATGGGAATTTCCCACTAATGCACAGAGCGAATTTGTTTTTGAATCACTAGTGCTTGCACTTTCAGAGCTGCAAGCTCATTCCACATTAACTGTTTCTGATTTTTCTAATGTGATGATAGCTGACGTGGAGTTTCCATCTGATACCAACATTCCACAATAGCATTGACTGTTTCTAGTTTTGCTGTTCTCCTGAAACTGAGTGAATCTCTACACCTATTGACATCTATTCTATTGCATTTGCCAAGGTTTAATTTAAAAAATGCGAACCAGAAAAGCGCCATTATTTACCCAATCTATGCAATGAATGACTGATGAAGTGCTACACTGTAGGAAGGTCTTTCCCTGAACACTTCTCATTACCAATCAGTTTCAATGCTTTCCAGCGACACCATAAATGAGAGGTCATTCTAACATGGACAAGTCGGTCATCGAATCAATCCCAGAATGGATTCTGTGAATTTGGAGGGTTGCATGTTTCCAGTTTATTTCCAATGTAATATTCGAAAGTTGAATGTCTGCTTTTCCAACAGTGAAAAGAATTACATGAATTTATTGAAATAAATTTAGACTAAGTTCATGTTATTGTCAGTTTTCACCTTACCGTCTGTGCTTTGTAGATTACCTCTTTCAACATATTCTCTTTGTTGAGATAATTTTCTTTACTTCGGTACTTTTTATACTTGTGATATATTAAATGCATTTTTAAAATTTATTCTTGCCGTGGAATAGGTCTCAACTAAATTAAGTGGTGAACTGTTGGTGGGTGAATTGTTGCTGACTGCAAAGATGTCTAAATACTACTCCTTGTTGCGTCATTAATTTGGTTTCCATATTTCAATGTTTAATTCAAAAATCAATTATTCCACAAAATAAGGAATGATGGACAAATTGTGATTTCCTTCTAAAATCTTGAAATGTCTCAAAGAAATCTTGTAATATGGGAAACCCCCTGATTGTAATCAGAAGGAGAAATGGTCCGATTGTAACTCACTCTTTCTTTCTTCCAGCTAATCTAGCAGTGATTGCAATCCTGTATCGAAGAACCCGTGGTCTCTCTAGATGCATCACGTACTACTTGATGGGAATGGCAGCAACAGATCTGCTGGTCAAGGTCACAGATGTGATTCGAAATCGGATTGCTGGAAGGTATTTCCCATCCAGTTTCCTTTCTATCACACCAGTGTGCAGTTTTCATGCTGCATTTAATCTGGCAGTTATTGACAATTCTGCCTGGTTAACTTTCGTTTTTACTTTTGGTCGATTTGTGGCAATATCTCGTCAGAACCTGAAAGCAAAATATTTCACCGAGAAGGTGGCATCAAGGGTGATAGGAGTAGTGTCTACTCTGTGCAGTATGAAAAGCATTTTCATATATTTTCAATCTGAACCTAGATACGTACTCAACAATACACCATGGCTGTGTAGCATAATGGATATATTTTGTACGGCACCTGCTTGGACTGCTGATGCCCGGATCCGCTCTTTTTTGAATCCATGCCTCCTTTTTAGTCTAATTGTACTACTAAATGCACCGACTGTGAGATGAATTATGGGTGGCACGGTGGCACAATGGTTAGCACTGCTGCTTCACCGCGCCAGAGACCCGGGTTCCTGCCTCTGGCGACTGACTGTGTGGAGTTTGCACGTTCTCCCCGTGTCTGCGTGGGTTTCCTCCAGGTGCTCTGGTTTCCTCCCAGAGTCCAAAGATGTGCGGGTCAGGTGAATTGGCCATGCTAAATTGCCCGTAGTGTAATGTAGGGGTATGGGTGGGTTACACTTTGGCGGGTCGGTGTGGACTTGTTGGGCCGAAGGGCCTGTTTCCACACTGTAAGTAATCTAATCTAATTCTCTTGGCCAATAGAGCCCAGCGGAGACTCCAGTTTCAGAATAATGGAAATACTCAGCGTGACCCAGAAGTGGAGAAAGTCCATTATTTTACTCTTTTCCATCTCGTGCACTTTCATTTTATTCTATTTGCTATTTTTCAAATTGCCAATATTATGTATTCCTCAGGGTCCATTTGGCGTAATTCCATATTTTATTTGCAACAAACTGGATATATGCTCCAGTTATTGAGTTCCTGTATCACCCCATTTATACATGCTGCAACGCAGAGCAGAATGAGGGATGAATTGAGGAAATTTATTTTGAACCTATTCATTAAAATGTTTAAATATTGATAAGGAGTAGCCTAAATCATTTGCATGCTTTAGAGTAGCGCATCCTCATTTTGACAGGCAGCTACACATGAGGGGTTTGTCAGACATTGCCTTAGTGTTAAATTCAGAAATGTACGAGGAATGTTGTAAGGCTATATTTGCCAGTGTGGTAATTTGTTTGCAGTTGATTTCCAATTGTCTTACCCCTGCTTAGTCAGGATTTGTCCAGAATGTTGATGACAAAAGTGGGATTGACAGTTTGAGTTAGTCAGGAGGATTGTTTGCAATTATTATTGCGCATTTGTTCCTATTTGGACAGCGTTGCAAACTACTACAACCACTGGGAGAAAGTGAGGACTGCAGATGCTGGAGACCAGAGTTGAAAACTGTGGCGCTATAAAAACACAGCAGGCCAGGCAGCAGCCGAGGAGGAGGAGAATCGAAATTTCGGGCATAAACCCTTCTTCAGGAATGAGGCTGGTGTGCAAAGCAGGCTGAGATAAAGGGTAGGGGGAGGGAATTTGGGCCAGGGGCGCTAGGAATACGATAGGTGGAAGAAGGTGAGGGTGAGGGTGATAGGCCGGAGATGTCGTGAAGAAGATTGAAGGTCAAAGGGCCGCTGCTGAATCCGAGGATTGGGACTGAGATAAGGTGGTTGGATGGTTCCTAGGTGGAACATGAGGCGCTCTTCCTCCAGGTGTCATGTGGTCAGGGTCTGGCGATTGGGGAGGTTAAGGACCTGCGTGTCCTTGGCGGAGTGGGAGCGGGAGTTAAAGTGTTCAGCCACGGGGCGGTTGGGTTGGTTGGTGCGGTTGTCCCAGAGTTATTCCCTGAAATGTTCAGCAAGTAGGCGGCCTGTCTCCCCAATGTAGGAGACCACATCGGGTGCAACAGATACAGTAAATGATGAGAGTGGAGGTGCAGGTGAATTTGCGACGGATATGGAAGGATCCATTGGGGCCTTAGAGGGAGGTGAGGGTGCAAGTTTTGCACTTCTTGCGGTTGCAGGGCAAGTTGACAGGAGTGGAGGTGGGGTTGGTAGGGTGTGTGGACCTGACCAGTGAGTCGCAGAGGGAGTGGTCTTTCTGGAAGATTGATGGGGGTGTAGAGAGAAATATATCCCTGGTGGTGTGGTCTGTTTGGAAGTGGCAGAAATGACAGTGGATGATACAAAGTATTTGGAGGTTGGTGGGGTGGAAGTTGAGGACCATTGAGATTTTGTCCTGGTGGCGATTGGAGGGGCGGAGTTCAAGCGCGGAGGTGCGGGAAGTGGAGGAAATGTGGTGGAAAGCATCGTCGACCACGTCGGAGAGGAAATTGCAGTATTTGAAGAAGGAGGCCATTTGGGTTGTTCGGTAATGGAATTAGTCCTCCTGGGAGCAGATGTGGCAGAGGCGAAACAATTGGGAATACGGAATGGCGTTTTTACAGGGGGCAGGGTGGGAGGAGCTGTAATCTAGGTAGCTGTGGGAGTCGGTCAGTTTGTAGTAAATGTAGTCGGTCGCCCGAGATAGAAATGGGAAGGTCTAGGAAGGGGAGGGAGGAGTCGGAGACAGTTCAGGTAAATTTGTGGTCGTGGTGGAAGGTGTTAGTAAAGTGGACCATTGTTGCTCTTTTGTAATTTATTCTCCCGTCAGAAACATACATACAATTTTGGCAATCAGTACCACACTTTAGTCCAGAAATACACAAGTTGTTGAAGCTATATTGAATATCTACACACTTCTGAAACAGTAACTGTACCTTTGGTCATGTTGAAAAATCAAGAGTCCTGCCATCATTCTGACACTGTGTGCAGTGGATGTTGTATTTCAACTAATAGTCACAGTAATCTTTCACTGCCCTTGTAAGCTGCTCAAATATAGAACAGGAACAAAGAACAAAGAAAATTACAGCACAGAAACGGGCCCTTCAGCCCTCCAAGACTGCACTGATCTAGAACCTCTAACTAAATCTATCGCTTATTTTCTAAGGGTTTGTATCTCTTTGTTCCCTGCTTATTCATGTGTCTGCCTAGATACATCCTAAATGACGCTATCATGCCTGCCTCTACCACTTCCACAGGTAATGCATTAGAGGTTATTTCCACTCTCTGCCTAATAAACTTGCGACACTTATCTCCCCAAAAAGATTCCTCTCTCAGCTTGAAGTCATGATACCTAGTAATTCAGTCCCAATTTTGCAAAACGCCTTCTTGCTATTCATCCTGTCTATACATCTCATGGTTTCATGGATCTCAATCAGGTCCCCCTCAACCTCTGACTTTCTAATGAAAATAAAACTACCCTATTCATACTTTGTACAGCTAGCGTCCTCCATACCAGGCAACATTCTAGTGAACCGCCTCTGCACCCTCTCCAAAGTACCCACATCCGTTTTTATAATGTGGCGACCAGAACTGTCCACAGGATTCCAAATGTCGCCGAAGTCCTACATAACTGTAACATGACCTACTAAATCTTGTACCCCATACCCGGCCTGATGAAGGAAAGCATGCCATATGCCTTCTTGACCACTCTATAAACCTGCGATTCCACTTCCAGAGAACAATGAACATGAAAACTCAGATCTCTCTTGACATCAATTTTCCCCAGAACTTTTACATTTACTGTCTAATTTGCTCTTGAATTTGTTGTTCCAAAACGCATCAATTCGCATTTTCCTGGATTGAACTCCATCTGCCATTTCTCTGTTCAACTCTCCCGTCTTTCTATATTCTGTTGTTTTCTTTGACAGTCTCCTTCACTATCTGCTACTCTACCCATCTTCGTGTCGTCTGCAAACTTGCTCATCAGACCACCAAAATCTTCCTCCAGATCATTCATGCATACCACAAAAAACAGTGATCCCAGTACTGATGCATGTGGAATACCACTGTTCACAGGTTTCCATTTTGTGAAACTCTAGTCCACTATAACTCTCTGCCTCCTGTTGCCCCGCCAGTTATTTTCATCTAGCTAATTCCCCATGGAGGGGATTCTGGATTAGAGCGGTGCTGGAAAAGCACCACGCTAATCAGAATCTGGTTTCCAGCATCTGCAGTCATTGTTTTTACCTAGTTCACCATGGACCCATGCGACTTCACCTTCTCCATTAGGCTACCATGGGGAACCTTATCAAATGCCTTATTGGATCCCATGTATATGGCATCTATAGCTCTTCCCTCATCAATTAACTTTGTCTCTTCCTTTCAGAATTGTGTTAATCTGGTTAGATATTATCTTCCCTGCACAAAAGCCACGTTGCCTATCACTGATAAGCTCAATTTCTTCCAAATTGGAATAGATCCTCTACCTTCGTATCTTCTGCAGCAGCTTCCTTACCACTGACGTCAGGCTCACCATTCCAAAATTACCTGGATAATCCCTTCTTGAACAAGGTTGCAACGTTCTACTTGTCCAGTCCTACAGGACTTCACCCGTGTTCAGGGTTGAAGCAAATATATCTGTTAAGGCCCCAGCTATTTCCTCTCTCACTGCACTCAGTAACTTGGAATAAATCCTGACCGGACCTGTGGACTTGTCCACCTTAATGCCTTTGAGAATATCCAACACTTCCTCTCTCCTTCTGCTGACTTGACCTGGAGAAATCACACATCGATCCCTCACCTCAACATCCATCATTTCATTCGCCTCAGTGAATACTAATGCAAGGTCCTAAGTAAGAATCTCTCCCATTTTTCTGGCATCACGCATAACTTTCCTCCTTTGTCCTTGAATGGGTCAACACTTTCTCCAGTTTCCCTTTTTTTTGTCCTTTTTTTACGAATAAGAGGCTTTGGGAATTTCTTTAACCCTGTTTGCTAAAGGTATCTCATGACCACTTTTTGCCCTCTCAGTTCTTTGTTTCAGATTGGTCTTACACTCTCAACATTCTTCACAAGCTTTCCAAGTCGCTGAGACCTTATATATGCTTTCTTTTACCTCTTAGTTAGTCTCACAATTTCATCTGTCATCCAAGGTTCCCTAATCTTGTTATTTCTATACCTTATTTTCACAGGAACATCTCTCTCCTGCACTCGAATCAACCTCTATTTAAAAGCCTCCCACAAGCCAAATGTGGATTTACCTTCAAGCCTTTGCTACCACTCCACATTTCACAGCTCCTGGTGAATTTTGGTATGATCGGCCTTGCCCAATTTAGCAATCTTCTTTTAGGACCATTCTCATCTTTGTCCAGAGTATTCTAAAACTTATGGAATTGTGATCGCTCTTCCCAAAATAATTCCCTACTGAAACTTCAACCACCTGGCCGGGCTCATTTCCCCAAAATAGATTCCAGAATGGCCCTTTCCTGAGTTGAACTATTGATATACTGTTCAATAAAACCCTCCTAGACATTCAACATAATGTCAATAAACTTCATCATCCGTCAATTTTGAGTTAATGATGGGCAACATAGCAACTTACAATGGTCAGTCAGCAGTTAAATTTCGTAATATGAGCAGATGCTGCAATTTCTTTGAAGAGGCGCTGCCAGAGCCATTCATGAACCTTGTTTTTCCACGTTCACCAAACGAGACAATAAGGCATTATTTGCAAACATTATTTGTACTCTTACTAATTAACCGAACTTCCAAGGATCCAACACTGAATACATCCAGGATGCAAAGTTTCCAACCACCTCACCAAAAAAAAATGCTTGAAGAAAATTTTAAGGTATGAGTTATGAAAGGGCCTAGGAGATAATCGTGCAAACAGCTGGATTAGGGCAGTTTGCTCAGATAATCCGATGAATCACAGTCAAATAAAAAGCTGTGCAGCTTATAACAGCAAAGCTGAGATCTGTGCCTGGTGCCAATGTAACACCAACGTGTGCGTGATATTCCCAATGGGTGAGGCCAGGTGCAAAACTGCAAAGTGCTGTGCTGATCTAACAATATGCATCATGACTGAATATGTGCTGAACTATTCCTGTACAAATAGATATATAACACAGAGCACAGACGGTTTAGGACATTTAAATCGGAGAATAATTATTAAATTACGAATATGCTCATCAGGTCTGACAACATATGGCAATTGATGCTACCAATCCTGAAAATTAATTCCAGTAAATTTTGCTGTTATTTGAAACTGAACCTGATCTTGATGCTGTGTTGTATCTCACACTGACAGTAAACATTTAAGGTGGATGTATACATACTGAAAGTAATCGTGCTGAATAACATCTTATCAGCTCAGGACGTGAAACTGGATTATTTTGGACTCAATGTGAGTTCACTGAATTAACCCTCTGTACTTTGAATGTGACGCCTTTAACCTGTACGCATTTTCACTTAACAAAATCATGTACTCCCATTCACTTGGCAACACTAAATGGATATTTTCTATCTTAGTTATATTCGCCATAATCGTAGCCGCGCTGATCTGAACATATTTCCACTGATTCTCACAGTATTGCTGCGGGTATCTCTGCAGTGAAAGTAATGACACTGAGTTAGACATCCAAGAAAATTACACTAAGCTTGTCCCAAATTAATCAGTACTGACTATGGCAGAATTTACCTGTTCTGAAATCCAATCGCGTGCAACCATTGTGAAGGTCACCACCATCACGTGAACCCGTACACACAGGATATAATTACTCTGAACTGCAGTAACTCATACCAAAACTCAGCTGAATATGACATTTGAGAACTAACTGTATCATTACTGAACTGGACCTCTTCACAAAGAAAATGCAGAAAACTGTGTGATAGCCCTTATACAGTGTCAATCAAGTTTGGCATTTATCATTTATTTATTCAAAATATTCATGCTCAATTGTAAATTGTACAATCACCATTGAATTTACTATTGAGGAGTTGGAAGTAGTAATTCTTCGACTCCAATTTTGACTTCGACATTAAATTTCCTATTTTCATTGAACGTTTTGTTTTGGGTAAACAATACAAAAGCGTAACGAGCTTTTGTTTTTATCATTGCTGTGTGTTTCACTATTGGAAAACATGCAGTTGCAAAAATATCCATTTGATCAAAGCATATGTTTAAGACTAGTAAAAACTTCACAAATTTGTGTTACCTTTTCCCTTTCAATTAGTGTCATTAATGTAGCAGGCAAAACCAACTAATATTCTCCTTGGAGGAAGACATGAAGAGAAAACGTTTCCATCTGGAAACACAATGAAGGACACATTCAAAACTTTGACCAGAAATGCATGCTTTACCAAAAGCCTTAAAATTTGCCAATTACAATCCCTTTTTTTCAAAAATCGAGCTTCCAGGTATGGATTCTTATTTGCATAGCACTTCTTTTCTCATTTTCGTTGAGTACTTCTCCATGGCGGTCATATCACTTGCACACATAAAAAACCATAAGTACAACAAACTTTTATCTACCGACCTCCACAACCAGCACTCCTCAAACATTCCAGAAAATTCCCCCGGTCTCTGGAACTGCCCAGACGCCATAAGCAATGCGGTGGATGCAGCCACAATCCCTACGCTGATGGATGACGTCGTTTCCACCCACATCTTCACCGCTTCCACGGCCACTTCCGCCCCTCACAATTCCTCATGCACCACACGTGACATCACTTCCGGCCCTCACATCATCGCTGATGTCACACGCTCACTGACTTCCGCCTCCCCAGTGTTTGCCTCCACTTCCACCCCACCAATGCCACTCACCTGCATTCTGCTGACATGTCCCCCACAGATCCCACTGTCATCATCCCTGCCCCCCAGAACCCTGAGGAGAACAGCACCCCTGCTTATGACTCCATCCCATTCCCCCAACACCACACCAACTCCAGTTACAGCTCCACCCCCACTCCCAGCTCCACACCCACACCAGGCCCAAGCTCCCAGCCCTGCCAAGTGTTTATCATGCCTACAGACCTCCCCCTCACTGAGGACGTGAGGGATCAAAGGACTCACCTTCATCCCCCTCCGCCCACGCATCAATGAATTTAATACACGCCATGATGTTGAACACATCTTCCGCCGCCTCCACCTCCGAGCTTACTTTCACAATCAGGACTCCTGTCCACCTTCTGAGGACCCCTTCACTCGCCTCCAACACATTCCATCCACCTGGACACCCTGTGCTTGTCTATTACCTTCCCTCGACCACTTCATTTCCAACTGCCACTGAGACATTAACTGCCTCAACCTGTCTAGCCCCTTCCCCACTCCAATATCTCACCCTCACAATGCACAGCCCTCCACTCCCTCTGCTCCAATCCCTCACCATCAAGCCAGAGGATAAAGGGGGTGCAGTGGTAGTCTGGCGCACTGACCTCTACACCACTGAAGTCAGACGCCAACTCGAGGACACCTCCTCCTACAGCCCCCTCGACTATGACCCCACTCCCCATCACCAAACCTTATATCCCAGACCATAAAGAACCTCATCGCCTCAGAAGATCTCCCATCCACAGCTTCCAATCTCATAGTCCAGGAACTCCGCACTGCCCAGTTCTACCTCCTTCCCAAGATCCAAAAGCCTGACCACCCTGGTTGACCCATTGTCTCAGCATGCTCCTGCCCCACTGAACTCATCTCTACCTACCTCGACACTATCCTATCCCCCCCAATCCAGGACGCCCCCACATACGTTCGAGACACTACCTCCGCCAAGACCTCCGTTTCCCTAGCCCCCAATGCCTCATCTGCACCATGGAAATCCAATCCCTCTACACCTCCATCCTCCATGACCAGGGCCTCCAAGCCCTCCGTTTCTTCCTCTCCCGACGTCCCCAACAGCACCCTTCCACTGACACTCTCATTCCTTTGGCCGAAGTGGTCCTCACTCTTAACGATTTCTCCATAGAATCCTCCCACTTCCTCCAGACCAAAGGGGTAGCCATGGGCACCCGTATAGGCCTCAGCTATGCCTGTCCCTTTGTTGGCTACGTAGAACAGTTCATCTTCCGTAGTTACACCGGCACACTCCTCACCTCATCCTCTGCTACATTGATGACTGCATTGGCGCCACCTCGTGCTCCCGCGAGGAGGATAAGTAATTCATCAAGTTCACCAACAGATTCTACCCTGACCTTAAATTTACGTGGACCATCTCTGACACCTCCCTCACCTTACTGGACCTCTCCATCTCCATTAATGACGACCGACTTAACTGACATTTTTTTACAAACCCACCGAATCCCACAGACACCTGGATTACACCTCTTCCCACCCTACCTCCGGCAAAAATGCCATCCCGTATTCCCAATTCCTCCGCCTCTGCCGTTTCTGATCCCAGAAGGACCAGTTCCACGACAGAACACACCCAGATGGCCTCCTTCTTTAGAGATTACAATTTCCCTTCCTACATGGTTAAAGATGCCCTCCAACGCATCTCATCCACATCCCACACCTCCGCCCTCAGACCCAACCCCGCCAACCATAACAAGGACAGAACGCCCCTGGTGCTCACCTTCCACCCTACCAACCTTCACATAAACCAAATCATCCGCCGACATTTCTGCTACCTCCAAACCGACCCCACCAACAGCATATATTTCACTCCCCACCCCTTTCTGCCTTCCGCAAAGGCTGTTCCCTCCATGACGACCTGGTCAGGTCCACGCTCCCCAACAACCCACCCTCCCATTCTGGCACCTCCCCTTGCCACCACAGGAATTGCAAAACCTGCGTCCACACCTTCTCCCTCACATCCATCCAAGGCCCTCAAGAAGCCTCCCACATCCATCAAAGTTTTATCTGCACATCCACCAATACCATTTATTGTATTCTTTGCTCCCGATGCAGTCTCATCCAGAATGGGGAGACTGGACGCCCGCACCAATCAACCCCACCGCCCACTGGCCCAACATTTCAACTCCTCCTCCCACTCAGCCGAGGACATGGAGGTCCTGGGCCTTCTTCACCGCCGATGCCTCACTACCCAATGCCTGGAGGAAGAACGCCTCATCTTGCACCTCGGAACACTTCAACCCCAGGACATCAACGTGGACTTCACCAATTCCCTCATTTCCACTTCCCCTACCTCACCCCAGTTCCAAACTTCCAGCTCAGCACGGTCCCCATGACCTGTCCTACCAGCCTATCTTCTTTCCACCTATCCACTCCACCCTCCTCTCTAAACTATCACCTTCATCCCACCCCATCCACCCATTGTACACTTTGCTACGTTCCCCCACCGTCCTCCCTGACCTATCACCTTCATCCCCACCCCCACTCACCTATTGTACTCTATACTACTTTCTCCCCAATCCCACCCTTCTCCCATTTATCTCTCTATCCCTCAGACACTCTGCCTGTATTCCTGATGAAGGCTTTTGCCCGAAACGTCGATTTTATTGCTTCTCGGATGCTGCCTAAACTGCTGTGCTTTTCCTGAACCTCTCTACTCCAGAATCTAGTTTCCAGCATCTTCAGTCATTGTTTTTGCCCACTTAAGTAGATCACTTGTCTATTAATAAGATCAAACTTTTTTTAACCTTTAACTGGTATGACCCCGCCCCCCCACCAAAGAGCATCATTTCTTCCAACTATCCATTTCAACCCCCCATTTAAATATATTTATTCTTCACTAGCATAATGAGCCTTCATTACTGTTATATACTTCACCTTTCTCATCGTGACAGTAAAATGTCTTGAGAGACGCAGTTCGTTCACACTCAAGCTGCACATAGTTCTCCTGATCGGTCGTGCACATGCAAACACCAGAGACATGCCCTCTCTGGATTTGGTATTTTTTCCTTGCTTGCTTACATCTCATGCATTCAATACAATTCTGATCTATTACTGATGCTTACATAGTGCATATATTTTCATTCAAAATCATGTTGTAAATTTAGTTTTCACTAATCAATCCGTTCATTGATATTATTGCAAATCTCAATAGCAATGAGGACTATGAATCCGATCCTCCTAGGCCAGAGATACAGACACTGGCACCATTAGCAGTAGTGTGCCACAATCAGAGACATTTCACTACGGCACAATAACCTTTTTACTTGTTCATTATTTATGTTGTCACAGTAGCGTGCTTCACCATGTGGTGGCATGTTGTAAATTGAGTTGATTCATATTATGGATGTTCTTACTGTGGGAGTATTACCATTCCCTGCTATGATCTAAACTTAAAGGCACTGTGTATTGATTCTCTTTGTTATATAAACCTAGACACACTAAATGCAACTTCATGTCCTCAAGATGCTCATTAATGTATTGCTTAAATTTTGCCCTGTATACATTTTGTTCATTGTGCTGGAATAAGAACCACAGCTCTCCGTTGAATTGGTGCAGATTCTATACAGGAATTTTATTTCACTTTTGCTTCAGATTATCAACTTAACCGAAAGGATTAACCTCAAGCATTACCATGGTTCTCCTGCCTTGGAATGACGCTAAAAATGACAATGCTTTGACTCAGAAGTAGCAGAGCTACCCACCTTATCAAACCTGGAAACGTTACGTGGATGACTTGCTTCATTCATTATCGTCACCATTTTGCAATAGCATCAAATGATTACCTGGAGTCATGCCTCTCATAACTTCCATGCAGGCCAATTCCTTTCCATTTATCCAAGTGCCATTTTTCTCTATTGTTCTCCCCATGTGAAGCATTTTGTCTGTCCAGCATGAAACATAATCTGTTACCTCTGTGTCAAACCTGTTCCTCAGATTTGCCAATCTCTCAGGCTGTTCTTGTGATCACTCGTTTTAATCTGCTGAATATGGGTAGTAATGATTGTATTTTCTCTAACTACGTCGCCAAAATGTATCGAAATTTCCCGCCAGTTTTTTTCAGTGCTAGATAAACTGCTGTATTCAGAGATTTTTCTGTATCACAATGGAAAAAAATTGAATAAAACAAGCTGAATGCGATAAGCAAGTGATGTGACAATTTACAACGTTTTGTATTATTCAAGTAATCTCTTTTGTGCACTTATAACCTCATGTGTTGCCTAGAATCATAGCATGCTTATCGTGTGGAAACAGGTCATGCAGCCCATTGAGCCCACACCAAGCTTAACGCGAATCCCTCCCAGAACCACCTGCTCACACCTCCCCTTCCTCCCACTCTATCTCTGAGACCTTGCATTTTCTAGGGTCAATTCATCGAGCTTTAAAACAACTAATTGTGCAGTGATTATAATCCTGGCCCAGGGAATGTGAGGCATCTGCAGATGGGTCGCAGTATATTGAATCTCCATGGTTTCAACAGATCTGGGCATGTTCACAGCTGTGATAGGAAACAGTATTCTACGTGTTTATCGTCCATTCAGTTTTCTATCCTTCAATCCGATCTGTAGTTTGTTTTTTTTTCTGATCAAGGTATTCAAGGTGTTCTGCCTGATCGTGGCTGTTTTCACTTTTGACTGTTTAATAGCGATATGCTTCCAAAACATGAAGTCAAAGCACTATATCAAGAAAATGTCAGTTATTATAATATGAAGTATCTTTGTACAGTACTGAATTGTGCTGTAAACATTCAAAAAGATAAGTAACTTTGTAATTTGTACACGTCTTCTTTATGATTGACAGAATACCCTGGATTTTTCAAGGGAAATCAATATGCTGTATTTCACTATTATTAGTTGTACCTGCCTGATTCTCCTCATTTTACCACATTGTCTGGCATTTATTTTGATTTGACTGCTCAATGCCATGAAGGTCAGTCCCATTTCAATGGCCAATAACGCCTGCAGGAGGTTCTGGACCCAGAAAAAATGGAGAATCAGAGGGATCCTGAAATGGAGAAATGTAAAGCGTCCACTGGTTAATATTTGCCATGTAGGACAGATTCACCTTATGTCATTCAGTATTTTAAATTTCTTCCAACTTACAAATGTTATTTATTTTTGGGGTCCATGTTCTGTAATTTGTTACTTATTCTGGATTAAAATGTCTTGACCTATTGAGTTATTGCATCAGCTCAAGTGTTTATGGTGTGGGTACAGAGTAAATTTGAGAAAAAAAAGAACAAGGAGAATTATTCATTCAGTTTAAATACCAAATTATTTACTTCATGAAGATGAAATATATATATATAATATATACATATAATAATATTATAATATTATACATAAAGAAAAAAAGCATCAAAATCGATTATTTGTTCTTTTCGTTCATGGCATACAATGCGTCCCATCCACCCACACATTGTTCATGCATTTTGTGATCATAACACACTGAATGAAATAATGATGCATAAAGTGCTTTAGTGTACCCTACTCTGAGTTGGTTTCGACTTCTATTACTTCATACTCACTTATTCCATTTGTATTCCAACTAACCCATAGGGCCATTCTAACTAACATATTTTGTCATTCACTTTCAAAAAAGCGCTTGTGGTGCAGTAGTAGCATCTCTACTGTTAAGCTAAGAGACCAGAGTTCACATCACACTTGCTGTAGGCTGTTTTGTCCTCAATTGATGCCAAACCTCTCTAGTGTTATTGGAGCTGGACTCGTACCAGTGGGGAATATTCCATCAGACTTCTGACTTGCTACTTGTAGATGGTTCTGTAGATTGCCAGGCTTTGGAGAGACAGAAGATGATTTCCACTCTACAGTAATCCTCATCTCTTATGTAGCGCTGAAAACAGAGTTTTACATGATTAATGAAAAGGAATATAGGATTCAAAATGTTAACTTTCTCTCTGCAAAGATATTTACTGACCTTCTGAGTTTCTCGAGTATTTACTGATTTATTTCAGATTTGCAGCACCCCAAATGATTTGATTGTTTTATTCATTTGTGGGAATTGGGCGTCGCTGGCTGGCCAGTATTGATAGCCCATCCCTACTTGCCATTGAGAAGATGGTAATGAGCTGCCTTCTTGAATCGCTGCAGTCCGTTTGCTGTGTGTTGATCCACAATTCTGGTAGTGTGAAAGTAACAGGATTTTGACGCAACGATTGTGTAGGAATGACAGTACATTTCCAAATCAGGGTGGTTTTGAGGGGAACTTGCAGGTGGTAGCGTTCCCAAGTACTTGCTGCCCTTGTCCTTCTAGATGGAATTGGTTGTGGGTTTGGAAGGTGCTGTCTACGGATCTTTGGTGATGTTGTACATAGGTAGATCAGTGCACTTTCAACAGAATTAGACGAAAACAAAATGATGTTTTACTGTGTTTGTAAAAAATAATTGGATCATCAGAAAGTACATTGCTATCTTTGAGCTAAAAAAGGACATGAATAAGATTGTATTCGATCAGTCATGCAATTGTGGGACTTGACTTTTCCCAGATTTGACCTTTCTGCTGGGCTGCACCGAAACTTTATTTGGCCAACAATACGTCATCCAGAGATTGAAATTAATGAACAAGGGGAACTCGCACATTTAAACTTGACCATGAGAGAACTCTATTGTATCATGAATAAACTGAAACCCAGGCCATGGACTTTGATAAAGAAACACAGCTAAGGTATTTTCCAATCCCTGGACATTTCCTATTCCAGTTCCAGACCATCAAAATATGGCGACTTGCAGCTGCACTTACCCGTTTTGTTTTGAAAAACATGGTAATCGCTGTAAAAGGTTCAACCAACTAATTAAATCCCTTGAGTCTGAATCATGTATAAGTGTGGAAAAGTGCAGCGCAACACGCAATGTGCTTAAAACGTCTGACAGAAATGCACATATCACCAAAAGGCCTGTTGTTTTCCATTTATTATAATTTTCTTGCAGTCATCGGAATACCAGGTAAAGATTTATTATTATTACCTAACTGTTTGATTCTTTGAATCGACCCTCTTTATTGAACAAAAATAGTCCATTTTCACATTGCGGGTATCTCTTCTCCAGCATAAAGTACTCTGTTTTCCTTAAATCGTTCGTCTCTCCTATCTTAAGATCGCATTTTTAAAATCTATCCTTCAGAATATTCTCCACGATATTTGAGTTATTTACTAGACTGGTTGACTTTGTTTGTCATTATTCATCGTGTACGTTCTCACTGTTACAAATATGCTTTATCTTCATTCCTAGTTGAGTTTCTTTCAGATGTTTCTACATTAACTTTATTCATGTACTTGATAGCTGTACTGTATATTCTCTTTACTGAATAACATTAATAGCCCAGCGCTGAAGGAGGGCATTTGGATAATCTTGTGTGTTTCCGCTCTGCAGATAAGCAATTTAATTGATGCCGTTCCCCCATTCTCCCTGTAAAGCTGCACAATGTTCAATTCAATTTTGAACGTTGCCTCTCTCATACAATCAGGCAGTGTATTCCTGCCCTTAATGGTAACTGCGTGAGCGCTTTTTATATATGGATGCAGATTTGCTCGCTGAGCTGGAAGATTCATTTTCAGACGTTTCATCATCATACTCAGTAGCCTCATCAGTGAGTGTCCGAATGAAGCTCCAGAGGGGCACTCATGATGTTACCAAGTATGGTGATGAAACGTCTGAAAATAAACCTAGCCACTCAGCGAGCAAACCTACATCCAAAACCTCAACCTGAGCTACAAATCTTCTCAAACGTTTTTGTTAATCAAACGTAACAGACGTTCCATTCAAACTTACTTCAGATCCCTTTAATGATATAATTTGTGCCTGCACCACTATCATTTCAATATCTATTCACTGTTACGCAAATAAGAGGACTATTGTGACTGAAAATTGTAAAGTTATCATGGTGTAAATCTCAAACTGCTGCAGTATTGTTGATGTTGCTATCGCCATATCCTCATGCATATGCCGCTTTGTAGATTGATATCAGTTCTGCTTTGGGCCCGCCATTATGGGTGAATTCATAGAGAGAATTCATTCTGAGTAAATGGAAACATATTATGTTGTGGACTGTATCGTTGCATGTAGATGATTGCATTGTCGTGCTGATGTAAATGTGGGCCAATTCTGTTGTGCTTGCTATTTCAGAGGGGGGATTATCACATCTTTATCATGTTGCAAGTTTGAATATGTTGGATTACTGACACTGAAAAGTAACAGATGACGATCGATTGTTGACAGCGTTTGAACAATTGAACATTTCATGACAGAAGCTAATTTAAGCAGTTAATGAATCAATTACTGTGAGCAATGGGTTACTGATAAATACATTGATAACACAGTAGTGTCCTGTCTCTGAATCACCTGAGTTGCAAAGACAGTAACATTGTTAACCAGAAAATTCGCTAATTAAACTTGTTTCTCCTCTGTCCCATTAACTGCTGCTACTTACATTTCATAACTGACGAAGCTAAGATTTCGTGGATTAAATTTTGAAACCAAATATCCACCTCTACACAAAAGGTCTCATTACTTCTGACGGCAAGCTTCAGCATTGAGGGCTGGAATTGAGGGAGATGTTATCCAGATTAAACCAGGTTATAGTTCAACAGATTTATTTGAAATCACAAGCTTTCAGAGCATTATCCCCCTTGTCAGGTCAAGTGAGTAGAGCAAAAGCTAGTCACAACTATCTGGCTTTCACACAGAACTCTGCAAAATGAATGATTTTTCTGAAATTTGGACTAATGACTTCATTGCACTCGCTCTCTCGACCATAATTCTCACTATTCCCTGTTCATTCTCTCTGTTACAGCTAATTTGTCAGTGATCATAATTTTATACCGAAGAAGATGTGGTCTCACTGGATGTATCATTTACTATGTGGTGTCCATGGCGCTAGCAGATCTCTTGGTCATTACTGTTAACGTGATTATAAACCGGACTGCTGGTATTTATTTCCCATTCAGCTTCTTATCCATCACACCGATATGCAGCCTCCGCGTTGTCCTAATTTATTCAGTCATAGATATTTCTGCCTGGTTAACAGTCGCTTTCACGTTTGATCGATATGTGGCCATTTGTTGCCAGAAGATGAAAATCAAATACTGCACAGAAATAACAGCGAAGTGGGTTATAGGGGGCGTCTGCACGCTGAGCTGTTTGAAAAATGTGTTTTTATTCTTTATATTTGAACCACTGTACAGAATTAATGACGTACCCTGGTTCTGTATTCTAAAATTATCATTTAGTACCTCACAGGTGTGGGCCGCATATGATTTGATCCGATCCATTCTCGTCCCCTGCCTCCCATTTATTCTGATTTTACTGCTCAATGCTCTGACTGTCAGGCACATTTTAGCCGCCAATCGAGCCCGCAGGAGACTCCGCACCCTGAGCAATGGAGACAATCCGAGTGACCCAGAGATGGAGAAACGGAAAAAGTCTATTATGTTACTCTTTGGCATTTCAGGTAGTTTTGTTTTGTTTTATTCGGTATTTTTTCTAACAGTGCTCTATGTCCGAATTGCAAACGTTGTTTATTACTCGGTTTATGATGATAATATATCATACTTTATCCTGGAGGAATCCGGGTATATGCTTCAGTTGCTGAGTTCTTGCATCAATCCATTTATTTACGCAGGCACCCAGAATAAATTCAGAGACGAGTTAAAGAATGGGTTGAAATATCCACAGAGATTGCTTATTAAACTTCTAAAATGTTGATACTTTTTTTTAAAGTGGACTGCCCACTTCAGACACGTTAGTAGAAAACTTCAGCTTATTTATCGTCGCGCAGATACCATCACTTTCTCCGGTCAGGGCTGACCATAAATTCCCCTGTTGCTGCCCCAAAGTGGCAGCCATAATCCCATTGGTGAGTCTTCATGCCCATGTCCTCTCTGACCTGTTCATTCGCCTGGTTGCTAATTACTAAATTTGAGATCAGTGGGTTCCATATTTAAGCGCAATGGTAGGGCAATTTTCATTCGAACTGAACATTGGAATTTGCTTTATAATAATAGTGCACCACGTTACTTGATCACCGTGTACTCTATCGGTAATGAAAGATGGGTAATTGAGAAGTCAATGTGATTTTATTCTACTTCCCGACTGTTGAGTCCTGAAATATTAGTTCACACTTGCTCATTATTAATTGTTTTCTAAATCTGTCATTAAATTATGCTTAACGACATGTGCAAATCTCGTATATTTCCTTTCACATACAATGGCATTTCAAGTAAATTACAAAATTGAACCAATATCCATCAGAATCAATCATCAGTTTAGCGGAGTAAAATATGTCTCTCATCAACACTATTGGTAAAATCGTCACAATACATCCAGTCTTGCAGAGTGGGAGCATGTGGCAGAGGTGTGGAGTGTAGTAATGACACGGTTGGTGAAAGAAAACTTTAGATTCCATACTTCAGAAGGCTAGATCACACTGTCCTGACATTGTCACAGAAGATGCACAGAAATTCTGTGTGGGAAGAAGAAAAGGAAGATGTATAACCTTCTGTGCATTCACACACACTCGTAGTCATTCATTGTAGAGTTTACGTGGATAAATTCACACAGTCCTCCAACCCCCTGAGACAGCAGGCTGCCAGAACTCTGTTCTGGCTCTGTCCAGCTTCTCTGTTTGATCCAGCTTCTCTGTTTGGTCAGAACTTCATTCACATCTTCACTTGCTGATTCGTAGTCTCGTAAGGGAAGGCTCTTGCTTCGTGGTATTACCGTTGAACTGCTCACCCAGGGCCCCAGGAAATGTTCTGGGGAACTAATTCAAAATAGTGGGCTCATTGTGAATGCGGCGTGACCCGTTCTTTATTGTTGATCATGTTGGAATCAAAAATAAACAGTAGTCTGGGTAGATGTGAGAACGTCCTTTTCATCATAGAGTTATACAGCACAGAAACAGACACTTTGGTCCAACCAGTCCCCATGTCGACCATAATCCCAAACTGAATTGGTCGCACCTCCTTGTGCTTGGCACATACCCCTCAAACTCTGTCCTATTCATGAACTTGCCTAAATGTCTATTAAACATTGCAACTGTGCCCGTATCCACCACTTTCTCTGGAGGCTCATTTCACTCCCTGTTTAAAAAAATACACGTCATGCCTTCTTGCAAATCTTTTTCATCTCACCACAAAAATATGCCCCCAGTTTTCAAATCCCCAACCCCTGCTATTCACATTATCTATACCTCTCATGATCGCATAAATTTCTATCAGATGCACCAGTCAACCTTCTACATTGCGATGGAAAAAATCCCAGTTTATCCAGCCTCTCCTTATTACTCAAACGCTCCATTCCGAGGAGCATTTGAACCCTCTCCAGCTTAATAATATTCTTCCTATATCATGGCGAGTTGAACAGAGCACCACACCAAAAGAGGCAACTTTGCAAGATTTTTAGGGAGTTACTCAATTCCTGAAATACGTCCTAGAGAGAAAGAACGAGGGAAGAGGAATAAAATAAACAAAAAAAGCACCCAGCTGTAAAAAGGAGGTCAAGGACAATATAAGGTCAAAACCTGCAGTATACCATATTGCAAAGGTCAGTGGCAGCGTCAGAAATTGAGAAACTTTCAGACATAATAAAAGGAATATTTAAAAACTAAAAAAAAGCTAAGGGAAATTATGAAAGAAAACTAGTACAAAATATCAAACAGGACCACAAATGTTTCTATAGATATTTAAAATGAAAGAGAGTCATTAATACGAATGCTTGCCTCTTGGAAAATGAAATTGGAGAGTTAACAGTGAGATTTCAGAGATGCTGAATCAACACTTTGCTTCAGTTTTCAAGGAGGAGGACAATAGTACCATTCCTGTTGGAACGAGCAAGGCAGAGACAATAGATAAGGTAGAACTTAGAACAATCAACATAGACAGGGAAAAGGTACAAAAGAAACTATTAGGATTGAGGACAGATACATTCCCTGTGCCCCGATGGCCTGCATTCAAGAGTATTAAAGGAAGTGGCAGAAGAGATAATAGATCCATTGGTTGCAATAATCCAAAATTCAATAGACACAGGAAAGGTTCCAGTGGATTGGAAAATAGCTGAAATTACGCCCTTATTCAAAATGTAGGAAATTACAGACCAGTTAGCTGAATATGTATTGTTGAAAAAGTGTTAGAATCAGTTATCAAGAAAGCACGGTGAAAAGCTTTGTCTTGCGAGCAATACAGTCAGATCACAGAATGAAGTAACATAGTTAAGTAAATATTAGGTAAACAGCAGCAAAAACACAGGTACAGGCGAATGTACCCTTCCTGATGAAGGGCTTTTGCCCGAAACGTCAATTTTCCTGCTCCTTGGATTCTGCCTGACCGACTGTGATTTTCCAACACCACTCTAATGTAGACTCTGATCTCCAGAATCTGCAGTCCTCACTTTCAACCTTTACTAACCAGTGCGTCCACATGAAGAGTCCAAGAAAGCGTGTTGTGGATGACCACTCCCATGAGCTTGACACTGTCCACTCGTTCACCTCTGTGCTGTTAATGTGAATAAGGTGTTTGGAATGCTTTCCTTAACTGATCAGAGCATTGCGTTTAAGAGTTGGGAGGTCATGATATTGGTTCAGCCAGTTTTGGAATATTGTATGTAATTCTGGTCTCCTTCCTATCGGAAGGATTTTGTGAAACTTGAAAGGGTTCAGAACAAGGATGTTGCCAGGGTTGCATAATTTGAGCTACAGGGAGAGGCTGAAAAGGCTGGGACTGTTTTCTCTGGAGCATCGGAGGCTGAGGGATGACCTTATAGAAGTTTGTAAAATCACGGATAGGACAAATTGATAAAATCTATTCCCTGGGGTAGGGTAGTCCATAACTAGTGGGAAGAGTTTAGGGTGAGAGGTGAAAGATATTAAACGGACCGAAGACGCTACATTGTCACGCAAAGGGTGGTGTGGGCATGGAATGACCTGCCAGAGGAAGTGGGGGAGGCTGGTGCAACTGCAACATTTAAAGGGCAACTGTATGGATATAAGAATCGGAAAAGTTTGAAGGGACATGGGCCAAGTGCTGCAAATAAGACTATATTAGGTTCGGATAACTGGTTTGAGTGGACGAGTTGGACCTAAGGGTCTGTTTCTGTGCTATACATCTCTATGACTCTATGACGTTAACAAAACAGGGTTTAGTAACATCAGTACAAACAGCTCAATGACCATGATTCCTTCCCTCATGTGATAAAGAGCAAAATTCTTCAAATGTGTTCCTTTGTGAACTCTCTGGTGTGTGAGCAGTTCGAATGACAGAGTGAATCCCTTCCCACACACTGATCAAGTGAATTATTTCTCCCTCGTGTGAACCCGCTGGTACGTCACAAAGTCGGCTGACTGAGTTAAACCTTTGCCATGAATCAGCAAGTGAACAGTTTCTGACCAATGCAAAAATGGTTGGTGTGTAAGCAGGTTCGATGTAACAGCAAAACGTTTTCTATACAGGGAGCAGGTGAAAAGGTTTATAGCTGGCGTTAACTTGCTGGAGTTCCAGCAGCTTAGCGAGCAGGTGAATCCTTTCTCACACTCAGAGCAGGTGAACGGTCTTGCTCCATTGTGAACTCGCTGATGTCTGAGCAGGTCAGATGACGAAGCGATTCCCTTCTCACACTCAGAGCAGGTGAATGGCTTCTCCCCAGTGTGACTGTGTTGGTGAATTTCGAGCCAGGATGGATAAAAAAAATCCTTTCCCACAATTGGCACACTTCCATAGCCTCTCGTCTGAGTGACTGTGTTGGTGTTTTGACATTTCAGATGATACTTCACAGATTGTTCCACACATTGACGGTGGGTGTTTTTCTCCGTTTCGAACTGCGCTTTTTTCTTCCACGTTTAAAAACCTGTAATAAGGACTTTATGGTAAACAGCGTAACGGTCTGAACTGGTTGAGGTTTTGTTTGAATTCTCTCATTCCAAATAACTTAGACTTAGACTTACAGTGTGGAAACAGGCCCTTCGGCCCAACAAGTCCACACCGACCCGCCGAAGCGCAACCCACCCATACCCCTACATTTACCCCTTACCTAACGCTACGGGCAATTTAGCTTGGCCAATTCACCTGACCCACACATCTTTGTGACTGTGGGAGGAAACCGGAGCACCCGGAGGAAACCCACGCAGACACGGGGAGAACGTGCAAACTCCACACAGTCAGTCGCCTGAGTCGGGAATTGAACCCGGGTCTACAGGCGCTGTGAGGCAGCAGTGCTAACCACTGTGCCACCGTGCCGCCCATCAAACCTTTCAAACATCAGGAAAAAAATTAGTGAGGGAGAAACAGCAGCGTTCAAACATGATGCCTGAAGTTAAACCATAAACTAGAGTAATTGCAGCCTTCATAGAAGAGGCATATCATTTGCATCAATTAAACAAGCAAAGGATCGTGCTAAATGCATACAATGGACGTGGCAAAACATCAGCAAATGCTTGTTGGGAAACAGTTTGATAAGGAACGTTACGGAGAAATGCTGATTGAAGCCTCTATCCTGGCGAGACCAAAGACTGGTATTGATCACATGATAAAAGGGAAGGAACTGCCCCACAGTCAGCCTGGCAAAAAGAGACACGTTAAATATCAAAATAGAGCCCTGGGGTTACAGAAATGCACATTATGGAAACAGATCCTTCGGTCCAACTGGTCCATGCAAACAAGATATCCTAGATTAATCCAGTCCCATTTGCCAGCACTTGGTCCATATTGTCATGAAGATGTGGGTGTACTGTACCTTTAAGAGAGTTAAAAGTTAGCAGAACTACCTGACAGCACCAAATGTTCTGAACAAGATACAATGAAACACGTGGTCCAGCAGCTAAGGTAGGTGGTTGCCTGGAGACAAAAACAAATTCGAATTAGGCCAATCAGTTGAAATTATACTCCGATAAATGCCAGAGGCCTAACATGAAAGGCAGATGAACTCAGAGCATGGTTGAGAACTTGGAACGAGGATATCATAGCAATTGCAGAAAAATGGCTCGGGGATGGACCGGACTCAGCTTAATGTTCCAGGATGCAAATGCTACAGGAAGGATAGAAAGGGAGGCAAGAGAGGAGGGGGAGTAGCGTTTTTGATAAGGGATTGCATTACAGCTGCACTGAGGGAGGATATTCCCGGAAACACATCCAGGGAAATTATTTGGGTGGAACTGAGAAATAAGAAAAGGATGAGCACCTTATTGGGATTGTATTATAGATCCCCGAATAGTCAGAGGGAAATTGAGAAACAAATTTGTAAGGCGATCTCAGTTATCAGTAAGAAAAATAGGGTGGTTATGATAGGGGATTTTCTCTTTCCAAACATAGACTGGGATTGCCATAGTGCTAAGGGTTTAGATAGAGAGGAATTTGTTAAGTGTGAACAAGAAACGTTTCTGATTCAGTCGGTGGATGTACCTACTACAGAAGATGCAAAACTTGACATACTCTTGGGAAAAAAGGCAGGGCAAGTGACTGAGGTGTCAGTGGGGGAGCACTTTAGGGCCAGCGACCATAATTCTATCAGTTTTGAAATAGTAATGGAAAAGGATAGACTAGATCTAAAAGTTGACCTTCTAAATTTGAGGAAGGCCAATTTTGACGGTATTAGGCAAGAACTTTTAAAAGCTAATTGGGGACAGATGTTCGCAGATAAAGAGGCGGCTGGAAAATAGGAAGCCTTCAGAAATTAGATAATGAGAGTCCAGAGAAAGTATATTCCTGTTTGGGTGAAAGAAAAGGCTGGTAGGTGTAGGGAATGCAGGATGACGAAAGAAATTGAGGGTTTGGTTATGAAAAAGAAGGAAGCATATGTCAGGTATAGACAGGATAGATCAATTGAATCCTTAGAAGAATGTAAAGGCAGTAGGAGTAAACTTAAGAGGGAAGTCAGGAGGGCCAAAAGGGAACATGAGATAGCTTTGGCAAATAGGGTTAATGAGACTCCAAAGGTTTTTTTTTACAAATACATTAAGGACAAAAGGGTAACCAAGGAGAGAATAGGGCCCCTCAAAGATCAGCAGGGCAGCCTTTGTGTGGAGTCACAGAGACAGGCAGATAAGAAACGAGTGTTTTGCATCGGTATTTACTCTGGAAAAGGACATGGAAGACACAAAATGTAGAGAAATAGATGGTGACATCTTTAAAAATGTCCATATTACAAAGCAGGAAGTGCTGGATGTCTTGAAACGCATAAATGTGGGTACATATCCTGGACCTGTTCAGGTGTATCCTAGAACCCTGTGGGAAGCTAGGGAAGTGATTGCTGGACCTCTTCCAGAGATATTTGTATCATCGATAGTCACAGGTGACATGCTGGAAGACTAGAGGTTGGCTAACGTGGTGCCACTGTTTAAGAAAGTAGTAAGAACAAGCCAAGGAGCTGTTGACCTGCGAGCCTGACCTCGGTGGTGGATAAGTTGTTGGAGAGAATCCTGAGGGACAATATGTACATGTATTTGGAAAGGAAAGGACTGATTGGGGATAATCAACATGGCTTTGGGCTTGGGAAATCATGTCTCACAAACTTGATTGAATTTTTTGAAGAAGCAACAAAGAGGATTGATGAGAGCAGAGCAGTGGACGTGATTTATGTGGACTTCAGTAAGGCGTTCGACAAGGTTTCCCCACTGGAGACTGGCGAACACGGTTAGATCTCATGGAATACAGGGAGAACTCTCCATTTGCATACAGAACTAGCTTAAAGGTAGAAGACAGAGGGTGGTGGTGGAGGGTTGTTTCTCAGACTGGAGGCCTGACCAGTGAAGTGCCACAAGGATCGGTGCTGAGTCCACTACTTTTCATCATTTATATAAATGATTTGAATATGATCATAAGAAGTATAGTTAGTAAGTTTTCCCATGATATCAAAATTGGAGATGTAGTGGACAACGAAGAAAGTTACCTCAGATTAAAACAGGATCTTGATCAGATGGGCTAGTGGGCTGAGAAGTGGCAAATGGAGCTTAATTTAGTTAAATATCAGGTGCTGCATTTTGGAAATGCAAATCTTAGGAGAACTTATATACTTAATGGTAAGGTCCTCAGGAGAGATGCTGAGCAAAGAGACCTTGGAGTGCAGGTTCATAGCTCCTTGAAAGTGGAGTCGCAGGTAGATAGGATTGTGAAGAAGGTGTTTGGTATGCTTTCCTTCATTTGTCAGAGTATTGAGTATAAGTGATGGGAGGACATGTTGCGGTTTTACAGGACATTGGTTAGGTCACTGTTGTAATATTATGTGGAGTTCTGGTCTCCTTCCTAATGGAAAGATGTTGTGAAATTTGAAAGGGTTCAGAAAAGATTTACAAGGATGTTGCCAGAGTTGGAGGGCTTGAGCTATAGGGAGAGGTTGAATAGCCTAGGGCTGTTTTCCCTGGAGCGTCGGAAGCTAAGGAATGACTTTATAGAGATTTATAAAATCATTATGGGCATGGATAGGATAAACAGACAAAATCTCTTCATTGGAGTGGGAGAGTCCAGAACTGGAGGGCATAGGTTTAGGGTGAGAGGGGAAAGACATAAAAGAGACCTAAGGGACAACGTTTTCACTTAGAGGGTGGTACATGTATGGAATGAGCTGCCAGAGGAAGTGGTGGAGGCTAGTACGATTGCAACATTGAAAATGCACCTGGGTAGGTGTATGATAGGTAGGGTGTAGAGGGATACGGGCCAGGCTTTAGCAGGTGGGGGTAGATTGGGTTGGGGTATTTGGTCGCCATGGACGAGTTGAACCGAAGGGTCTGCATCCATGCTGTACATCTCTGTGATTCTATGACTCTACAAAGCTTCATTCCTAAAATCAGAGTAGCATTGAACAGCGGATCAGGAGCTGAAACCTGAAATGTGGTTAAAAACGTTGCACTATGAATTCCCCCAAGGATAACTGATATGGAGGGTTCAGAGAATGTCCTCGTGGATCTGCTCATGGGTTTGGCCAGACTGGCTATAAACAGGACCAGGCTGCAGGCCGTGGAGGGGGTGGTTAGGGCCAATTGCCTGCTCCTCTTCCGCAGTTACAATCAGGTCTGAATACTTCTGGAGGCGGATCATGAAGTGTCCATTGATACCCTCGAGGTTTTCAGGGAGAGGTGGGCACTGCAGGGCTTGGGGTGTTTTATTTTCCCCTCCGACTCTATTTTGATTTAATGTCTGCCCTCTCATTCACTTTTTAGACCACGTAGGCATTGTCCTTGAAGATAAGGGTACTACTTGTCAAAAAAAAGCATATGTATAAAAGGTGGAGAGGCCCTTGGAGTGGCTTTCGTCCCATAGTTGTTAAGACAATAAACACATTGATGTTTGAAGTGGACCTGGTGTTGAGTGAGCCATTTTGGAGTGCACGGTGGTTCAGTGGTTCGCATTGTTGCCTCACAGACCCAGAGTTCTATTCCCACCTCCGGTGACTGTCTGCGTGGAGTTTGCAACATTCTCGCTGTGTCTGCATGGGTTTCCTCCGGGTGCTCCACTTTCCTCCCAGAGTCCAAAGATGTGTCAGTTAGGTGGATTGGTCATGCTAAATTGCCCAGAGTTTTCAGGAATGTATAGGTTAGGCACATTAGTCAGGGCAAAATGTAGAGAAGTAGGGGAATGGGTCTGGGTGGGTTACTCGGTGTGGACTTGTTGGGCCAAAGGACACAGAAGGGATCCTATATCATTCTGTCCGAATTTAATCATTCTGCTACGACACATAGTTATGTGAGAGGAACTGAAGCTGTCTGGTTGGAATGAAACACATCGAGTGGAAGATGAGACACATTTGTTTATGAAAGATTAATATATAGTCGATGAGGAAAGGTTATTCCAATTCACTGGTCATAGAAAAAGATTTTGGGACACTGAATGATTGAAGACTTTGGTAAAGGGTCATAGGCAGAATGTCAGAAAAAGTTTTATGCAGCACATGATCATGATCCAGAATACTATACTTACTTTCAAAGGCCGATAATATATACCAAGTGATTCGGTCGTGTGATGTTTTGTTTCAATTTTCTGTCGGCAGATGTTCATGTGATGTCCTGTAAAAGAAGTTTGCAACATTTCAGCCCAGGATACCAATTCAGAAAAGAAAAACAATTCCTCAGATGTGAAGTTGCAATTATGAACTCCCTTCCTTCTAACTCCATGACAAAGGAAAGGATGTGGATGCATCCTACTGTCATCATGATACTGTCGCTTGTTTCGATAATGCCATCTACACAGTATCCTGAATTTCAGTTCTGGGTCTGTACATCCAAAACATTGACTACACCAGCTCCTGATGATACCTGACTTGCTGTGTTTTTCCAGCCTCCTGCTTGTCTCCACTGGGTCTTCGTGTGACTGGATAAATTCACAGTCGAGAGTGTGGTGCTGGAAAATCAGAGCAGGTCAGGCAGCATCTGAGGAGTGGGAAAGTTCATGATTCAAGCCCTTCATCAGGAATGAGGCTGGTGGGCCGGGGTGGGAGTGTGCTGAGAGACAGATGGTGGTGGGGCTGTGGGGGAAGGTAGCTGAGAATGCAATTGGTAGATGAAGGTGCGGGGGTCAGGTGACAGGCTGGAGAAATCCGGTGACCCATCCACAGACGTGGTGGTGATTGGGAAAATGTTGGTTAATATGCAGAAGAAAGGGTGTGAGGAAGGCGGACGGAGTAAATGATAGATAGGGATAGAGCCCAAAGTGAGACAAGAGGAGATGGACAGACAAAAGATTTGATAACCATCTGTCTGGGAGGGTGACGAGCTGTTAATGGAGACTGCTAGCGGCTAACAATAGGTATGTAATGACAGACTATGTGATAGCAAGACTTGGTGTGCGTGGTAGGGGGCTACGACATGGGGTAATTCAGGCCCTAAAATTATTGAATTCAATACTGAGGAGGGCTGTAGGTTCCCTAAGAGCAAAATTGCTTGACTGGAACACTACAGCAAGTCTGAGAGAGAGATGCTGGACAGGGAACAGGGTGGTGTGCTGAAGTGGCAGACAACTGGAAGCGCAGGGTCTTTTTTGCGGGCAGAACGTAGATATCCTATGAAGCAGTCGCCCAGTCCATGCTTCGTTTCTCCAATGTAGATGAGACCACATTGTGAGCAGCGAATGCAGTAGAATAGGTTGTGGAAAGTAGAGGTAAAGTGCTACTTCACTGAGAAGGCATGTTCAGGCTCTGGGATACTGAGGAGGGAGAGGAAAATGGACAGGTGCAACAACTTCAGCGGTTGCAGGGCAAAGTGCCATGGGGCTATGGGCGGGCGATGGGAGTGAAGGAAGAATGAACTCCAATGTAACTCCAGCCCATTTACCTCCTCCCTTAAATATATCCCTGGGGGTGGAATCACTAATTCATATTCATGTTCCGAGGGCCAGCATAATTATTGTGTTACAATAGCTGCAGGCCGCACCGTGCATGTTTTATGACGTCATGGTGTGGCTAGAAGCCTTGGGAACAGTTTATCAAAGAAACATCGCTGAGGGTCAGGCAGCCCTGCATCGGGACATATTGTGATAGCCACCCTCTATCAGTTTACACGGGGACACATCTGCACATTAAAAGCGGCCTCGAGGCAAAGTTCCCTTACTTCTACTTAAACTTCAAGACCTATCAAACTGAAATTCCTCAGGGGTGTCTGGCAGCTCTTTTTCCCGATGTCGGCAAATTAATTCTGCAGACACTTGGGTAAAATTTGAACATGGTGAGAAACATCAGCTTCTAAGCCTCGATCCAGAACTGCTCGACCAATACTTAAAGCATTAAAACCGTCGCATGATAATGGCCAAGAAAAACGGTATCCGGCTCATTCAATTCGTGATTCTAAAGAGAAACAGAAGTGACAACGCAAGTAAAACTGAGGAAATGGCAGAAAGGCTGCCGATTCACTTTGAATGTATTCCCACACAGGGATGGTTGCTGGTGGCATGGTGTGCCTGTGGTGTCTGGGATTAGACTGTTTACAATGAATGTCCCAGCTTTACTTTGTAAAGTAACACTGATGGAGGGCAATTGTTATTTCAGTAACTGCAGTCTGAAGCTGGAATACGCTGACACTCGGGCTTCGAGATCTAACTGAATTTTTACATTTCAGACTCTGTGATGCAGTTAGTCAGAACTAGTCTAGCTGTTCACCAAAATAGTTGTCAGTTGAACTTAAGCAAAATTGTAGAATTAGGGCCAGACGATTCAGGGGACATGTTCAAAAGTACTTCTATACACTGAGTTTGTCAGATGTTTGGAACTATCCTACACAAACGACAGTGAATACAGGATCATTTATCAACTTTAAATCTGAAACAGACTTTTTTTTATCACGAATTATATTAAAAGACATGGGCCAACGGCAGGTAAGTAGAGTTAGGCCTCAGATCAGCCATGATTTCATTGAACGTTGGAAAACCCTTGAGGGGCTAAATGCCCTCCTCCTGTTCCTATGTTCCTATAGCCTTCACTGTTTCCTTACTGCGCACTTCCGCCTGTCATTGGGGACACAACCTGTAAGAAAATATTCTCGGATTATTGGTTGTTCTGGAAATATTGAATACAGGCACGCCCAGGCATCTTATACCGATATTCAGACAAACACAGTTACAGAACAGTTAACTGACTGAATTTCTGCACTTGAATCTTTAGAAACTTCATGTTCTTGTTTTCAAACAATCCCAATAATGATTCGCGTTCCTCGGCTCCAAATGCAACAACACAGGGAAAAAAACAGAAAAGCAGCAATGTTCCAGTCCTTTAATCTCCAATCCTCTGCTGCCAGCGAAAAGTGACGATGCAGCTTCGGGCGGGATCGACCGCAAATCCTTGGGATGTGAGATTCTGCAACCAGGGTCTAGTCTCCCAATACACCGAGCACAGGCTCAGGGAAACTGAGGGAGATTATGTCCTGATCACGAAACCTGCGAGTAGCGTTGGCAATGGCCCAAGCGAGTCACCCATAAAACTCACTCATATACTTTCTAAATGTTCCCAAATGTTTATTTCCTTTATTTTATTCATAATTGCAAATCTGAAAGTGAGAAGTGGGGATATGTGGTAGCGAGTGGCTGTTTGTCTGTCAGGTTTGTCTTCCAGTTTTGTTAGCATTGAAGCGAATTTGCTTTCAAAGTAAGGACAAAAAACACAGACAAACAACTTTACATCCAAGAAGAGAAGCTGAAGAAACTGGATGTCAGCGTTGAGAAAGAAGCAAAAGCAAAGAGGAATCTCAATGATTTTGCCGATTTTGGAGCAGAAAGCATTGGAGCTGTGGACTTCAGCTGATCATTTTATTTATTTTCGTGGATATTAAGGAGTTATTTTGCCTTGATATGAAATGTGGTTATACCCTGATTATATGTCCGGCAACCTCAGTTAATAGGACAAAAGATTTTTATTCTGAGGTCGTGAGTTTGACATCCACATTGTACAACGTTCCTTTGAAACTTTGCTTTTTGTGCTGAACATTCACTCTTCTTCTCCTGGCAATCTAATCACATTCAAAGTGAGGTTCACTCCCGTTCGTTTTATTACTGTCCCTGTTGCTCGGTTATGAGGGAAAGCTGAGAGTGAATAGGAGACAAGTTTATAGGTGTGGCTTAACGGTGGCACTTGACAGGTTCTACTCGAGGCCAGTAAGTGGCTCAATCACAGAATTCAAATGGTCAAGTGCAATGGGAATCAAGGCCTGTCCATATTAAGGAACACTAAAATTAGTGGAGTCTGATTCATTCTGAGGAAATAAATTAGGAAACTTCGTCACACAGACTACCTCAGCGCAATCGTTAGCTTTGGTACGTTTAATTGAACATGCAAAGCTCATGGAACCACTTGATTGTGGCTTGATCTGGTACTAAGGTCTTACTTAGTGACTTTGATGTATTTTGTTGTAGAATTGCAACATAGGCTGGGGAGCAGTACCTGTGCATAGAGATGAGGAGTGTGGAATCAATTAGACTAGAAGACTAGGCTATAACAGAGTTGTTACCAATACATTTACTAATCTACGTTCATCCCATGGATTGTATTAGCATCATCAACACTTCTCATCAAGATAACTAGAGAGACTGTCATCATAATTTTCTGTGAACAATTCTACATTAGTTTTGCTGACAGAAACCAAACTTCTTGAAGTTAGTCCTTATTTTCGACCGTGATTATTAATCTCTGTACGCGTGGAAATGGATGCTTTCCACCCGCTCTATCTCTCATCAATGTGTGTAGTTCAATTCAATCTCCCATCAGTCTCCTCTGTTCTAATCAAATCCAGGGGAACAGGAAACGTTGGAACTATAACGCGGACAGACAAGCACAATACTCACCTTTCCTGTTTAAGGCATTCCATGAGAAATTTTAGACCACAACTTGGGGCGTGCAGTTGTGGCCGAACATTTAAGGTGCAAGGTTAGAATTCCGTTGGGGCTCTCCCGCCCAGGTTGGAAACCTGCTGACTATGCTTTCTTCGCTTGCGATTTTAAATGACTACCTGTTGGTTGCTTTATCGCTCAAACTTCACAAAACCCGTCTCAATAAAGTCACGTTTTCTCATGTCTGGGAATTTATTGCCATGCAGGAAACTCAAGTTCGGAACAAACAACGTATCAGACTCAAAACGTCAGCTCTGTTTACCTTTCCATAAATGCTGCTCGACCTGTTGGCTTTCTGCAGTATTCTCTGTGTTTATTAGGCACAAGTGCTGCTTTTCATTCAAGAACTTCAATTCCTGTCCTCTGGTAACTGACTCTGTTCAGTGGCAATTGATTCTTCTGATCATTAACCTGCCCATTCCCACCGCTTCTTCTCCCATCATTACCAACAGGAAATCTCCAGTTAACCATCTTTGCTCCAAAGAGAACATTCCCAATCTTGGGAATGTCTCCCCAAAATGGAAATTCCTCATCTCTGAACGTGATGCAAGCCATACAATTGGGAAGAGAATTTGGCAAAATATTGTCAATTAGGAAGTGGAAAAATGTTCATGAAGCAAAACACAGTTCCCACTCTCCAGCTTTGTGAACCTTTAGAAACTCTTTGGGAGGCAGAATTAGAGGAGAATAATGGATGAACTATCCGACTGAGCAGAGACAGTCCAGACACCTTCCCCTTGTTTAAGAGGCTGGGAGATTAACTCTAATGTTCTCGGGATATGAACTGATCTGAGACATTGAAAGAATTCTCGTTCCTGCACATCAAGTATTCAAACTCCTTCTCGCCTCCGAGCCAATGAGACAACTCGGGAACAGGAAAAACACTGAAAGGCTGGAAGGGTGATGGCCCTGGTGTAGGAAATCTAGTTCCTAGTGACATGGGGATGTGTCTGCGGATGGTAGGATCAGACTGCCCTCGGTGTCTCCAAATGAATGTTCCAGGCCTTATTATGGAAAAGTCAAACTGATAGACGACAATTGTAATTCTAGGAGGGCAGGCTGAATTATGAATTGACTATGAGCCTCCCTAAGAGATTGTGCAGACAGCGCAGTCACCTGTTTCGGTGGCGCAAATGGTCAGCGCATTTGGCTGTTAACCAGAGGGTTGGTGGTTTAAACCCACCCAGGGACGGTGCGCTCCCTCCAACTGCTTCCTTGGCTGCGAGGTTGTGCGCTTTTACCAGGGACTGGATAATGTTCCCCAAACGGAAACCTTCTCCACTGAGGGAGCACAAAGGGGTTTCAGAATTGATTTAATGTCTAATGTAAAGGACTTCGGATACTGAGAACCCGAGACAAAAAGAGAAACTGCTGGAGACACTCGGCAGGTTTGGCAGTACCTGTAGGAGCAAACAGAGATCTGAAATGTTGTGCCAGATTCTCTTTCCACAGATGCTGTGTGACCTGCTGAATCGCTCCTGCAATTTCTATTTTTTGTTTTTAATTGAAAGTTCATTTCATCTTTTGGGATAAAACTCCCAGACTCGCCATGTGCAGATATTCAACCCTTTCGAATTTCTGTGAAGTGATTGGATTCAAACAAACGCTGCAATGATTTAGTCTTTCTCAGCTCCACAGGCAAAGAGACCTGGGAAATGAAACTGTCAGTGTGGTTCTGTATTCGTGACCCAAGTGGTGAATGTGATGGACATGAAATCTATTGCAGTTTCCCCACGCAGGTGTGAACCCTGCCAACTACAGTTGAGAAATGTCGTCGAAAGGAAAGGGAGATTGCTCCCCGGCTTCTTCTTTAAGATTCAAATCAGTTGAGGAGGAAAAATATTTCACTCACATTGGGACTGTTGGGAATCTGTAACCCACTGCCTGGTCGGGTTGAACAAGCAGATACCCGCAGAGCTTCTTTTGAGGCTATGAGCCAATTAATTGGAAATGAGACGAGAACAGTGGGGGGCTTCAAATCGTGATCGAAATGCATCAGGCACCTGAGGACAAGGGTAGTTCCTTTGCCAGTGAAAGATACTGCTTCACGAAGTTGGGACTGCGGAAGGGAATCAGTGACGCTGATTATCTTTGCTTGTTCACCTTGTGACTGCTCCCATTGCTGCGCATGTCCGTGTTAACGTCAGAACTTTGCAGCGTGGTGGTGTTAGATACGCACAGGGCCGGGGCGCAATGGATGACGCATCTGACTCCACCTAATTGTTTGAAATGCAGCTCAGAGCTTCTTCACACACCCCAATTAATCTTTCTCATTGTCCTGAAGCCGGCAAACGGTTTGAATTCCCAATCTGCGGGAATGAGAATCTTTTCACTGTCTCGCGTCAATAAATATCTCTGAGAACATCGGAGTCAAGTCACAGCGCTGTCTGAGGAGGTGAAGCTTGAAAAGCCCCACACCTGCTCATCGGCACATTTCATTTTCCCCAACTCACCGTCTCAACCACTGAGGCTCCTGGGAGTGGAAAGGGAGCAAACACCAAAACCCAGTCTCAGTTTAGTGAATCTTCCAGAAATAAGAAAACCGGTAATCTGTTGAGACGGAAACCGAATGGTCTCGTCTCTACGTGTTCGTTGGAAGGAGAGATCAAACCGGCTAGAGTTTGGAGCAAAAACACCGTTTATTACAGAATCAAAACTGGTACACTATACAACGAATTCAAAAGCATGCAAATTCGTTGGAGAAGGCGTTCTCCCGCTCCCTTCGGATCTGGTGCAGTTATACTTCGCGCTTCCTCGAGTTCCCGGTCAGGTTCCCCTTGTTCGGCTCTTTCATTGGTCGGTTCACCTGTCTGTGAAGGGATTAGTGTCTCTATTGGCTGCCCCGAGATACCTGTCCCACTCCTGCTGTGCCGAACAATGGGTAGACATCCTGTGTTCGGCAGTTTCCGATTTTGTAAATTAAAAGTTTATTGTTGGAAGGGTTTCCTCATTGCCATGCGTCTGGCTGTCTGGGCGTTCACAATAGTTCTCCATAGTTGAATATACAGATATTATCATTTAACATAGGACCCGAATGAGTTTGACGTCAGCGGAGGCATTAGCAAGCACTTTATCAATCAAGTGTGGTATCGGTGCGATTTACACTATCCGATAGTTACCGGTTTCCTTTATTAACAATGAGAGTGTAGCAGGATGATCTGAAACTGACGGACATGTTCTAATCCCCCTAGGAATGTGGCCCCAGGCAGGCAGTCCTGCAGTGGCTGGGTTTACTTTACATGGCTGTGTTTTAGCTGGTATCTGACAGTGTCTGCTTTAATAATGGTGCTCCCCTCCCTAGCCCCAATGTAGGTACCCCGATAGCAGATTCTCCCCAACATTCCCTCCCTTGGCCCCGAAAGAGGACACACCCCATTATCCCGTAAGGAACGCAACCCCACGAGGCGACCGGTGTCCAGTGTTGTATCGCCCAGACTCACCGGTTCTAAGGAGACAGTCATATGGGGATGAAGGGTGCCCTGAAAAACGCGCCGCTACACAATTAAGCAATAGATAGTCACAGCTGCATGCTAAGCTAAACTATTAGTTGAAGTAATTGAGGCAGTGTCTGCAGAAATAACGAAAAGCACAGGATTAGACAAGCATTGCAATAAGTCATTCAGAGCTGGCAGAATGTACGTGAGTGCGTTAGAATGAGTAAGCCATTTAGTAAACGGAAGTCAGTAGTCCAAAGAGCCAGCAAATGTAAATAGGCATTGTAAGTTTGGAAAGGGAGTAGGAACAGCCTGGTACCAGCAGGTAGGTACCCGCTAGAGATGTGAAACCCAGTGTGAAACTGTACTGTGCCCCGGTGGTCCCATAGATCAGTATGCTCCAGAGAGCAGCAGTGCTGTTCAACCGTCCGACACGGATGCAAGCAGGCAGAAATCTCATCGAATGGAGACGAACGGAGGCCACGCGTTCCGATGTCAATGCGCGACTGTGCCTGTCTTAGGTTGTCCCTTGCCCGAGGGATCTTACCCGTCATTGGCTAACCAGTCGTGCTGCATTGAGTAATAGATGGCGACATCCATTTCACCACCCCAAGGACAGGCATGGGCAGCTCAGTAGCATGGTCTTTGGCCTCCGAGGGTGGCTGAGGGCAGTCAGGAATACTGGACAGTCCGCAAAGGCCGCCTGCGAGAACAGCAGTGTCTCAATTGCCAAGGGACACAGTACATTTCACCCACCCGCTGTTATGGAAGGATCAATTGACATATCCCCAATTTAGACGGGCAAAATAAATGAGTAGGGGCTCTTTGGACAACCAGGCTTCATTCATGTGGATTAAGATGAAAAGTTAGTCATGGGTACAACAGGATCAGATGAATTCGGAAGAAAACCATTGAGAGAGCTGATATGCACCGGAGAGATAGCATGTACTACGCCCGAATCGCGAGCCCACGCAAAGGCGGTAGTAGACCAGTGGAGAGACTAACTGGCAGGTCCCCCATCACCCGCCCTTAATGCAACCAGCCGTAAGCAAGAAACCCGGTATCATGGCTCACGAGCGGACGTCGCATTACAGCATGTATTGGATGTGTCCCTGTCCGTTTGTAGGAGGTCACACACAGACTGTCGTGTTGTTGGAGTTGGTGGCAGCGGCGTCTCCTGGTGGAGCTCAACGGATGGGGGTCCGGTTGAAAAGTAATGATACCTTATCACCTTTAAATCAGTGAGATGGGGCTGTGGGAATGCAGTAAAAAGGAGTCCTCGCATCACCAGGGTGATATATGGCGGGGTCAGTCAGGAACTATGTGACTACTATGGGAAATAAAGTGTTGTGTTGTAAGGGGTCTTTGGGGTGGCATGTCTGGGAGACCGGAACGGACGGGAGGCAGTCCCCAAAGTCTCCAGTCAGTACTCCTGAACATAAGGTCTGTGCTCATGTGGACTGTCAAATGCAACCAGGAAGAGTGTACTCAACCATTTGTGTAAGAGGAATGGGGGCAGATATAAAGACCATGGTGAAAATAATGACGGTAGTGTGAAAGCCTTAACTATTCTTATGAGTCGCGGACCTGTATGTGGCAGTATTCCACAAAAAGGAGTCACATGAAAATAGAGAGAACTCTGTGTGAGGTAGAAGGAGTGGTTTCATGTAAGGGAAAGGGTACAACTTTACACAAAGGTAGTCAGAGGGATTCGTGATCTCAAATCAGAGAAAAAAGGCTCCCCAGCACGGGCTGCCACAAAAAGGCAGTCGAGGCAGGGGTAGCCAGATTATACTGTAGGTGCTTTAATGTTCGTCAAATTACGAAGAGGCAGAGGAAAAATGTAAAAAACGTAATCATGACACTGGTCCAGTGTCGGTGAGGTAATTGCGGGGAGCAGTCACGCAAACGGTGTCAAGTCGCAATATTCTGACAAAGTTAAAATCAGGTGCGCGCATAGTGTGGAAGACAATTAGTAGGATAATCCGTGTCCATTTGAGCAGCAGCACTACACGCGGGAGATGAAAGTCGGGACACTGATACAAATGCAAGTACGAGTGGCAGTTATGACTCGGTGGGAATGTGTGCTAGCAGCTGCAGGAGCACAGACGCCTGTATGTTTTAAAACGCAATGTTTGAAGAGTAAAAACATTCGTCCAGGAGTTGTGTCGAAAAAATAGAGTGAGTCCCTCGAGAGGGAAGTGGGATTGGTAATAGTGAGAAGAGAACCACAATAGACTGCATAGGGGAAGGAAAACGGTACGCTTTGATAATGCACAGTAAGGGACACAAGTAGTTTCGATTAGCACACCGGGGAACTGCCGGTGCTCGGGGCGCGCAACCAATGGTGTTGTCATAGGACAATCGTTCGATGAGGCGCCCATGGAGACCGTTTAGTATAAAGGTGGAAATGATGGGGATCCCGATCAACTCTGTGGTAATAGGACAATAGAGCAGGTGAAATTCCAGTGTGTGGTTAGGGAAGACAAAGCGCAGGAGATGCCCCTAACCTCTCGGGGGCGCAGCATAAGCCTCAAGGCAGCTGGGACCCCCCCTTTGCAGGCAGGGCGGATTGTCGTCCCCAGACATTTGGGTAGGATATTGGAGCGGACCGCGACTGTAACTCAGAATATGGGTAACATCAGAAAAAGGCGCCTACGCAAGGGATAAAGACAAATTTAGATGAAAAGGGAGTTGAATCACCAACTAAAAAGGGCACAATCCTACTTGGACGGCTATTCGCCTGCTCACAGCGGAGTCCATGATTAACAAGGTGGACCTCCCAAGAGAAGGCCCAATGAAGAGTTTAGACAGCAGAATAAAGTACAAGAAGAGCAAAGATATCAGTGAAATGGACCCATGTCGGGCCGTGTCAAGGTGGGGCTGCATGTTCCCATCTCAGTCTGCATCTCCCCGCGAGGTCCTGTCTCATCGAGTGATTTTAGGGATATATTAGGTTGTGCTGACCTGGAGCAATGGGAGAAGTGGTGCGTGTAGTGGCCTATGTGTTTCCAGCCAGCTCAGTATAAGATATGATGATGATGATTATGGAGAGGGGGCGTTTCTCACCGGGACCCTGATGAGTAAAGCAAAACTCTGGGCAATTAGGAGATTTGCGGCGGAACGAAGTTGGACTGTTTGCCTGAGGGGGCTTGTTCCCCTGAATGAGGTACAGAACGAGAGGTGCAAGTACAATCCTTGTATATGCAAGAACCTGCTTGTGTGAGGGGCCGTGTGCCCTAGCCGAAAGAGTGTGCGCAGGTGCTGCGGGCATGTTGGGAAGGAGAGAGAGAGAGAGAATTACAAAAGGCTGGTCAGACAGGTCAGGACAGAAATTGTCGGTGTAGCACTTTCCTCCGTTTAATACTTGAGGATTTGATCAGTTTGAGGGAAGTAACAGCCTTAAAAAGATACCCCGGGAAAAGGATCATAAAGGAACCTGGTGACCCTGCCGTTCTCAGTGCGTACCTGTGCGTCGCAAAAGATATGAACAGATGAATTGGCGAGGAGCACTCGCAACTGAGGAGACTGAAGGATTTGGGCAGGGCATGAGGGTTGGGAAGTCCTGGTAGCAAACCTCAGGGAGCTTAAAACCTTAAAAAGAGATGGAGCGTAAGGATCCGCGGATCTTCTATTCAGCAAGACCCAGTTGAATTCATGCAAGCTGAATGAAAGACAGAACTAAGACGACCTCAGATCCGGCGGTGAACATAAAGTGTGTGGGTTTGGGAGAAAACGATGAAGGGGCGTGACTATGGCGTGGGGAATGGGGAGCGGGGTTGTAGGATAGGGCAGTACAATCGGCAAGAGGAGTCTGTACGAGATTTCAATGGGAAGGTTTGGTACTGACTGGCAGTTACAGGTTGCATGTTCAAAGCATTGGAGAGTGTAGCCTCAGACAGGTAGACTGGCTGGCATCTTCACCCCGCATGGTTGCCAATACCCGCTTCAGGGACTGGAAATGGCCGTGTCTGTGGCAGCAGTAGCTCAACCCTCCCTAGCCACAAAGTTGAGGAGGGGGGACAAGTAGCAGGAGAAAATTGCTTTAAAATGAGCGTCCATAATGCTTTAGCGAATGAAAAAATCTGTGGACTTGGGAGAAAAGATAAAAATGGGTTCGTGAGAGGGGGCAGAAAAATGTGGAGGGCATAGACGGAAGAAGGAGTAGGTGGGCCCCCCCTCGTTCTTGGCACTTTGTGAACACGAGGGGAAAAGGGATGGCCTAAACACCCATGCCGGTGGACAAAAAGATGAGTGAGCGGCCGCGAGGAAGAGAGATGGGCCAAGCACCCTGCTGGGTGCTGAGTAGCACGTCCTAGCTGGAGGCCTGAGGGCTGTGACCAGCGGGGGGGAAAGAGAGAGACAAAATAAGTGGGCTGGGGGATATTCGGGCAGTGGGACGGCCAAACAGTGGGCATACAAAACGTTGTAAATGAAAACGCACAATATGGCGATACGGCAATGCGCATGTTGTCGGTCGGGACGTTAGAGTTAGAAAGGTACAACCTGTCAGAGAAGATGTGGTTAGAGGCATGATTCATATCGACATCCCAGTAACTGAAGAGGACCTGTTCATCGAGTAATCCCATGAAGTAGGGCAATGACGCTTGAGAGACCCATCGGTGTAGTGGTGGCGCGGTAGTTGAGCTAAAAGGGGTGGCGGAACGTCCGCAGGCGAGCAGCTCCTTCTAGACTGTGCAATCCTGCCAAGAGTGAGCATTCGCGCCAAAAGCGAACGGGCACCGCCCCAACTGAGCGTTCGCGCCAAAAGTCAGCTGGCCCCGCCCAACCTGAGTCTTCGCGCCAAAAGCAAGAAAGCCCGCCAAGAACTAAGGTGAGCACGGGACACCCCGGGATTTGCCGTCTTAGGATTCCACAACCGTAGTGTTATTAAAGTAAAAGCTCCACCATCCCTTCCTGCGCCCCCTCCCTACATTCAGGTATTCCTTTCCAAGTATAAGAGTAATTAAAAGTGATAGTGGGGGGACAAGCGGCATTTAATCCTAAAAATCAAGACGAGAGTATGGAGAAAAATCCCAGACCATTAAGTTATCAATCCCAAACCGCTAAGTGTAGAGAACAACACTCACGTACTCCGATACCAGTAAAACTGCTTTCGGCTGCTGGGCGGCTTCCCACGGTCCCTGTCCCGTCACTCAGGCTGTCGGTGCCGATCCACTGTACACCGAGACCTGGGATGAAACATTTGTTGCGACACCTCCGTTCGCCACATCTGTTAAAAGCACTGCACTCACTCACTCACTCCCTCTCTCACTGGGCCGGCCCCACACTGGTTTTCATCCACATACATGCCAACCCACGCATACTGTCGGTGTGTCCGTACTCTCGTCTCAGCCTGTCGCAGTCCCTTGTCCCCAGTTTTAGTGACATGTTCTGGGGCATTACATACTCGCAGAAACTGACAATCTGTGTGAAACCGTAGCCGAATACCGGTTTCTATAATCCCGAATAAAGTCGGGCTTACAAAAACACGCCACTGCTTGGTGTTCAGTAAGAAGTAAAGATTACAACCTGTTGGGAAGGATGTAATTGGAGGCATGATGTATAATCTCCTGTGTGTTGTTGTTGTGAAAGGACAAAAGATTGATTAAAAGGCTGATTGTGAAGCAGTTTTGTAGTTGTGGGTGGACAGAAGTTACCAATCCTAAAACAAATCAATGTGAGATTGTAAGGAAGTCCCAATCGAACGAGGCACGGACCGTGAGGTGCAAGGAGGAAAACTTACACAGTCGATCCCCAGTAAAACTGCTCTTACTAGTTGCGCAGCTCACCATGCTATCCCCATCTGTCATGGGCCCGTCAAGTAATCTTTGTGGTTCTCCATTCTTAGGCAAGACCCATCCACCCCTTCCGCGTCCTGGGGCCCTTTTCCATAATCCCTTGGTTGTTTCCCTCCGTTGTCGGGGTCTGCCACGTCCAGACTCAGGGTGTCTATAAGAGGGTGAGCCAGCTGGGAGTGTGGACCCCGTTTGTTGCACCCTTTCCCTGCCGCAGTGGCGGGCTTTATGTCCTGTCCCTTTACAAATCCAGCATGAGTCATCTGTCTCCATATCGCATCTATAAGAATTATGTCCAATTTCGCGACACTTCCAACAATGCCCGGGTAATGGATCTGTCCTTCCCCCCTTTTGTATCCCAGCGGGCGGCCCGGTCGATCTACTGCGGCCAGGCATGTGGTACTGAGGACTGCCCGCCCTGCTAAGGGAGGGCGAGGGCAATAGCGCCTGGGCGTAGGGCGAAGGGGAACTACACGGCTGTGGAGCCGGAGGCATAAGCCCCTGCGCTGTGCCCTTCGTCTCCAGCAGTAGAAGAACCTTTTCGAGTCGCTCTATAAGTTGCATAGGCAGTTTGGAAGCCTGTCTCTCAGTTTCCGCCTTTTCTGATGCTCGGCACCTGGATAGATAGTGGTGTATCTGTGTTTTGCCCTGGTCCTCCGGCACTGAGTGTACCCCCACAAGGTCATTCAATTTGCTCTGTACTGGGGCGGGAAGTTCTTCCATTAACCCCCGTTGAAAATGTGCTATTGGCAAGGGGGAGCCATTGGGCCTTTCCCCTGTGCCAGTTTCCCAAAGGTCCGTGGCCCTCACCAGATATTCATGTACACCGTCCCCGAACTTTAGCCTGAGGGTGCCCAGCGCATCCAGAGAAGGGGGCGGCGGACTGGGCTTGAGCAGTTCAGCTGGGGCAGGGTGTAGGATAGTGGGCGTGTGAGGGGTAGGGGGAAGGGGGTAAAGTGGGGTCTGGTTGGGAACCCACTCGGGTTCATACTCCGGGAGGGGGTCGCGCTAGCTCTGACTGGGCGTCTCTGCGAGCGGGGCTGGCAAGTGGGTCAGAGACCTTACTAAGAGCTCCCGTAGGGAGACAGAATTGTCAGCTGCCTTAGCAGAAGGCCTTGACAGATTGAAAAGAACTTCCTTCTTCCCATCTCTTTTCCCATGTAAGTAGGTGTGGAGACAGGTTTGGAAGTTTTCTGAATGTACTGGTGTGAAAAAGGGCTGGTGAGTAGCAGGGAAGCAGCCCTTGCGCCGCCACAAATTGAGGTTGTTGTCGATGTAGCGGAGTGTCCACTGGGCCTCTTTGGTGGTGTTGTTTTCTCTTAGCTGTGCACGAATCCCATCTAGCACCTTTCCCATAAGGGGTTGAGGTGCCGGGGTGTTCGGGAGTGGGGTGTACTCGGTGGTGTGTGCATCAGCTGGAATGGAAACAGCAGCAGTGAGGTGGTGCAACTCTAGGGCAGGGGCGTCCGAGATGACTGGGGCCGTGGTGGAGGTACAGTGGCCCCCTTGCCACTGTGGGTTCAATGTTACTAACAGTTTCGTCTTCCACCCCAGGGATTTTCCGGCGGTCGGTGGTGCCCAATCAGTAGGGGGTTCCCCTAGGCCTATCGTTTGCCGCGCTGAATATTGCGGCGCGAGTAGGAGACCGTTTAAAATTTTGGTCATTAGCGCCGTATCTGTGAAGGTCTCTTTTAGTCTCGTCAATATCAGGTCTTTTTGGGCGGGCGCTTGGTTAAACACTTGATCCAGTGCTGTCTTGTGCACTGTTACACTGTCCAGTAATAAATGGGCATGCCAAGTTACGTCTGTGCCAACCGTGAGGTGCCACCAGGGCACTCCGGGGCATAAAGGTCGAAATTGGGTCATTTTTGGTGGTCCAAAGTTCAAGTCCCCCATGACGGATCTCACCTGGTGGGTACTGCTTTAAACCCAGTGCGTTTTTCAAAAGCCTGACCTTCGCGTGGCAGATTTCTGCTCTTAACAACCGGTCTAAGGCAAACGCCTGTGCAGGTAAACCCTATCCAGGAGATGAGATCCGCCCTCTGTCCCCTTAGAATGCTAGCAGCGAGTGTGTCTATCGATAGTTGTCGGAGTTAAAGTGCTTAATAAAAAGAGAAAGGATCCAATCAGTCAAGTGCGGTCAGCGCTGTCTTAATTAATTTCACTAAGCGTCCAGGCTCCGTAAGCCACACTTTTACCTTAACTCAGAAAGCTGCGTCCAGGATCCGAAATCCACGCATAAACTTTCTGAAAAACCCGCGTCCAGGATCCGAAATCCACGCGTAAAACTCAAACTCAAAAAGCTGCGTCCAGGATCCGAAATCCACGCATTAACTTAACTCAAAAACCGCGTCCAGGATCCGAAATCCACGCGTAAAACTCAAACTCAAAAAGCTGCGTCCAGGATCCGAAATCCACGCATTAACTTAACTCAAAAACCGCGTCCAGGATCCGAAATCCACGCGTAAAACTCAAGTTCAAAAAGCTGCGTCCAGGATCCGAAATCCACGCATTAACTTAACTCAAAAACCGCGTCCAGGATCCGAAATCCACGCGTAAAACTCAAACTCAAAAAGCTGCGTCCAGGATCCGAAATCCACGCATTAACTTAACTCAAAAACCGCGTCCAGGATCCGAAATCCACGCGTTAAACTCAAACTCAAAAAGCTGCGTCCAGGATCCGAAATCCACGCATTAACTTAACTCAAAAACCGCGTCCAGGATCCGAAATCCACGCGTAAAACTCAAACTCAAAAAGCTGCGTCCAGGATCCGAAATCCACGCATTAACTTAACTCAAAAACCGCGTCCAGGATCCGAAATCCACGCGTAATACTCAAACTCAAAAAGCTGCGTCCAGGATCCGAAATCCACGCAGTAAGTCGACTCAAAAAGCGCGCATTAACTTAAGGCTAGCCATGGATCAATTAGTCACTTCAGTACCGCGATAACAGGCAGGTATTAGTGAAGAAGTGAGAAAATAGCTTACCAGTATGGACTCTGCAACGTTGCTGCCAAACTGATTTAAAAGTACTGTTTGTGTTGGTGAGGATCAGGGAGCAGACAAAGACTGACTAACTGAAAAATTTTACCTACTGGAAGCCTTTGCTTTAACAGGCGCTTCCTCACCTTTTAAAAGTTCGGCCGAAAGTTTGTCTGCCCTCCGGTCCGCCAACGTGGCCAACTTGCGGTCGTCTCTTTCCCTTCCCACGTTCAGGCTCACCATCTGTTGAGACGGAAACCGAATGGTCTCGTCTCTACGTGTTCGTTGGAAGGAGAGATCAAACCGGCTAGAGTTTGGAGCAAAAACACTGTTTATTACAGAATCAAAACTGGTACACTATACAACGAATTCAAAAGCATGCAAATTCGTTGGAGAAGGCGTTCTCCCTCTCCCTTCGGATCTGGTGCAGTTATACTTCGCGCTTCCTCGAGTTCCCGGTCAGGTTCCCCTTGTTCGGCTCTTTCATTGGTCGGTTCACCTGTCTGTGAAGGGATTAGTGTCTCTATTGGCTGCCCCGAGATACCTGTCCCACTCCTGCTGTGCCGAACAATGGGTAGACATCCTGCGTTCGGCAGTTTCCGATTTTGTAAATTAAAAGTTTATTGTTGGAAGGGTTTCCTCATTGCCATGCGTCTGGCTGTCTGGGCGTTCACAATAGTTCTCCATAGTTGAATATACAGATATTATCATTTAACATAGGACCCGAATGAGTTTGACGTCAGCGGAGGCATTAGCAAGTACTTTATCAATCAAGTGTGGTATCGGTGCGATTTACACTATCCGATAGTTACCGGTTTCCTTTATTAACAATGAGAGTGTAGCAGGATGATCTGAAACTGACGGACATGTTCTAATCCCCCTAGGAATGTGGCCCCAGGCAGGCAGTCCTGCAGTGGCTGGGTTTACTTTACATGGCTGTGTTTTAGCTGGTATCTGACAGTGTCTGCTTTAATAATGGTGCTCCCTTCCCTAGCCCCAATGTAGGTACCCCGATAGCAGATTCTCCCCAACAAATCCCTTCGGATTTTCTATCCTGGGCTGACAGGGATGGGGTTTGTCACTCTTTTGTAGGACATTGCAAGTGGATGTTTTGCAGAAAAATACCACAATGCAATCTGATTAATCAGGACCTGGGTGTTTTCGGACTTTGAATGTAAGAGTTGTGCTCCAGAACTTTGTTGTTCACAGTTTATAATACTTACCTTTCCAGTCCCCTGTATCACTTGTAGAAAATGTTTAATTTGCGTCTTGTAATCCTTTCACTGTCTGCTAATGAGGACAGCATTTCCTTGTTTTACCTAAATTATCTTGACCTCAAGCCTCAAGTTAATTTCACGAGAAAACTTCACCAGTTCAAAAAGGCAACTGTTAATAATGGCTCTGTTTCTTGTCATGTTTCTTATATCCAATTTCAGATCGATGTTGTTAATGTCCCTTTTATTTCTTCAGATCCACGTTTCGCTCACAGGGCTAGAATAGAACTGTCACCAAATACACTTACCAATCTACGTTCATCCTATCGATTATATTAGCATCATCAACACTTCTCATCAAAATAACTCGAGAGACTATCATCACAACTTTCTGTGAACAGTTCTACATTAGCTTTGCTGAATGAACCCCAAATTTCTTGAAGTGGCTCCTTATTATTGGCCCTGATTATTCATCTCTCTACGCATGGAAATGGAACCTTTCCACCCGCTCTATCCCTCATCAATGTGTGTAGTTCAATTCGATCTCCCATCAGCCTCTTCTGTCCTGATCAAATCCAGGGTAACAGGATACCTTGAGGCTATGGCGCGGACAGGACAAGCCCAGTACTCACCTTTCCTGTTAGAACAATTCCATGAGAAATTATAGATCATAACTTTGGGCGTGTCGTTGTGGCCGAACAATTAAAGTGCCGGCGTAGAGAGCATTTGGGGCTCTACTGCCCAGGGTAGAAGCCTACTGACTATGCCTTCTTCGCTGTCGATTTTAAATGACTTCCTGTTGGTTGCATTATCGCTCAAACTTCACAAAACCCGTCTCAATAAAGTCACGTTTTCTCATGTCTGGGAATTTATTGTCATGCAGGAAACTCGAGTTCTCAACAAACAAAGTACCAGACTCAAAACATCAGCTCTGTTTACCTTTCCACAGATGCTGCTCGACCTGTTGGCTTTCTGCAGTATTCTCTGTGTTTATTAGGCACAAGTGCTGCTTTTCATTCAAGAACTTCAATTCCTGTCCTCTGGTAACTGACTCTGGTCAGTGGCAATAGGTTCTTCTGATCATGAATCTGCCCATTCCCACCGCTTCTTCTCCTATCATTACCACCAGCCCCAGGAAATCTCCAGTAAACCTTCTTTGCTCCAAAGAGAACATTCCCAATCTTAGGAATGTCTCCCCAAAATGGAAATTCCTCATCACTGAACATGACGCTAAGGGGTCCAATTTTGAAGAGATTTTGGCAAAATATTGTCATTTAGGAAGAGGAAAAATATTCATGAAGCAAAACAGAAATCCCAGTCTCCAGCTTTGTGAATCGTTGGAACCTCTTTGGGAAGCGGATTTAGAGGAGAATGAAAGATAAACTGCAGAGACAGTGCAGACACCGTTCCCTTGTTGAAGCGTACGGGAGATTGACTGATGTTCTGGAGGCATGAATTGATCTGAGACATTGAAAGAATTGTCGTTCATGCACTTCAGGAATTCAAACCCCTTTTCTCCTCCGAGCTAAGGAGAGAACTCGGGAACAGTCAAAACACTGAAAGACTGGAAGGGCGACTGCCCCGGAGCACAAAGCTAGTTCCTCGTGACATGGATGTGTCTGCAGACTGTCCCCGGTGTCTCCACAATGAATGTCCCAGGCTTTATTATGTAAAAGTAAAACTGTTAGACGACAATTGTAATTCTGGGCGGGGCCGGCTGAATTATAAATTGACTAATAGCCTCCCCTATGCGATGGTGCAGCGCACAGTGTCGCTTGTCGCTGTAGTGCAATTGGTTCGAGCGTTCGGCCGTTAATCCAAAGGTCGGTGGTGCCAGCCCACCCAGGGGCGGTGTGTTTGCTGCTCTTCCTTGGCTTTGCAGCAGTCTGCTTTTAATGGGGTCAGGAAAATGTCCCTTTTATTCCTTCAGATCCAGGTTTCGCTAACAGGGCATGAACAGAACTGTCACCAAATACATTTACCAATCTTCCTTCATTCTATCGATTGTATTAGCATCATCAACAGTCCTCATCAAAATAACTCGAGAGACTTTCATCACAATTTTCTGTGAACAGTTCTACATCAGCTTTGCCGAATGAACCCCAAATTTCTTGAAGTGGCTTCTTATTTTCGGCCCTGATTATTCATCTCTCTACGCATGGAAATTGATCCTTTCCACCCGGTTTGTCCCTCATCAATGTGTGTAGTTCAATTCGATCTCCCATCAGCCTCCTCTGTCCTGATCAAATCCAGGGGAACAGGATACGTTGGGGCTATGGCGCGGACAGGACAAGTCCAGTACTCACCTATCCTGTTAGAACAATTCCATGAGAAACTTTTGGCCAAAGCTTTTGGCGTGTAGTTGTCGCCGAACATTTAAAGTGCTGGCGTAGAGATCCATTGGGGTTCCCCCACCTCCGCCTCCCACCCGCCCAGTGTGGAAACCTGCTGACTATGCCTTCTTCGCTGACGATTTCAAATGACTTCCTGTTGGTTGTATTATCCCTCAAATTTCACAAAACCAGTCTCAATAAGGTCCCGTTTTATCCTATCTGGGAATTTATTGCCATGCAGGAAACTCCAGTTCTGAGCAAACAACGTACCAGACTCAAAACGTCAGCTCTGTTTACCTTTCCACGGATCCTACTCGACCTGTTGGCTTTCTGCAGTGTTCTCTGTGGTTGTCAAGCACAAGTGCTGCTTTTCATTCAAGAACTTCAATTCCTGTCCTCTGGTAACTGACTCTGGTCAGTGGAAATTGTTTCTTCTGATCATTAATCGGCCCCTACCCATCTCTTCTTCTCCCATCATTACCAACAGCCGCAGAAAATCTCCAGTTAACCTTCTTTGCTCCAAAGCAAGCATTCCCAACCGTTGGAATGTCTCCTCAAAATGGAAATTCCTCAACCCTGGACATGATGCATGGCTAACAATTGGGAAGAGGCTTTGGCAAAATGTTATCATTTAGGAAGAGGAAAAATGTTCATGAAGCAAAACAGAAATCCCAGTCTCCAGCTTTGTGAATCTTTGGAAACTCTTTGGGAAGCGAATTTAGAGGAGAATGAAAGATAAACTGTCCGACTGAGCAGAGACAGTGCAGACACCGTTCCCTTGTTGAAGAGGCCGGCAGATTGACTGATGTTCTCGGGACATGAATTGATCTGAGACATTGAAAGAATTGTCGTTCATACACTTCAGGAATTCAAACCCCTTCTCGCCTCCGAGCTAATGAGAGAACTCGGGAACAGGCAAAACACTGAAAGGCTGGAAGTGCAACGGCCTCGAAGTAAGAAAGCTAGTTCCTCGTGACATGGATGTGTCTGCAGACTGTCTCCGGTGTCTCCACAATGAATGTCCCAGGCTTTATTATGTAAAAGCTGAAAATGTGTTGCTGGTTAAAGCACAGCAGGTCAGGCAGCATCAAAGGAGCAGGAAATTCGACGTTTCGGGCCAGAGCCCTTCATCAGGAATGAGGAGAGTGTGCCAGGCAGGCTAAGATAAAAGGTAGGGAGGAGGGACTTGGGGGAGGGGCGTTGGAGATGCGATAGGTGGAAGGAGGTCAAGGTGAGGGTGATAGGGTGGAGTGGGGTGGGGGCGGAGAGGTCAGGAAGAAGATTGCAGGTTAGGAGGGCGATGCTGAGTTCGAGGGAATCGAATGATACAAGGTGGGGGGAGGGGAAATGAGGAAACTGGAGAAATCTGAGTTCATCCCTTGTGGTTGGAGGATTCTCAGACGGAAGATGAGGCCCTCTTCCTCTAACCATCATGTTGTTATGTTCTGGCGATGGAGGAGTCCAAGGACCTGCATGTCCTCTGTGGAGTGGGAAGGAGAGTTAAAGTGTTGAGCCACGGGGTGGTTGGGTTGGTTGGTCCGGGCGTCCGAGAGGTGTCCCCTGAAGCGTTCCGCAAGTAGACGGCCCGTCTCCCCAATATAGAGGAGGCCACATCGGGTGCAGCGGATGCAATAGATGATGTGTTTGGAGGTGCAGGTGAATTTGTGCCAGATATCGAAGGATCCCTTGGGGCCTTGGAGAGAAGTAAGGGAGGAGGTGTGGGCGCAAGTTTTACATTTCCTGCAGTTGCACGGGAAGGTGCCGGGAGTGGAGGTTGGGTTGGTGGTGGGTCTGGACCTGACGAGGGAGTCACGAAGGGAGTGGTCTTTGCAGAACGCTGATAGGGGAGCGGAGGGAAATATATCCCTGGTGGTGGGGTCCGTTTGGAGGTGGCGGAAATGACGGCGGATGATACGTTGTATACGGAGGTTGGTGGGGTGGTAGGTGAGAACCAGTGGGGTTCTGTCTTGGTGGCGGTTGGAGGGGCGGGGCTCAAGGGCGGAGGAGCGGGAAGTGGAGGAGATGCGGTGGAGGGCATTGTAGATCACGTCTGGGGGGAATCTGCGGTCCTTGAAGAAGGAGGCCATCTGGGCTGTACGGTATTGGAACTGGTCCTCCTGGGAGCAGATGCGGCGGAGACGAAAGAATTGGGAATATGGGATGGAGTTTTTACAGGGGGCAGGGTGGGAGGAGGTGTAGTCCAGGTAGCTGTGGGAGTCAGTCGGTTTATAGTAGATATCTGTGTTGAGTCGTTCGCCCGAGATAGAAATGGAAAGGTCTAGGAAGGGAAGGGAGGAATCTGAGACAGTCCAGGTGAATTTGAAGTCGGGATGGAAGGTGTTGGTAAAGTTGATGAACTGTTCAACCTCCTCGTGGGAGCACGAGGCAGCGCCGATACAGTCATCGATGCAGCGGAGGAAAAGGTGTGGGGTGGTGCCAGTGTAGTTGCGGAAGATGGACTTTTCCATATATCCTACGAAGAGACAGGCATAGCTGGGACCCATGCGGGTGCCCATGGCAACTCCTTTAGTTTGGAGGAAGTGGGAGGATTGGAAAGAGAAGTTATTCAGGGTGAGGACCAGTTCAGTCAGTCGAAGGAGGGTGTCAGTGGAACGGTACTGGTTGGTGGTGCGGCGGGAAAATTATGTAAAAGTAAAACTGTTAGACGACAATTGTAATTCTAGGCGGGGCCGGCTGAATTATGAATTCACTAATAGCCTCCCCTAAGCAATGGCGCAGACTCTGCTGTGGCTTGTCTCTGTGGCGTAATTGGTTAGTGTGTTCGGCTATTAACTGAAAGGTTGCTGGTTCCCGCCCACCCAGCAGCGGTGTGTTCGCTGCTCTTCATTGCCTATGAAACAGTCCGCTTTTAATGGGGTCAGCAAAATGTTCCCCAAACAGAATCCTTTCCCCAACGGGGTTTCTGAATTGAATTAATGTCAAGCATAAGGTACTGCGGATGCTGAGAAGCCGAGACAAAAAGAGAAACTCGGCAGGTTTGACAGGACCAGTCGGAGAAAACGGAATTCTGAAATGTTGTCTCTGATTCTCATTCCACCGATGTTGCCTGACCTTCTCAATTTCGAGTTTTGTTTTTAAATGAAAGTTCATTTCATCTTTTGCGATGAAACACCTAGACTCGCCGTGTGCAGATATTTAACCCTTTCGAATCACTGTGAAATGATTGGATTCAAACAAACTCTGCGATGATTCACTCTTTCTCAGCTCCACAGGCAGACAGACCTGGGAAGTGAAGCTGTCAGTGTGGTTCTGTATTCGTGGGCCGAGTGGTTCATGCGATGGACTTGAAATCCATTGCTGTTTCCCCACGCAGGTGTGAACCCTGCCGACTACAAAATGAGAAATGTCGCCGAAAAGAAAGGGAGCTTGCTCCCCGGCTTCTTCTTTAAGATTCAAATCAGTGGAGGGGGAAATATATTTCATCACAATTGGACTGGTGGGAATCTGTAACCCACTGCCTGTTCGGGTGGAACAAGCAGATACCTGCAGAGCTTCTTTTGAGGCTATGAGCCAAGTGTTTGTAAATGAGACTAGAACAGTGAGGGGCTGGAAATCGTGATCGAAATGAAGCAGGCACCTGAGGACAAGGGTGTTTCCTTTGCCAGTGAAAGATAGTGCTTCACAAAGTTGGGACTGTGGAAGGGAATCAGTGATGCTGATTATCTTTGGTTGTTGACCTTCTGACTGTTCCCATTGCTGCGCATGTCCATGTTAACGACAGTACTCTGCAGCATGGTGGCGTTAGATACGCACAGGTCCAGGGCGCAATGAATGACGCATCTGTCTCTACCTACCTGTTTGAAATGCAGCTCACAGCTTCTTCACACACCCCAATTAATCTTTCTCATTGTCCTGAAGCCGACAAACGGTTTGAATTCCCGATCTGCGAGAATGATAACCTTTTCACTGTCTCGCGTCAATAAATGTCCCTCAGAACATCGGAGTAAAGTCACAGCGGAAGCTGAAATAGCCTCACACGCTGCTCACGGGCACATTTTACTTTCCCCAACCCACCGTCCCAACCACTGCGGCTCCTGGGAGTGGAAAGGAAACAATCACCAAAACCCAGTCTTAGTTTTGTGAATCTTCAGCAAATAAGCAAACCTTCATCCCTTCGGATTTTCTATCCTGGGCTGACAGGGATGGGTTTTGTCACTCTATTGTAGGACATTGCAAGTGGATGTTTTGCAGAAAAGCACCACAATGCAATCTGATTAATCAGGATCTGGATGTTTTCGGTCTTTGAATGTAAGTGTTGTGCTCCAGAACTTTGTTGTTCACAGTTTATAATACTTATCTTCCCAGTCCCCTGTATCACTTGTCGAAAATGTTTAGTTTGTGTCTTTTAATCCTTTCACTGTCTGCTAATGAGGATAGCGTTTCCGTGTTTTACCTAAATTATCTTGACCTTGCATATCTCAAGCCTCAAGCTAATTTCACGAGAAACCTTCTCCAGTTCAAAAGCCAACTGTTAATGATGGCTCTGTTTCTTTGTCACGTCTCCAATTTCAGATCGATGTTGTTAATGTCCCTTTTATTCCTTCAGATCCACGTTTCGCTCACAGGGCATGAACAGAACTGTCACCAAATACGTTTCCCACTCTACGTTCATCCTTTTGATTGAATTAGCATCATCAACACTTCTCATTAAAATAACTCGAGAGACTTTCATCACAATTTTCTGTGAACAGTTCTACATTAGCTTTGCTGAATGAACCCCAAATTTCTTGAAGTGGTTCCTTATTTTCAGTCCTGATTATTAATCTCTCTCCACATGGAAATGGATCCTTCCCACCCGCTCTATCCCTCATCAATGTGTGTAGTTCAATTCGATCTCCCATCATCCTCGTCTGTCCTGATCAAATCCAGGGGAACCGGATATGTTGGTGCTATGGCGCGGACAGGACAAGTCCAGTACTCACCTTTACTGTTAGAGCAATTCCATGAGAAATTTTAGACCACAACTTCGTGTGTGTAGTTGTGGCCAAACACTTAAAGTGCTGGCGTAGAGATCCTTTGGGGCTCCCCCACCCAGGTGGAAACCTGCTGACTATGCTTTCGATTGGCGATTTTAAATGACTTCCTGTTGGTTTCATTATCATTCAAACTTCACAAAACCCGTCTCAATAAAGTCACGTGTTCTCATGTCTGGGAATTTATTCCCATGTCGAAAACTCGAGTTCGGAACACACAACGTACCAGACTCAAAACGTCAGCTCTGTTTACCTTTCCACAGATGCTGCTCGACCGTTGGCTTTCTGCGGTATTCTCTGTGTTTATTAGGCACAAGTGCTGCTTTTCATTCAAGAACTTCAATTCCTGTCCTCTGGTAACTGACTCTGGTCAGTGGCAATCGGTTCTTCTGAGCATTAATCTACCCATTGCCCCTGCTTCTTCTCCCATCATTACCAACAGCCCCAGAAAATCTCCAGTTAACCTTCTTTGCTCCAAAGCAAACGTTCCCAACCTTGGGAATGTCTCTCCACAATAGAAATTCCTCATCTCTGGAAATGAAGCATGGCGTACACTTGGGAAGAGATTTGGGCAAAATAATGTCAGGTTCGAAATGGAAAAATGTTCATGAAGCAAAACAGAAATCCCAGTCTCCAGCTTTGTGAACCTTTCGAAACTCTTTGAGAAGCGGATTTAGATGAGAATGAAAGATGAACCGTCAGACTGAGAAGAGACAGTCTAGACATCGTCCCCTGGTTGAAGAGGCCGGCAGATTGACTCTGATGTTCTCGGGACATGAACTGATCTGAGACATTGAAAGAATTGTCGGTCGTGCACATCAGGATTTCAAACCCCTTCTCGCCTCCGAGCCAATGAGAGAAGTCGGGAACAGGCAAAACACTGAAAGGCTCGAAGGGCGACGGTCCCGGAGTAAGAAAGCTAGTTTCTCGTGACATGGATGTGTCTGCAGAGGGTGGGATCAGACTTTCCCCGGTGTCTCCACAATGAATGTCCCAGGTTGTATTAAGGAAAAGTAAAACTGATAGATGACAATTGTAATTCTAGGCGGGGGAAGTCTGAATTAAGAATTCACTAATAGCCTCCCCTAAACGATGGTGCAACACCCAGCGTCGCCTGTCTCTGTGGCGCAATGGGTCAGCGCGTTCGCCTGTTAACCGAAAGGTTGGTGGTTCGAGCCCGACCAAGGAGACTGTATTCGTTGCTCTTCCTTGGCTTCGACGCTGTGCCCTTTTAATGGGGCCAGGAAAATGTTCCCCAAACGGAACGTAAACCTTCTCCTCAAAGGGGTTTCTGAATTGAATTAATGTCTGACGTAAGGGACTGCAGATGCTGAGAAGCCGAGACAAATAAGAGCAACTGGGCAAGTTTGACAGGACCTGTCGGAGAAAGCGAAATTCTGAAATTCTGTGTCTGATTCTCTTTCCATTTATGCTGCCTGACCTCCTCCGTTCCTCCTGCAATTTCTAGGCTTGTTTTTAACTGAAAGTTCATTTCATATGTTTGGATGAAACAGCTAGACTCGCCGTGCGCAGATATTTGACCCTTTCGAATCACTGTGAAGTGAATGGATTCAAACAAACTCTGCAATGATTCACTCTTTCTCAGCTCCACAGGCAGACAGATCTGGGAAGTGAAGCTGTCAGTGTGGTTCTGTATTCGTGGGCCGAGTGGTTAATGCGATGGACTTGAAATCCATTGCGGTTTCCCCACGCAGGTGTGAACCCTGCCGACTACAAAATGAGTATAAACCCTGCTCGACCTCTGGGCTTTCTGCAGTATTCTCTGTGTTTATTAGGCACAAGTGCTGCTTTTCATTCAAGAACTTCAATTTCTGTCCTCTGGTAACTAACTCTGGTCAGTGGCAATTGGTTCTTCTGATCATTCTGTCCCCGGTGTCTCCACAATGAATGTCCCAGGCTTTATTAAGGAAAAGTAAAACTGTTAGATGACAATTGTAATTCTAGGTCGAACAGGCTGAATTATGAGTTCACTAATAGCCTCCCCTAAGCGATTGTGCAGCCAGCGCAGTCGACTGTCTCTGTGGCAAAATTGGTCAGCACAAGCGGCTGTTAACCGAAAGGATCTTCGTCCGAACCCACCCAGGGGTGGCGTGCCCGCTGCTCTCCCTCCCGCTGCTTCCTTGGTCTGGTGGTGCACTCTTTCTCAACTCCGCAGGCTGTCAGTGTAGGTATGTATTCGTGGGCCGAGTAGTTAATGCGATGGTCTTGAAATCGTTTCCGGTTTCCCCGCGCTGGTATGAGCCCTGCCAACTCCAGTTGATAAATGTTGAAAAGAATGGGACCTTGCTCCCTAGTTTCTTATTTAAGATTCAAATCTGTGGAGGGGGATAAATATTCACCCTCTTTGGGACTGGTGGGAATCAGCGACCTCCTGCCTGTCAGAGTGGAACAAGCTGATCCCACCAGAGTAGTTAAGACACATTGAGATGTCTACCACTTTGGAGGCTATGAACCAAGTGTTTGCAAATGAGACCAGAACAATGAGAAGTTTGTCTTCGACTGACACAGACTTGTTTGGCCAAAGAACCTTCTCTGTACTGGAGAGCTCTATGTCCTGATTCCATTAGCTCAATTTGTGACGTGACAGGAGAATGTTTGCAAGATGTATCCGAGCCAGGAAGGGGTCGAACCGACCCTCTCCAAATCTGTCTGTCGGACGTGGTATGCATTGGGGCATTGGAATTGGGGATAACTGGCACTGTGCACATTCCTGGGATCAGTCTCTGGGAGAATCAGAATGATGAGTTCCCGGTGTCTTCTTACCCGGCCGTGTGCAAGCTCATCACTTCCCAATACCTTATGTCTGACCTTCCCTGGCCCTGCTTTCCAGGTAAAGATTATCTTCACGATCTGCCTGTGTTTGTATCAAGCAGCTCATTGACCTCAGAGCTGGACGTTCGGAGGGAGCTGGAGGGGAGAAAGGGACAGAAGCAGGAAGAAATGCGCCATGATTGTATTTAGAGTTTCCCGTGGGTCAGTTGATTTTAGTGAGGAATGTTTTCCGGGCGCTGTCCTCTTAGATTGTCAGGCGCCGCAGCAAATGCGTCGGTGGATTTTGGGAAATTGAAAGTTGCACATGAGCTGCATGTGGGAATATTTCAACTCACTGTCTATTTCATATCCCAGCTCACCAAAACAGCTCTCATTGTCTGGAAAAGTGGCTTGTATTCCACCTCTCCCTTTTGTTGGAGCAACTGTGGACATGAAGCACATGGATTCGGTATAATCCTAAGATCTCTGCCCCTCTCAGCGGATGTATCTGTGTGTCTTCCTCTGTGGATAAAAATGACGATTAGTTCCTCAATGGGCTTTCAACACCGTGTGACCATATCAGACTTCAGGCCCATTGTTGTGTCATTGTGAGATCGCAGGGAGAATCTCATTGACATTAGCCCTGGAAACATCAGAACACACAAGGCTATAGGCGAAATGCTGGAAACTGAGACAAGGACAGATAGAAGTCTGATAATCCACACAGCACAGTGGACCGAATGGTCTTTCTGTACGTTGTAAAATCTCGAAGACAGGGAGAAACCAATTTGCAGCGAAGATGATCATAAATGAAAAGGCAAATACAGTGCAATTGAACAAATATACATTGGCTCGCTCCACCGGTAATCAAGTGGTTAGGATGCTGTGCTTTTCACGCTATCCAAAGGGCCCCAGTCCGAGCCAGAGAATGGGAATTCTGCACCTTTCCTTTGTCGTGATGGCAACATTTCTGATTTTTTTTTAGAAGCATGAAATACTATGCGAAGCTGGCAGTGATTGATTTTGTCCCCAAAACTATTCAGATCAATAACAAACAAAGGATTGCAGATGCTGGAAATATGAAACAAAAACATGAACTGACAGAGAAACTCGGCAGACATGACAGCATCTATGGAGCGTAACAGAGTTAATGCTAGCTTTGCATTGCTATGTTATAACACCGGGGAAATGCTCACATTCACCTGTCGAATCAGCGTATTTATCAAAATCTCTCACTCACTTACTAACTTCACCTTTACAAATTTAAAAGAAGATTAGTGGCCCTAATGCTGTATTCTTTTGCCCTGAGCTGGTGAAGGGCTGTGCTTAAATGGGAACATTTTTCTTTTCCTTTCCTTCAGTTAGCATCCACGTCGAATGGAGAATTCGTCCTTTCAGTATCGACCTCAATATATGTCGCCATTTGTCTCTCTTTGGTCCATTTTGGTGGTAGGGCAGACGTTGAGACCCCTACTCAGGACTTCAATCTCTTCTGGTCGAAGGGTGTGGTCCGATAAGTTGATAATAGAAGTCTATTATCACATTTTTAGGTGACCACCATTGCACTACACACACACACACACAAACACACACACACTCCTATACACACAGACACCCACACACGTGCACCCCCTCACAGATTTAAGACACTCTGCACTCACCACACACACACACACACACATATACACAAACACACGAAGACCCACATGTACACACACATTTTGTGGGGTGCATTTGTACTTGCAGGGTGACATTGTACTTAGCTCAAAAACTGCATGAATTTATGCCAAACTCCGTTATCTCACTTTTTAGATTGATTCTAATCTAAACATTATGGCATAGACAGAGAACACCTTCAATATATTGTCTAGCTATCAGCATTGTTAACAGCTAACCCGAGAATGCAACTTTGTTAAAAAAAGGTTTTGTGATTTACACATGAAAGAAGTGAAGCTATCACTGTATTCTAGCAGATGAAAGCCTTCATAGACAATCAATTTTCGATGTATAATTTCAGTTACATTACACTGTAAATTTTTGCTATATATTCTGTGCATTAGGATTGAGTCCTCCACTATCACCTGGTGAAACAGCGTTGCTCCGAAAGCTAGTGTACTTCCAATTAAACCTGTTGGACTATAACCTGGTGTTGTGTGATTCTTAACTTTCCTATCCATGTATTTTTCCAAATGCCTTTTAAATGTTGTTAATGTACCTGCCTCAACCACTTTTCACTAGCAGCTCATTCCATATGCATATCATTCAGGTTCCCTGTTACTCTTTCCCCTCTAACCTTAAACTGATGTCCTCTGTCCTCGATTCCTCAATTCCAAGACAAAGTCTGAGTGCATACACCCTACCCATGCCTCTCATGATCTTGGATACTTTTTAAATGTTCCTCTCTCAGTCTCCTGTGCTCTAAAGAAAGAAGTGCTCGCACCTGCCTCTGTGGCGCAATTGGTTAGCGCGTTCGGCTGTTAACCGAAAGGTTGGTGGTTCGAGCCCACCCAGGGGCGGTGTGCTTGCTGCCCGTTCTTGGCTTTGAGACCGTCCGCTTTTAATGGGCTCAGGAAAATGTTCCCCAAGCAGAAATCCTTTCCCCAAAGGGGTTTCTGGATTGAATTAATGTCTGACGTGAGGGAATGCGGATGCTGAGAAGCCGAGACAAAAAGAGAAACTCGACAGTGCCTGTCGGAGAAAACGGAATTCTGAAACGTTGTCTCTGATTCTCATTCCACCGATGTTGCCTGACCTTCTCAGTTCCTCCTGCAGTCTCGTGTTTCTTGGGGCTGTTCTCATTGGAGAAGAGAAGGTTTAGGGGAGATCTGATAGAAGTGTATAAGATGATTAGGGGTTTAGATAGGGTAGATACTAAGAACCTTTTACCGCTAATGGAGTCAGGTGTTACTAGGGGACATAGCTTTCAATTAAGGGGTGGTAGGTATAGGACAGATGTTAGGGGTAGATTCTTCACACAGCGGGTTGTGAGTTCATGGAATGCCCTGCCAGTAGCAGTGGTGAACTCTCCTTCTTTATGGTCATTTAAGCGGGCATTGGATAGGCATTTGGAAGTTATTGGGCTAGTATAGGTTAGGTAGGATTCGGTCGGCGCAACATCGAGGGCCGAAGGGCCTGTACTGCGCTGTATCCTTCTATGTTCTATGTTCTATGTTCTATAAGTCCAAACTTATCGGACCTCTCACTACAACTCAAATCTTTGAGTCTTAGCAATATCCTTGTAAATTTCTTCTGCATTTTTTCCAGTTTAATACCATTATAGTTAAAGCAAGGTGACCGAAACTGAACACAATATCTCCAAGTGTGGCCTCACCAACGTCCTTGATAACTGCAACATAACTTCCCAACTGTTATACTCAGTGCCCTGACTATGAAAGCCTTCTTCACTGTCCTGCCTATCTATGTTGTCAGAAATATAGGACTTACTCCAAACTGGATCCACAATCCAGCTCATGGGACAGGAAACTGCTTCCTTTCTCGAGACTAGTCTCCCAGAAAAAAAATTGCTGGCTGACTGTCTGATTGACTGAACCTCACAGTGCCCCACAGCCCTTAGGTACATGTGTATGGACCCCTTCTATATAACTAAGGTGGTGTATGAAACCTTTATCACCTCGTTGCGATTGATCCCCATTTATTAGATGCTATTGAGTCATACAGCCCAGAAACAGACTCTTCGTTCCAACCAGTCCATGGTGACCCACTAAACTAGTGCCATCTGCCTACTCCAGGTCTGTATGCAGTTGTAATAGTCATAGAGATGTACAGCACAGAAACAGACCCATCAATCCAACATGTCCATGCTGACCAGATATCCCAACCTCATCTCGTTCCAATTGCCAGCATTTGGCTAATATCCCTCTAAACTCTTTCTATATTTACACGCATGAAGATGCCTTTTACATGTTGCCATTTTACCAGCCTCCACCACTTTCATCGGCAGCTCATTCCATACACACACTGCATGAAAAGGTTGCTCCTCAGGTCCCTTTTAAAACTTTCTCCTCTCACTTAAAACCTGTTCTCTCTCATTCTGGACTCCCCCAATCCAGGATATGTCCTTGACTATTTACCCTATCTATACCCCTCATGGTTTTATAGTCTTCTATAAGGCAACTCCTCAGTCTCTGACACCCCAGGGTAAACAACCCCAGCCTATTCAGTCTTTCCCTTTCCCTCAAAAGCTGTCCTATTCATGTACTTATCCAAATGTCTTTTAAATGTTGTAATTGTACCCGTGTCCATCACTTAGTCTGGAAGTTAATTCCACACACGAACCATCCTCTGCAAAAAGATTTGATCCACATGTCTGTTTTTCAATCTCTTTCATCTCACTGTAAAAATGTGTCCCCTGGTCTTAAAATCCTCCATCCTTGGGAAGAGACAACTAGCATTAACCTTATCTATCCCCCTCATATTCTTATAAACATCGCCTCTCAATCTCCTCTGCTCCAGCGGAAAAAAAACATCTCAGCCTATCCAGCCTTCATTCCAATTTGATAATAGTGAAGATTTCGGCTCTGTGTGTGTCAAGGATCTCTCAATTCTAAGTCAACACAGTGCGTCTTAAGTTCACCTGATCTTAAAATGGATGGCACCCTATTCATTTAAAATTCGATGTTTTCTGTGCAAAGTCAGTCCTGGTTCGGGAAATTGCCAGTGCTGTTTTATATTTCCATAGGCTACTTGTGACCGGGTGTATGCTCTGTTTTGAGATGTATGAGTAAAACTTCACAATTAAAGGCGAATGGAGCCTTTATTCATGACTCGTTATTGAACACACCTTACATTTACAGATGTGATTGAAAGACTTCTACGAATAAATCTTTAAGAATGGAGTTTGTCAGGATTTTGAGAGTCACTGTGGGGGGGGGGGGGTGGGGGGGGGGGATATGGGCCAATCACTGGCAGGTGGGACTAGTTTAGTTTCAGAACACAATCAGTACAGTTGGACAGAATGGTCTGTTTCTATGCTGTATGACTCTGTAACTGTTCTGTACTGGTCTTAAAACCAATTTTTCTCTTCCCCCATAACCATCCACTTCTTTGTTTTTCAAAGTCAAGTGAACTCAGCCTTGAATACATTCAATGACTGATCTAACTGCTGGAAGACATCCCCACTTCTGAACACAATTCCTTGTGCTAATATACCACTTGCTTTGCTCATTGCTTGCTGCACTTTTCTGACAACTAGCATTGACTGGTGTGGAAGGACGCTGAGGCCCCTGTGACCATCCACACATCATTCCTGACGAAGGGCTTGTGCCTGAACCGTCGACTCTCCTCCTCCTCAGTTGCTGCTTGACCTGCTGTGCTTTTCCAGCGCCATACATTTCAACTCTAATCTCCATCATCTCACTTTCGCAAATCTCAGCATATCAGCATTTGAACAATGCATCTCCTTTCTGCTTATTTTCACACATCAAAGGCTATAACTTCCCATTGTCGCACTGCATGTGTCAAGTGTTTGCAAATTGAGACACAGACCTGGATCAACTTTTGCAGAGTCTGCCCCCTTTCTCGATTCACTCTTTCCTTTCAGTTGCTGTAAGACAACAATTGAACCCCAGAATGAAAAAGGAAAAAAGTGGTGAAAAAAAGACTGTTGTACTCACAATGTTAGACAGAGCAAGAAAGTGAAGTTTAGTCTTCATCCAGAGAAAAAAGAGCAACAGCGGCTTCAGAGCTCACGGTCCAACTTCCCCATTTCGACCATGGCAGCGCTGATTGGCAGGAGGACAAAATTCCTTCTGGTCCTCCAAGGGGCTCCATTGGTCCTTGGAAAGGAGCCCGTGCGCCGTTTTACCGGACACTCAAGAGTATGCGCAGTGCTTTGCTGACACCACGGAGCATGCTCAGTTTGCTCTGTCGCGACGCTATTGTTTCTGAAAGGTAAAAAAAATCACACAATACCTGGTCACAGTCCAACAGACTTATTTGGAAACACTAGCTTTCGGAGCGCTGCACCTTCATCAGGTGGTTTTGGAGTATAAGATCGTAAGATCATAAATTCTGTGTTTTACGATCTTATACTCCAAAACCACATGATGAAGGTGCAGCGCTCCGAAAGCTAGTGTTTCCAAATAATTCTGTTGGACTGTTGATCAGGAGGTGCCTGCGTTGGACTGGGGTGTACAAAGTTAAAAATCAAACAACACCAAGTTATTGTCCAATCGGCTTGTTTGGAAGCACTAGCTTTCGGACCGCAGCTCCTTCATCAGGCGGTTGTGGAGTATAAGATTGTAAGATCATAAATTCTGTGTTTTAGGGTGAGGGGAGAAGGTTTAAAATATTTAAAAGACGAAGAATAGAACATTCACCCCTTACAGGGCGAAAGTGAAGACTGCAGATCTGGAGATTCGGGTCAAGAGTTTGGTGCTGGTAAAGCACAGCAGGTCAGGCAGAGTCCCAGGAGCAGGAGATTCGACGTTTCCAGAAAAACCTTTCATCAGGAAATAGCCATGGGGAACTGCAGGGCTGTGGTCGAGTGGGTCTGGGTGCGATGCTGTTGGGAAAGTTGGTGTGAATGGCCTGTAGGGACGATATGATTCCACTGCCTTAGCCACAAGTATATTGAGAAACGATTGCCCCAAGTCTGCTGTTGGAGGAGTTGGTTCCAGTTCGTGGGACACTGATACCAGTCCTGGGGAAGGTGAGATTTGTGCTGTCCCTCTCTCCTCACTCTGCCTCTTGTCCATTTTCTCCCCATCCACTACTGCCTGCCTATTCTCCCTTCTCCCACTGCATCCCCATTCTCTCCCCCAAACGTCTGATCCCCAGTCTTTCTCTAACCCCCAGCCTCTCTCCTAATGTCCGTTTCTCTCCCTTCTCCACCCCCACCAGCGTCCCTCTCCATCCTTTCTGGTGACTCAGCCCTCTTTTAAGGAGAGAGAGAGAATGGATGGTGATGATTCTACCTGGGAACCAGGGTGTGCGAGAAATGGCTGATTTTTAAAATTGACAATGGCTAAAATCATCTATTCAGAAACGTCGTTAAAGCCTGGAAGAATGTTTTTTTTAAAAAAAATCGCTGAACTCTTGCTGAAAATTGCATTGACGTATGCGCAGTTAAGCCAAAACAAACAACAGGCTATAAGGAGTGAATGAGTGAATAAAAGACAATTCCCACCTTGTCCTCGAGGAGGAAGTGAGAACTGCAGATGCTGGAGATCAGAGTCGAGAATATGCTGTTGGAAAAGCACAGCAGGTCAGGCAGCATCCAAGGCGCAGGAGAATCGACGTTTCGGGCATAAGCCCTTCACCTTGCCCTCTCCAGTGTGTGTTGTGTAACTGCTTAATCATTTCTAGTGGCTGGGCAGAGACTGATAGCCAAGTTTGAAACACATGAGGATGGCCTCAGCTGAAACCTTATGTTCACGTCACACGACAAGAGACCCAGCTACACAATGCACTCTCTCTGTGTCTCTGTCTTCCTGTCTTTCTGTCTGTCTGTCTGTCTCTCTCTCTCTCTCTCTCTCACCCACACACACACAAACACACTCTCAGGTACTTACACGGTCGTGCAGACCCTTTGATAGACAGGCTCTCTCTCAGACACACACTGATACACCTCCCGAACCCCCACACACTAACATCCACGCACACACCTTCTCACACACTTATACTCCATCTCTCTCTCTCTCTCTCTCTCTCTCACACACACACACACACACACACACACACACACACACACACACACACACACTTTACCCAGCATGCACATGCGCACGCACGGACGCTCTCTCTCTCATGCACGCACTCACACATAGAAGTCTTTGTGGTGAATCGCATTTGCAGGATTATATATTTGGAAATAGAACCAGTCTAACTCAAGACTGGGATACAGACTGACTCTAACCTCACAGCTTTTATGCGTTGTCTGACCTGAGGTGTCACCTCCTTTTATAAAACATTAAGTTACCTGGATAATATTACTTAAAAGACGTTCTGGGATTTACGAGATTAATGAGCCGAAATCTGCAAGCGATTTTAAAAGATGAAAGATTTAGCAGCAATCTGCCTTTATTCAATATATCATTTATGTTACATGACACTGTAATCTTTTGCTATATATTCAGTGTCTTATCATCCTACTCAACGGCTACCTGATGAAGGAGCAGCGTTCCGAAACCTAGTGCTTCAAAATAAACCTATTGGACTATACGCTGATGTTTGTGTCATTTTTAAACTTTATTTCCAGTGAATACAGCCCACAGCTCCCACTGTTGCCAGTAAACTTTGCAAAGCCAATGAAACAATAAACCTGCAGTCCCGAAAAATGTACAGTTTATAACAATAGGAGCAACTCATTCCCTGCTCCTTCTGAGACATGACGTTCGAAATTTTGTGCTGGAGACTAAAAGAAATTAACAGCTTTAAAACAAAAACCTTTTGAATCTCACAGATTTCAATGAGCCTGGCAGTGCGTTCAGGTAACTTTTACTGCGACCCAATTTTGTGACAGCTTCAAATCTCCCCAACAAAAAGGCAAACAAAAAGTAGCATTTTAAAAAAAAGCTCAAGCTCAAAGTGCACCCACACCCCCCACCCCACTTTCTTTATTGGCCAGCTGAGTTGTCCCTTCGTGACTGGATGTTTGGTACAGCCGGGTAAAGCATGCAACTGGGATGACTGAGTGATCCCTTTCCCGCAACAGCAATTTCTTTCTCCAGAAAGGACATGAATCAATCAGATGGTGGGGGGGTAGGGGGGGGGGTTCCTCCTGTAAATTGTTTCATCCTTAGATTCTGAAGTCCAGATTACTGATCGAATTCCAATTCTGCATCTGCCACGGCGGGATTCGAACCAATGAGTCCCCAGAGCTGGGATGATAGTGGCACTCGGCCATCACTCCTTCAATCCCCCTGCGATGGCACGTGAACTCACTGGTGCCTTTGCAGGTGGGGTGGAAGGAGCAGGTGAAGCCCTTCTGGCACTTCTAGAAGGTGAATGGTCTCTCTCCTTGTGGAGCCGCTGGAGGGTTAGCAGTGCAGCTGACTGAGTGAACCCTCTCCCGTACATGGGGCACGTGAATAGCTTCTCTCCCTTGTGGACCCACTCGTGCGTCTGCAGATGGCTGATCCGACTGAAGCCCTTCCTACACACTGAGAAGGTGAATGGCCTCTCCCCGAGTGAATGCGTCTGTGGGTTTCCAGCAGGAATGTGGAAGGGAATCCTTTCCCACAGTTCCCATATTTCCCCATTGTGGAAGATTTCCTTGTGTTGCTTTGGGTATGAAATTACAAACAGAACGGGGACAGGTCTTTCCCACCGTGAGGGGTGAGATTTTGATTCTCCCAAGCTGAGTAAATGGTCTGAAGCACTTTCCACAGCCAGCGCATTGAATCTCCCTCACTCAGTGTCTCACTATTATTCCTGCCAACCAGTGTCCAAATCTTTCAAGCAAACCAAGGGAAACATGTCTTCTTTACTGCAATGGCTGCTGATATTCAAGTCCCAATGAATCAGGTGGCTCTGTCAGAAGGTGATGGATCATTTGCTTTCAGATTTCTTTCTGCACATCTTCCTGCAAAATAAATCACAAAATAAGTGATCACACTCCGTACAGTTAACTGAACATAACAAAGGTAGCAATTTCTGTAGATTGCCAGATGCCTGCTGATCACATATTATCCAGCACACAGAAACCTGAAAACACTTATGCAACCAGCTAGCCTTAAGTGTGTTTGGAGGAAAACTTCATTTAGGTGACAATAGCATGGAATAAACTGCCTACAAAGGTGATGTAAATGGAGCTGAATCAAGGATATGAAAATAAAATGTCAACGCTGCTTGAGAAAAGAAAGCCAGTAAAGCTACTGATTGACTTCCTGCTGTCGGATTAAATAAAAAATGATGACAAAAAAAGGACGTGACCCCATTACTCCATTAGAAGGTGAATAATAATTGCAAAGAAACTTTTGCAACAGCCAACAATATCAGATGTACATCAAATGAAACAACATACGTCTACATTTTATATCAATGTGCCAGTCCCTTGACTGATGCTCAGTTGCATGAGAAACTACCCTTTTAATTGTGAACATGAGGAAAGAAGCAATACTTTTCTAGGGTACAAACTATAAACGTGCCAACCTGAGGGAATACACAAGGAAAATACATTTAAGAGAAAAAGAGAATATCTGAGCACCTTTGGAGACTCTGCTCACTCCCTGAATTCACTCTAGTTGCTACAAGTGAACAGTGTTTCATCCACCCCACCTTCCCCAAACGGACCCCACCACTAGGGATATATTTCCATCCCCACACCTTTTTGCCTTCCGCAAAGACCGTTCCCTCTGTGACTACCTTGTCAGGTCCACGCCCCCCTACAACCCACCCTCTCATCCTGGCACCTTCCCCTTCCACCACAGGAATTACAAAACCTGCGCCCACATCTCCTCCCTCACCTCCGTTCAAGCCTCTAAAGGAGCCTTTCACATCCATCAAAGTTTTACCTGCACATCCACCAATACTATTTATTGTATCCGTAGCTCCAGATGCGTTCTCCTCTACATTGAGGAGACTGGGCACCTCCTAGCAGAGCGCTTTAGGAAATATTTCCGTGACATCCGGACCAATCAACCACACCGCCCTGTGGCCCAACATTTCAACTTCCCCCTTCCACTTTGCCGAGGACATGGAGGTACTGGGCTTCCTTCATCGCCCTTCACTCACTACCAGATGCCTGGAGGAAGAACGCCTCATCTTCCGCCTCGGAACACTTCAACCCCAGGATATCAATGTGGACTTCAACAGTTTCCTTATTTCCCCTTCCCCACCTCACCCAGGTTCCAAACTTCCAAGTTAACACTGTCCCCATGACTTGCCCTATCTTCTTTTCCACCTATCCACTCCACTCCCCCCGCGACCTATCAACTTCATCCCCTCCCCCACTCACCTATTGTACTCGATGCTACTTTCTCCCCACCCCGACCCTCCTCCATTTATCTTTCCACCCTTCAGGCTCTCTGCCTGTATTCTTGATGAAGGACGTTTGCCCGAAACTTCGATTTTACTGCTCCTCCGATGTTGCCTGAACTGCTGTGCTTTTCCAGCACCACTCTAATCTCGAATCTGGTTTCCAGCATCTGCAGTCATTATTTTTACCTTCCCCTCCATCCTCTTGCCCTACTCCGGGAGGATGGGGAATGGAAAGGGGTGACATTGCTTTGCTCCCAGATGTTGCTCATGGGGAGGAAGTTTCACTCTGAAACTGACAGGGCTGCATCCGCGTTGTGACGTCAACAATGGAGGGCGGGCCGGACAGTGGGCCCGCACTGCACCAGCGCTGCTCTGCAGCTGAGGCACATGTGGAGGGGAGGACACATTGCAAACCCCTGCTCTCCTCAAAGTCAACACAGTTTCAGTTCAAGCAAAGCAAGTGGTTTAATTCTAGGTTAGAAACCTCCTCTGTACCATGGGAAACCTCCGGCTATGGAAAATGCAGGGTTATAGATTCAGAGTAACAGAAGGACGAGAAGGTCATTTGGCCCGTCGAACCTGCTCCACCATTCATTAAAATCAAGGCCGATCTATACATTGTCTCATCTGCTCCAAACCGCACAATCCAGACTACATTTAATTCCACTACCATGTAAAAACCCTCCAACTGTGTCTTGAATATACTTCATGAAGCTGCCTCAACTGCTCTCTTGGGCAGAGAATTCCACGGAGTCTCACAGAGTCACACATATGTACAGCACGGAAACAAACCCTTCGGCCTAACTCGTCATAGAGTCGTAAAGATATACCGCACAGAAGCAGACCCTTTGGCCAACTCGCCTATGCAGCCCAGATATCCTAACCTAATCTAATCCCATTTGCCAGCACTTCGTCCATATCCCCATAAAGCCTTGCTATTCATATACACATCCAGATGCATTTTAAATACTGTAATTATACCAGGCTCCACAACTTACTCCAGCAGTACATGCATCACCCTCTGCTTGAAAAGGTTGCCCTTTAGGCCCCTTCGATATCTCCCCCCGCCCCCCACCACTAAAGCGATGGGCTCTAGTTCTGGATTCACCATCTCAGGGAAAAGATCTTGTCTATTTGCCCTATCCATGTCCCTCATGATTTTATAAACCTCTATAAGGTCACCACTTAGCATCTGACGCTCCAGGGGAAACAGCCTATTCAGCCTCTTCCTACAGTTCAAATCCTCCAACCCTGGAACCATCCTTGCAAATCTTTTCTGAACCCTTTCTAGTTTCACAACATCTTTCCGATAGGAAGTAGAACAAACTTACAAGCAATATTCCAAACATGGCCTGACCAATGTTCTGTACAGTGGCAATATGAGCTCCCAACGTCTATACTCGATGCTCTGACCAATAAAGGAAAACATGCCAAACGCCTCCATCGCTCTCCTATCTGTCTAAGACTCTACGTTTAAGGAACTATCAACCTGCACTCAAGGTCTCTTTGTTCAGCAACACTCCCGATGACCTCACCATTAAGTGGAAAAGTCGTGCTCTGATCTGCTTTTCCAAAATGCAGCACCTCACATTTATCCAAATTAATCTCCACCTGCCACTTCTCAGCCCATTGACCCATCTGATCAAGACTCAGTTGCAATATGAGGTAACGTTCTTTGCTGTCCACTACACTTACAACTTTGGTGTTATCTATAAACTTACTTGCTACACCTCCCATGTTTACATCCAAATCATTCATTTAAATGACAAAAGGTAGTGGACCCAGCAACAATCCTTGTGACACACCATTGGTCACAGGCCTCTAGTCTGAAAAGCAACCCTCCACCAACACCCTTTGTCTTCTGACATGGAGCCAGATCTGTATCCAAATGGGTAGTTCTACCTATATTCCATGAGATCAAACCTTGCTCACCAGTCTCCCATGAGGAAACTTATTGAACGCCTTACTAAAGTCCATGTAGATCACATCCACCGCTCTGCCCGAATCAATCCACTTTGTTACTTCTTCAAAAAACTCAATCAAGTTCGTGCGACATGATTTCCCATGCACAAAGCCATGTTGACTATCCATAATCAATTCTTGCCTTTCCAAATACATGCAAATCCTATATCTCAGGATTCTCTCCAACGACTTGCCCACCACGGGTATCAAGCTTACTGATCTATAGTTCACTGACTTTTCTTTACCACCTTTCTTAAATAGTGACACCACGTTCGCCACTCTCCAGTCTTCTGGCACCTCATCTGTGTGTTGATGATGCAAATATCTCAGTAAGAGGCCCAGCAATCACTTGCCCGGCTTCTCACAGAGTTCCAGGTTACTCCTGATCAGGTCCAGGGGATTTATCTATTTTTATGCATTTCAAGACATCCAACGCCTCCTCCTCCTCTCTAATATGGAAATTTTTCAACATGCCACTATCAGTTGCCTTACATTCTATATCTTCCATGCCCTTCTCCATAGTAAACTCTGACGCAGGTTGGGATGGTGCTACGGTGGATGAGAGTGAAGGAAGAGTGGACCCAAGGCATAACTCCTGCCCATTTACCTATCTGCCAAATAGAGGAATTTGTTAAATGTGTACAAGGAAATTTTCTGATTCACAATGTGGATGTACATACTGGAGAGGGTGCAAATCCTGAGGGCCAGCAGCTATATTCATATTAATATTGGAATAATGATTAATATACTGGATCTAAAAGTTGAAGTTCTAAATTGGAGGAAGACTCCGATATTAAACAAGATCATTCAAAAGCTGATTGGGGGCAGGTGTTCGCAGTTTAAGGGACTGCTGGAAAATGGGAAGCCTTCATATATGAGATAACAAGTGTACAGACTCAGTATATTCCAGTTAGGGTGAAAGGAAAGGCCGGTAGGTGTAGGGAATGCTGCCTGGCCCTCTCTCTCAGGTTTGCTGTAGTGTTTTAGTGAAGCTCAGCACCAGCAGAATGAAGAACACCCAATTTTACACTCGGGGACCATACTGCCCTCCGGTCTCAATATCAAATTCAATAATTCCCGGGCCTGAACTCCATAATATCTTCGTCCCTACCACACAAACAAACTTTGTTGTCACATAGTCTGTCATTACACATTACCTGTTGTTAGCCATGAACAGTCCTTATTAACAGTTATTCACCCTCCCATGCAGAACGTTATCAACTCCTTTGTCTGTCCAACGATTCTTCCCTCGCTTTGGGCTCTACCCCCATCTGCTTATTGACAGCGTCAGGCTTCCTCCCACCCTCTCTTCTGCATATAAACGTCCTTTTCCCAATCACTATCAGTTCTGTGGAAGGGTCATCGGCAACTACTGTTTTTGTTTCTGATATACAGCATCCGCAGTTCTTTCAGTTTTTTTTTATTGAAAGAGAGTTGGAAATTGTTTCAAGAGACAGTCGCAGAGAGGGGAAAAGACAGAACAGACACGAACTGTTGGTCTCCGTTGTTACACATAACGTAAAATCATTGCAGTGCGATCACTTCCCTTAATCCTGCTTTTCTGTGGGCTTGTGGCACAACGGTATCGCATCTGACTCCAGAGCAGTAAACAGTGAGGCCAGGCTCACTGCAGCTCAATTTCTTGCATTTCAAGTTTAAGAAGCAGAGTGTCCACTCCGGATATCTGCTGAGTCAAGTCTTCCTTCTGAAACTATGCTGTCAGCTTTATTTGTGAGCACTGTGTCAGGGAGGTGGTGTGCCCAGTGTTTGGGTAAATGCTCAGCTCCCCCCAGTGTGAGAACTCAAACACAGACTGTTCATCATGGGATTGAAACACACAGCCGCCTCCCTCTGGGCAGCCGCTTTGTTCAGTTGGTGACAGCGCGGGGTGAATAACATTATACCGATAGTTTTGCAGTATAATCCATAGCCTCCCATCTTTGTATTTCAATATATCAGGAGATCCCAGTCCTCCTGTTATAGCAGAGTGACAGCGAGTTCAGATAGAAATGTTCCCATCAACAGCAAATCCTTTCCTCTTACTGGATAAGTTAAAGTGATCTTTATTCATAAGTAGGAGCGGAAACCACAGTCTGACGACCCCTCTCCACATTTGCGGTCAGCCTGAAGTTTATAAACTATGTCAGTAAAACCCAATGGCGGATATCTATTGGTTCAATCAGCTTTTAGCCAAGTGTAGTTGAGCGGGAGGATGAAGCTGTGTGAAACAACGTGGGGAAATAATGCAGGGCCTCGTGCGCATGGGACACACCGCAACTGATGTGTTTCACCTTCACCAGTTTATTCCTATCTCAGAGAAGAGACGTTTGATGATTCGGATCATAGGAGGCCGACAGCGAACAGGAGAAGAGCACTCAGACGTTCACAAGCTTGTCACCACAGCTGGGTCATCGTGGCCCGTGTATCAGTATGGGACATTTATCCACATCTACTGACTGGAAGCACAGCAAATTGGAATGCTGGTGGGTCTATCACACAGGAGAAAACGGCTTCGATCTATCAGCTGGAGTGGTGCCCAATGCACTACTCCGCTCACCTCAACTGAATAACTGTAAACAAATTACTCAGTGATTCAAAGGAATACTCGGTTTTGAATCTGCATTGTGCCATGTACCTTCGAGAATGATGTCAAAACACCTTCATTGCTGTGATGGAGTATCCTGTTGCGCAGGATATACCCATTGCCAAACTTTCCACATGCTGTTGATCCAACTCCGATTTCACTCAGAATCACAAAACGTGTGACAGTGCAGCCATGTAGCCCAACTTAGCTCTGCTGGCTCAACACAATATGTAAATAAGTGTCTCTATTTGCACCATTCTGTCGTCGTCTCCCTGTAAATCTCTGCATTCTTTCTTTGAACATGACCACCGAATTCCCTTTTGTGTCCATTGAATCTGCCTCTTTGTCACTGTCAGACAGCGATTTACTGACCCCACTCCCTGTGACAAAAGTTCTTCCTCATGTCACTTTTACTTCTTTTCCTGATGACTTTAAATCTCTGCCAAATCGTTCTCGATCCTTTCAGGCCTGGGAACATTTTCACTCTTTCTAGACCCCTGATGACTTGAAAATCTTCAACCAGGCTTGATTTCAGCCTTCTGTTCACCAAAGAGTACCAACTTTCCAATCTCACTTCATTGCTGACATTCCTCATACACGGCACCATTCACTTCAACCTGTTCAGCGCTGTCTCCAATCGCATCACTTCCCCACTTCCTGAGAGTTCACACTCAAAATTGAGCAGTAATGCAGCTGGAGGATTCGGATTGCGCGGGTGAACAATGTGCAAAACTTGCTTTCAATTTGAACAAATGTTCGACTAGTTCACTTTAATTGGAGCTCTGACCGATCCCGACTTCAGGCAGCTCGATCTCGTTTCGCAGAAATTTTGCATTACGCAAATCGAGGGCTCAGCCGGGATTTGAACCCGGGATCTCTTGCAAGTCAACCCAGCAGCAGCCCCGAAGCGAAAAATCATGCCTCTAGCCCAACACGATTGAATGCCGTCACTGCTCTGATCCTTGACGCGACAAGCACCCTCACCTGAAGCAGCTGAGACGTGCTCAGTGTGAAATATATTTGACGTTGTTCCAAGAAATGCAAACAGCAAAGAGATTCCACAACATTTGCTTCTCATTCCGTCTCCCTGCGCCCAGGACGTTGTTTGTCCCGTTCCCAGGAACCGGATTCTCCCCACTGGCGGATAATTAAACCATTTTGTTTCTCCTTGCAAGCTGTTCTGGGGGAGGGCAGAGCCCATTCGCTCTTCTGCTTTCTCTCAATCACTTAGGATGGGAGACGTCAGTTACACTAATGCGTAGGAAATGGGCAAGTTTTAACTACATTACAAAGGTCTGTAATCAAAGAGACAGAAAGATGCTGTGCTGATGGGACAGAGAGAAATGGACACCGGAAACTTTTCCCTCAGGTAAAATCATATGTCTGTATTTGTTTGCAACCGGATCGGTGCTCAGAATTCGTCTTCACACAGTAATCTTGCAGAAAGTCTTTCCTAACACAGGCGTCTGTTCCTTCACTGCGAACCTGCAACAGGCAACATCTGAGTCCCAGAGGGGTGCAGCGGGAGCGTACTGGGCCCATAACCCAGAGGTCGCTGGATTCTCTGCTACTGTTTAATATCACTTTGAGCAGTTTTCCTTTGTAATGGTACTCTGTTTTGTAACCTGCCTTTCAAGGTACTTCTTGAGTCTCTGAATGTCATGTATCATACCAAGACACTCGCGAAACTCACACGGTTCAAGTAGCTTGCTTTTGGAGATCGGAGTGGTCTTCTCCTGTTCTTCCTCGCTTTCCTATGAACTGAATCGCAAAACCACTTCTCTGAGATGCCAATGAGCTGATAAAGTTGAAACACATGCCTTGTGATTTCGTGCCTTCCCTGCAGTAGTTCGCCACGCCGGTTCGGACGTGAATGACACGACGATCAGCATGTCAGAAACAGCATCCCGACCACAGAATGACAAGCAGATGTTCTGGAAACTCTTTGCTGCTTGCAATTCTTGGAGCAAAGTGGAATGCATTTCACACTGAGCAGGTTTCAGCTGGCTCAGAGTCTCCAATGTACATTACTCTCTTTCCCGCCAGCTCAGAGAGAGAACAATAGGAGAGACAAAGGAGTGAATAACGATCCGTGTGGGAGGGTGAATGACTGTTAATGGAGACCGTTAGTGGCTAACAATAAGTAGTGTGTCGTAGCAGACGATGTGATAACATGGGCTGGTATGTGTGTAGTAGGGGTCAAGGACATGGGGGAATTTCAGGCCCTAAAGTCATGGAACTCGATCTTGAAGACTGGAGGGCTGTAGGGTTTGAAATGGAATATGAGGCGTTGTTCTTCCATCTGGAGCTGAGCTTTGCTGGAAGACTGCTGCAAGCCTGAGACAGAGATGTTGGCCAGGGAACAGGGTGGCGTATTAAAGTGGCAGGAAACCAGAAGCTCAGGGCCATTTTTTGCGTGTAGAACTGAGATGTTCTGCGAAGCAGTTATTCAGTTTATACTTCATGCTCCGTTGGGGAAACGACACTGTGAGCAGCGAATGCAGTAGACTAGGTTGTGGCGAATGTGCAGGTAAAGTGCTGCTTCACCTGGAAGGTATGTTCGAGCCTGAAAGGATATTCAGGAGGGAGCAGGTAAATTGTGCTTCTGAGTGAAATCACGGTTCGTAAAAACAGAATGTGGCAATTTAGACAGAGTTAATATTGGCTTGTCGGCGACATGTCTGCCCCTGTACGTGATGGGAGCATAACCCAGAAGGGAAACCATCTTTCCTATTCACTCAATGTCGTCTTTAGCAGCTTTCCCGTACAACGGCGCACTGTTGTGCACCTCACCTTCTCATCTGCTTCCCAAAAAACTTCGACGTAACTATTTCACATTGATACACTGGCCCAATGTGCACAGTTGAGATGACACGCTCATGGAGGTCTGCGGGGTCTTCTCCTGTTCCCTGTACCCTATATTGAGGAGGGCAATGCTTGTCACTGGTCACTCAGGTGTCAGAGAAAAGTTTAGAAAGAAAACGGTTGAATTTTCTGCCAGTAGAGAGGGCCCGGTTCCTGGGGACGGGCAAACAGCAGCAGGGAGACAGAATGAGAAGCAGCTGTTCATAGAGTCATAGAGATATACAGCATGGAAACAGACCCTTCGGTCCAACCGGTCCATGCCGACCAGATATCCCACCACAATCTCGTCCCACCTGCCAGCATCCGGCCCACATCCCTCCAAACTCTTCCTTTTCATATATCCATCCAAATGCCTCTTAAATGTCGCAATTGTACCAGCCTCCGCCACTTTCTCTGGCAGCTCATTCTGTACACGCACCACCGTCTGCGTGAAAAAGTTGCCCCTTTTTTCCTCTTTTCCCTCTCACCCTAAATCTATGCCCTCTAGTTCTTGACTCCCCGACCCCAGGGAAAAGACTTTGCCTATTTATCCTATCCATGCCCCTCACTAATTTTGTAAACCTCCATAAAGTCACTCTTCAGCCTCCGACGCTCCAGAGAAAACAGCCCCAGCCTGTCAGTTGGTTCAAGAGGTAGAGCAGAGGCGCAGGCCGCGGCTGCTGCGCGGCTCGTTGGTCTGGGGTCTGATTCCTGCTTTAGGTCTTCTTTGACGTGAATGTGCGAGAGATCCCGTGTTCACATCCCAGACGAACCCGCGTTTCCTGGCTAGTGCATAGGTGCCCCGTTTAATTCTCTCAAGAAGCACCCTCGTTGAACGAGGTTGGGTTCCCTGGAGTTCCAATGGGGCAGAAAGCAGGGAAGTGAAATGATTGGAGATAGCGTTGAATAGGTTGACGTGAGCGGTGCGGTGTTTGAGGGATGTCAGCGATGAGGGACGGTTGGAAATTTGGGACCGCTCTCTTTGGAGAACAGAAGTTTGAAATCTGGCCCGATTGAAGCTTTCCAAGTCATGCGAAGTCTAGACAGAAAAAGTGATGTAGTCGAAATGCTCCCACGCCTGAAAGGATCGGCAACGATTCGGCAAAGTTTTAAAGTCATGAGGAAAAGAACCAAAAGTGACATTAGGAAGAAAGCTTTCCCTGAGGGAATGGTTGGGGTCAGTAAATCCCTAATTGACACTGATAAAGAGGCAGATTCAACAGACGTAAACGGGAATTCGGTGGTCATGTTTAAAGTAAAAATGTGCAGAATTACATGGAGAAGGCAAGAGAATGATACGAATAGAGACCCACGTTTACTTACTGTGTCGACCCAGCAGAGCTAAGGTGGGCTGCATGGCGTCTATTCAGAGTGAAATCACAGTTCGACCAACCGAATGTAGGAAGTTAGACAAAGTTTAGATTTACACAGCCTCCATACGTCTGCGCAACACCATATAAGACGACAGCAGTGGAGATCTTTCACATCAGTCTCGAGCGTGCATGCCACGCGCCAGAGGAAAGGCTGAAGGGACCTGTGAAAACCTCATGGTGTATGGTGTATATGAGCAGAATGGTGCCGCGGGAGCGTGCTGGGCCCATAACCCCGAGGTCAATAAATCGAAACCATCCTCTGCTTTTGTTCAATGTCTCCTTGAGCAACTTTACTTTATAATGGCACTATGTGCGGAATCTTGACTTTCAGATGACTTCCTTAGAGTCGAAATGCCCCGTATCATACCAATACTCTCGCGAAACTCACACCCGTTCAAGTAACTTGCTTTTGGAGGTCTGAGTGGTCTTCTCCTGTTCTTCCGCGCTTTCCTATGAACTGAATCGCAAAACTATTTCCCTGAGATGCCAATGAGCTGATAAAGTTGAAACACATGCCTTGTGGTTTCGTGTATTCACTGCAGTAATTCGCAACGCCGGTTCGGACGTGAATGACAAGACGATCAGCATGTCAGAAACTGTATCACCACTCAGACACAGTCCCTTTGTATTCGGACAGATGTCACTGATTGTGAATCACCTCAGAGAGAGACAAGTGGCAGAGAGTCGCCGTGGACTCGATGGACTGGACCGCCTCTGTCGGCGAGAGAATGATACTACGTGTTTATGCCGTCCCATTGCCTGTCTCTGGGACAGAGAGGTTCATTTTTAACCGTCCCTTCCGTGTTGGACTGCCTGCAGTCCCTCAGCTCAGGGCCGTGGGGAGGACTCTCAGTGAGTGAAGGTTTCACTCCGATTCTCTTCATCTGGGACGCTTTGGGCTCAGATGTTAACTGCTGCGCGGTCGCAGCAAAGAAAGCGATGCCCACTTTGCAATAGACTTTCTGTAAGATTGCTGCGTGAAGACGATTTCTGAATACCAAGCAGGCTGTACAACAATGTGCTCATATGAGTTTACTTGAGGGAAGAGTCCTCGTGTCTATTTCTCTCTGCTCCGTCAACACAGCATCTTTTTATCTCTCCGATAACAGACGTTTGGAGGAAATTCACAATCAAAGTTACTCACTTCCCACGCATTAGTGTAAGTGATACCTCTAACCCCAAGGGATTGTGAGATAGAGAGCAGAATAGCGAATTGACTCTTCCCTCCCTCCAGAACAGCGTACAATTAGAAACAGATTGGTTTAATTATCCGCCAGTGGAGATAGTCCAGTTCCTGGGGATGAGACAAACATCAGCGCCCCGGGGACAGAATGACAAGCAGAAGTTCTGGAAGCGCTTTGCTGCTTGCAATTCTTGGAGCAATGTGCAATGTACTTCACACTGAGCAAGTTTCGGCTGGCTCAGAGTCTCTAGTGTACATTGCTCTCTGAGTTTATATTTGCACATCGACGATATGTCTGCACAACAGCACATGACACTACAGCAGTGAAGGTCTTTTGACGTCATTCTCCAACATGCAAGTCACACGCCAGATGAAAAGCTGAATACTTCTCTGGAAAAGCTGCCGCGCAATGCAGGAGAATGGCACAGCGGGTGCATGCTGGGATCATCACCCAGAAGCGAAGCCATTTTCTCCTATTCACTCAATGTCGTCTTTAGCAGCTTTCCTATATAACGGCGCTCTGTTCTGTTCCTTGCCTTGTCATTTGCTTCCCAAACTTCGGGTGTCTGAACTCAATATATCACATCGATACACAAGTCAAATTTATACAGTTGCGCTGGCACGCTTGTGGAGCTCTGAGTTGTCTTGTCTTATTCTCTGTCGGTGTGTTCTGATCTCGTGTGAAACCTCTTCCCTCAGATGGCAATGTATCGGTGAAGTTGTAACACATGATTTGCTGCTTTTGTTCATTTCCTGCAGTAAAGAATCCAACGTCCGTGTAACAAAAGACTTTCTGCAGGATTGCTGTGTGAAGACAAATTCTGAACACCAAACAAACTGCACAAAAATGCACTCATACCAATTTACCTGAGGGAAGAGTCTCCGGTGTCCATTTCTCTCTGTCCCTCTGTCTCGCTATTAACAAGACCTTTGGAACAAGTTCAAAGTTGCCCATTTCCTACGCATGACTGTAACTGACTTATCCTACCTCACGTAAGAGTGAGAGAGAGCAGAAGAGTGAATGGACTGTGCCTTCCACCAGCGCAGCTTGCAAGCAGAAACAAAATGGTTCAATTATCCACCAGTGGAGAGAGTCCGGTCCCTGGGGACGGGACAAACAGCAGCGTCCAGGGAGCAGGGAGACAGATTGAGCAGCCGATGTTCTTGAAACTCTTCGCTGCTTGCGTTTTTGGGAGCAATGTACGATGTATTTCGTACTGACCAAGTCTCAGCTGCTTCAGGAGGTGGCTGTACCCATGGCTGATGACTCGTTAGTCTGCGTTATGATTCTAGCTTTGGGTCTGCGAATGCAGACATGTGAGAGTTCCCGGGTTCCAATCCCAGGTGAACTCTCATTTCTTAAATTAGGGATGGTGCAGAGCTGCCATTGCAGTGAACACGGCGAAGGGAAACAGCTGCTCAAAGTGAAAACAAGTATTGCAGATTTTTCGCCCGCGCAATCCGTGTCTGAATGAATGCTCCACCTGTATTACGCTCAATTCTGAGGGTGATACTTCAGGAAGCGGGGAAGTGAAGTGATTGCAGACGGCGCTGAACAGGTTGAAGTGAATGGTACCGTGTACGAGGAATGTCAGTCATGAAGGGAGATTGGAAAGTTAGGGCAGTTGTCTTTGGTGAACAGAAGGCTGATAGCTGGCCTGATTGAAGTTTTCCACATCATGAGGGTTTTAGACAGAGGAAATAATGCAGTGAAAATGATCCCAGGCCTGAAACGATCGAGAACGATTTGGCAGAGATTTAAAGTAATCAGGAAAATAAGTAAAAGTGACATTATGAAGACCGTTTTCGCACAGGGAGTGGGGTCAGTAAGTCGCTGTCTGACAGTGACAAAGAGGCAGATTCAATGGACACAAAAGGGAATTCCGTGGGCATGTTCAATGTAACAATGTGCAGATTTACAGGGAGAAGGCGACAGAATGAGACACTTATTTACATATTGTGTTGAGCCAGCAGAGCTAAGGTGGGCTGCATGGCCTCAGTCTGCGCTGTCACACATTTCGGGATTCTGAGGAAAATCGGAGTTGGATCAACAGAACGTAGGAAATTTAATAACGGGTATATTCTGTCCAACAGGATACTCCATCACAGCAATGAAGGTGTTTTGACATCATTCTCGAAGGTCCATGACACAGTGCAGATCAAAACCGAGTATTCCTTTGAATCACTGAGTAATTTGTTTACAGTTACTCAGTTGAGGTGAGCGGAGTAGCGCATTGGGAGCCACTCCAGTTGATCTGTCGAAGCCGTTTTCTCCTGTGTGATAGTCCCACCAGCACTCCAATTTGCTGTGCTTCCAGTCAGTAGATGCAGATTACTATCCCATACTGATACACGGGCCACGATGACCCAGCTGTGGTGACAAGCTTGTGAAGGTCTGAGTGCTCTTCTCCTGTTCTCTGTCGGCCTCCTATGATACGAATCATCAAACGTCTCTTCTCTGAGATAGGAATAAACTGGTGAAGGTGAAACACATCAGTTGGGGTATGTTCCATGCGCAGGAGGCCCTGCAGTAATTCCCCACGCTGTCTCACACAGCAGCATCCTCTCGGTGAATTACGCTTGGCAAATAAAAACGATTGAGCCAACTCAGTGTCCTCCATTGGATTTTACTGACACCGTTTATAAAATTCAGGCTCACCGTTAATGTGGAGAGGGGCCGTCAGACTGTAGTTTCCGCTCCTTCTGTTGAATTAAGATAATTATAACTGTGTCCAGTGAGAGGAAAGGATTTGCTGTTGGTGGGAAACATTTCTATCTGAACTCGCTGTCACTCTGCTATGACAGGAGGAGCTGGGAACTCCTTATAGATTGAAACACAAAACTGGCAATATCGAGATTATGTTGTAAGAATGTCAGTGTAATGCTATTCACCCCACGCTGTCACCAACTGAACGAAGCTGCTGTGTGGTTAAACCCCATGGTGAACAGGTCGCATTTGACTTCTCACACTGGGGGGAGCTGAGCATTTACCCAAACACTGGGCACACCACCTCCCTGACACAGTGCTCACAAATCAAACTGACAGCAAAGCTTCACGTGTGATCGAAACATTCCGCACAGCTGAGCAAAGAAGACTTGGCTCAACAGTTTGAATGCAACCCTACCTTGATTTGAAACGTGAGAAGCTGATTTTCCAGTGAGCCTGACGTGATTTGAACACGTAACCTTCTGATCTGGAGTCAGACGCACTACCGTTGAGCCACAAGCTGACTGGTGACGTGGGGTCTCTATTCATGCTTAAGGGAAGTGATCGCACTACAATGATTTTACATTATGAGTAACAACGGAGATCAACAGTTCATGTCTGTTCTGTTTCACACCCTCTCTTTCTGTCTCTCGAAACAATTTCCAACTCTCTCTCAATAATAATCTGAAAGAACTGCGGATGCTGTATATCAGAAACAAAAAACAGGAGTTGCCAGTGACCCTTCCACAGAACTGATGGTGATCGGGAAAATGTCGGTTTATATGCAGGAGATAATGTGGGAGGAAGGTGGAGATCAGGACAGAGCCCAAAGCGAAGGAAGAACTGTTGGACAGATAAAGGAGTTGATAACGATCTGCGTGGGAGGGTGAATAACTGTTAATGGAGACTGTTCGTGGCTAAGTAGTGTGGAATGACAGACGATGTGATAACAAGGCTTGGTGTGTGTGGGAGGGACGAGAATATTATGGAGTTCAGGCCCTAAAATTATTGAATTCGATATTGGGTCCGGAGGGATGTATGGTTCCCAAGTGGAATATTCGGTGCACTACGTTCTGCTGGTGTTGAGCTTCGCTGGAACACTACAGCAAACCTGAGACAGAGATATTGGCCAGGGAACAGGGTGGGGTGTGGAATTGGCAGGCAACTGGAAGCTCAGGGAAGCTTTGCTGTCAGTTTGATTTGTGAACACTGTGTCAGGGAGGTGGTGTGCCCAGTGTTTGGGTAAATGCTCAGCTCTCCCCCAGTGTGAGAATGAAAACACAAGCTGTTCATCACGGGATTTAAACACACAGCCGCTTCGTTCAGTTGGTGACAGCGCTGTGTGAATGACATTATACCGATACTTTTACAACATAATCTAGAGATTACCAGTTTTGTGTGTCAATCTGTCAGCAGGTCCCAGCTCCTCCTGTCATAGCAGAGGGACAGCGAGTTAATGTATGTTATTTGTTAACTTCCATGGAGCAGTTTCTCATTGACCCTTTCGTTTCTTGGTCCAGAAAGAGTTATTGCTGACTCATGAAGTTATCAAAGTTCTGGAGTTTACAGGACCACACCACATTCCTCTCTGCCTCCCCCAGGAATAACGGGAAACTGGACGCCAACCAGCGGAACGTTTCAGGGAACAGCTCTGGGACACTGAAACTAAATGACCGACCGCCCTGTGGCTGAACACTTTAACTCCCCCTTCCATTCCACCAAGGACATGCAAGTACTGGGCCTCCTCCATTGCCAAACTCTTGCTACCCGACGCTAGTCGAAAAAACAACTCATCTTCTGCCTTGGGACCCTCCAACCACATGGGATGAATGTAGATTTCATCAGTTTCCTCATTTCCTCTCCCCATCTTGTCCCAGATCCAACCTTCCAATTCGATACCAACCTCTTGACCTGTCATACGTGTCCGCCTTGCTTCTCACCTATTTGCTCCACCCTCATCTCTGACCTATCTCCATCAATCTCTACCTCCATCTACCTATTGCACTCCCAGCTGCCTTCCCTCCAGCCCCACTTCCTTCCCAATTATCTGTCAGCCCCCTTGGGCCACCCTTTATTCCTGATGAAGAACTTATGCTCTAAACCAAGACTGTGATGAAGCAACGCCCTCAACAAATAGGAAATAGCTCCCAAGTCAGATTTCATTACCTCTTCTGTTTCCCTGTTCTTTCAGAAATAAGAAATGTCTTTTTCTTCCACTAGAAGGTGGTCTTCCACTTTGCGCTGTCTGAAGTGTTATGCCACACCATTACTTCAGCCACCTTTAAGAATCCATTCAACCTGTTTTTCTAATAATTGTGGAGGCAACCAAAAGCAAACATTTCACTCCTCCTCAATGTCCCATTTCTCCTCCTATGAGACATTTTGTCATGTTGTCAATGATACAAGCAGCCAAGTGCACTTGGTTTCCGAATTGAAATTTGGCCATTGAAGTGAACAGGATTAATATTTATCGATGGCTAGCTGTGTTTGCACTAACTGTAATTATCAACCAACACGATGTCTTTTGTTCCACCAAAACTTGAAACAATGATCTGTGTTTATATTGCAGTCGGATTTAGAAAATCATCCCAGTGATCTTCACGTTATTATAGTTTACTGAGGCCATAACAGCATTGCACGGCAGTTTGATGTGACTAAAACTTGAATGGAAAGAATGTAGATTGATGGGAAGTCAAAATAGCAGAGTCTCTGGCCACAATCGATCAGTCTGGCTTGATTATATGAGTGGCGGCTCTTCAAGAGCAACTTCCACTCCATCACTTCAACCAGCAAGAGGAGATAAGTGTGAACACAACATTCCAACTGTGACATATACGCATTGCTTCGATGTTATTGATCAAAATCCTGGAACTCGCTCCTGAACCTTTATAATAGACCATATCATATTTGTGAAGCAATTTAAGAGGCAGCTCACCACCATTTTTTCAAGGACAGTTTGGGAAGACTTGCTGGCAAAGCCAATGATATGCACATGATATTGGAGACAGTCTAATCGTATGGATAGATGATTGGCTAACCAATGATACAGTAGGGATAAGGGGCATGTTCAGGATCACAACTTGTAACTGGCAATGTGCCACAGGGATCAGGGCTGGGGTCAAAATTATTTACCTTATGGGTATTAATTATTTGGATAAGTGAAGTGAATGTACTATTGCCAAGACTGCAGTGGAGACAGTTGATTGGAATGCAGGTGGTGAGGATGACATGGAGAGGGATATAGACAGATTAAGCAAATGAGCAAAACCTTGGACGATGGAATAGAATGTGGGAAAATGAGGTTGTGCATTTTTCAAGAAGGAAAAGTGCTGAATGTTAAATGGAGAAAGCTGCTGAATAGGAGGATTTGGAAGTTGGCATCCATGAACTCTTCATCTGAGTTGAGTGAGTAATAGGGAAGGCAAAAGGGAGGTTGGCCTTTAATAGGAGTATAAAAGTAGGGAGGTTATAGTGAACTCCCGCCTGGAGGTTTGGATTGAAAGTGCAGTGAAGATTCAACCAGCTGACAGTGGATTTGAATCACATGCAGATTAGACCAGTTTCGGACAGCAGGAAACCAGATAAGTTTTTACAACAAGCCACACCGGTTTTATCATTAGACTCTTAATTCCAGATTTCTATTGAATTCAGATTCCACCATCTGTCGTGGCAGGTTTTGAACCCAGGTCCCCAGAACATTAACTGGGTGAATAGTCTGGTGACAATGAAGTTGGCCATCTCCTCCCCTGAATACATTGGCTTATTGTGTTTAGAGGTAACAAAAGAGCAAGAGGTTTCAGCAGCTGCCAAGTTGTTGATATTATACAAGGGAACATCAGCGCTCTCAGTAATGACACATACTGAAACCAGTGTCCTGTATCAGAGGCAAGGGCTCAGGAACCATAAGAAATAGCAACAGGAATACGCCATTCAGCCCTAGAGCCTGTTCCTCCATTCAATAGGATCTTGGCTCATCTGGCATTCCCCACATCCACTTTCCTACCCTTTTCCCGCAACTGTTCATCCTCCGACTGTTCACGAATCTATCTTTCAAATGTGACATTAAGGCTGTCACTGGGGTGGTGGTGTTGGGGGTGTGGTGGTGCGGGGGGGGGGGTCAGATCGAAGTTTGGGACTAAAACAATGGCTTCACACTTAACAATATTTAACTAAGGGAATGTTTATGATAATCCAACCCTGGAAATTGGGCAGTCATTCCGATGAAATTATTGGTAAATTATGAATGACAGAGGAGTCGGGAGAGAAGTGGTGTTCAGGCACAGCTGGGTATCATCAGTATAGATGCCAACACCAGCAGCTACGGTTAAACAATAAGAGCGGAAGACTCTAAAAGCAGACCCTCCCAGAGGATACAGCGTTTTTGGAGAGGGTCAGTACTGTCGTTAACTGATGAACGCTGTCCGCAGGTCGACGAGGGAATGTTCATCCCTGTCACCGTTACAAAGGATGTCAAATATGACCTTGATAAGACCTGTTTCAGGGGTGGAAACCAGACTCGAGGGCTTCAAAAACACAGAATTCTGGGAAAGATGGGAATGGCTAATTCAACAATGTTACATCCAAGCCAACACTTCCATTGGTGCGATAATAATAGAAGTGTTTCAGTTTTTATTTAGAAGATTTTTAGCAATACTGAGTAAGAAGCAACAAAATTAACACAAGAAAAACTGCAATTCCTACAATGTGCCTGCTCCCAATAGGAGGCAATCTGGTGTTCACTTAACTGTCTCCAAGGGGCAATATTGGAAAGGAATTGCCCAGTTCATAGCTAGAAGAGGGCAGACACACACTTCTTGATACAAACATACAATGGGCGGGAGTAGGCCACTCGGCCCTTCCAGCCTACTGCAACATTCAATAAGATCATGGCAGATCTGAATTCAACGTCAACTCTACATTCCTACACATCCCGACAATCTGTCATCCACTTGGTTATCAAGAACCTATCTACTTCTGCCTGAAAGATTTTGAATCCATTGCCTTTTGAGGAAGACACACAACCCTCAGAAAGAAAATAAATCATTCTCATTTTTGTCTTCTACTTCTAAAATATGACCCTCTACTTTCAGATATTAAGATAGGGATACAAGCTTCATTCAAATAATACCTGTGGTACAGTTAACTATCTCAAAGTGCTTCACATGAACATAATGAGAATTCCTTTTAAAATCACAAGAGCAGAGCACAGATTTGGACAGGTGACCAAAGACTTGGTCAAAGGGGCAGGTTTAGGGCAATCTTTAAACAGGTTCAATTTCCCGAACATCAGAGGACAAAGACGTAAAGAGCAAACACAAAATAGCAAAGGATGGGAAGCAACAGTGTAGACATAATGTCACAGGATTAGTAATCCAGGGAACATGAGTTCAAATCCCACCTCAGCAAGCGGTGAGATGTGAATAATTCAAATCATAAATGGGGAACACATAGTTAGTCTCAGTATGGTATTGATGGCACTGACGTCAATTGTCATAAAAAAATGTTCACCAATGTCCTTTCAGGAGGGAAACTGCCATCCTTACCTGGTCTGACTCACATGTGACTCCAGACCCACAGCAAGTGGTTGATTCTTAAACTGCCCTCTGAATTGACACAAGCAAGACACCTTGCACTTAGGAATGGATAACAAACATCAACCTTGTGAAAGTGTCAGAACAGAAATTGCTGGAGAAACTCAGCCAATCTGGTGGAGAGTGAGAGAGAGAGGGAGAAAGAAACAGAGTAAATATCTTGGCCTGAGTCCAGAACAGATGTGAAGAAGGGTCACAGCACTTGAAATGCTAACTCTGCTTCTCTCTCCACATGTGCTGCCGGTCCTATTGAGTTTCTCCAGCAATTTATGCATTGCTGTGTTTCAAATCTCCAGCATCTGCAGTTCTTCATTTCACTGACTTACCGAAGCTCAAATCCCATAAAAGAATAAAGCAGAATGGCTGGAAATACTCAGCCAGTCTGGCAGCAGCTATGGAGATACAAACAGTTAGTTCTTCGGGTCATTGAATGATCTTATATCAGGGACAAACTTTTGGGGAAGCTGCAAGAGTAAAAGGCCTGGTGTAACTTCAACATCTGGGAGAACTCTCTCAGCCATGGGAGCCAGACTGACTCAGTATTCTGGTCCTGCTCATTACCTGTTCCCTGCTCCATTTGTTGTTCTTGTTATATTTCTACATGGTTGACATATTCCTATGTTTTAAAATGATATTCCAACCATACAGGAATTTTCCATGAAAGTAATCATACATTAGAGGGTTTGGAACGTGAATGTAACTTTTAAACAAAAAGTATTTATTTATACATGGGGTGTGGGCATCGCTGACAATGCCAGCATTTTTATCCATCCTTAATCATTCTGTGGTTGTTTGGAAAAGTGAATGAAGGTGTCTGAGATTGTATTGATCAGCACAGCAATCTCAAAGATGGGTGTGTTCAGGTAGAAGTACCCTCCACTCCCACAGCCAAGTCTGTATCCACTTCAATTATAGATGCCATCTAAAACTCCCAGGACAAGGACAGCATGGGATTACAATCAGAATAAAGCTTCCTCTACTCTTATATTGAAAGTGAAGCTACCTCAACACTGTCCCCAACAAACACTGCTAAGACACAGACATCATTGTGTTAGATACAGTGTAAAACTCCCTCTACACTTCCCCATTCATACAGTCCCAGGACAATGACAGCGAAGGGTTAACTAAACAGTAGAGCTTCTTCCATTATGACTGACACTTAGTACGTTCTACACCAACCCTCAAGGAAAATTCAGAACTGAGACTATGATCTGGTACTGAATTTACACATCCTAATGGGAATGACAGCAACAGAAAATCATGTAGTGAAACACAGATAAAACACACACAATGTACAACAAAACTAGACTGTTATTGGGATCAAACACATTTAAATGACAGGAGACATAGTCCCTGCAATGATCCGAATGTGAGCTGAACAACTTTCTCTCTTGAACAATATTCTCTGGGAATGCAATGTCTACCTCACCGCTGCCTGGTCAGTTCATCTGCTCTCGTCCAGGGCTGAGTTGCGGCTGACCACATGGTGGCTTGGTGGTCAAGAGGTCAGACATTAAGGTCAACTTGGATTGAAGGCATCCTGTATCATGCCAGTGAGGTCGAGGGTCGCTGATTTACTCAACTTATAATCGAGGACAAGGCGATGTCAGGCTGGGCTTGTATCAGTTTGAGTTTAGAAGAAACAGATTATCTGATGGAGCTGTATAACATCTGGAGAGGACTTAATGTTAGTGTAATGTCCACTCATTTCCACCCAGAGACTAGCCTCTCATTTAAGATAGGAGAGTCTTGTTTTTCTCTCAAGTGTTCCCGAGTCTTTGAAATTCACTTCTTCAGAGAGCAGCATGTGGAGGTGACACGGTGGTGAGCACTGCTGCCTCACGGCATCAGTGACCTGGGTTTGATCCCACCCTCGGGCCGACTGTCTGTGTGGAGTTTGCACATTCTCCCCTTGCATCTGCGTGGGTTTCCTCTGGTGCTCTGGCCTCCTCCCATAGTCCAAAGGATATGCAGGTGAGGGTAGATTGAACATGGGAGATACAGGGTTACAGGGATCGGGTAACGAACTGGATTTGGTCGGGACGGTCAGTCAATATTGACTCGATAGGCTGAATGGCCTACTTGCACGCAATTGACCTATATCAGTCAATAGTGTACACTTGCTTTATGGTTACCGACATCAAATTACATTCGTGGTTTTGGTTATTTCATCTCTTACGTTATCGTATTCAACCAATTACAGCATCTAGAAACTTGCTTAATTACAATATCCAATGTCTGCAGAGTACTTTTTCTTTTTGTCACGATGATTATCTTGAACTCTGACGTGTGACCTCTTCATTTCTGTCAAAGTTCCTTATTTGTCCCTATATTGTCATGGTTTTAATTTGTCGACTGTCTTCCTGGCATTTGCAGGTAACACCCTATATTTTGCCCTCGTCAACATTTTCCCTAACAATTCTGTACTAAGGATTTCATGAAAACCCTCAGAGTGTGGTGAGACTGTGGAACTCACTACCATAGTGAATAGTTGGGTTGGAAGATATTACAACTAAGGGTAAACAACCCAATACAAATGAATGTCACTGTCACCAGATTCACAACACAGTGAAATTAAAACATTCAATGTCCCTCAATTTCTCAACTGTTCTGAACCAGACTTGATGAAGAACAGATCTTGCACATCAACATTATAATTTAATCAAAAACCCAACAATTATAAACACGGCAACTTTTCCAGGGCAAAGTTAAAGGAGATAATCTAATTAATAGTGATGTTTTAAACCCTTTGATCAAGTCCCCCACCATCTCAGAGACAGAGACTTAAGCGGCAAATTAAGAAAGAATTTTTTTTAATACTTACCAATTCAAACAAACAGTTTCCAACAATGGATTGCCAAGCCTTCGTGAAATCCTTGGACTATGACTGTTTCACAGACACGTAACTGCAAATCTAAGTTAAAAGTCACTGCTGAATGTAAATAGACACCCCAAAGTATTCAGCCATGTTTGACAGGCTGGGACTCATTCCCAGAAAGAGCCAACAATTCTTTAACTGGACAGTAGAATCTAGAGAGAACAGCTTGTGGGCTCAACAAGCAGCAACTCCCAATGGAAGCAAAGTTGGTGGCGGGGCAAGGTGGGGAAAGGGCATAAATCAAAAAAGCCCACTGACTCTCCCACGGCGCACACACTGTCAGAATGCACAGGGACTCAGTCCTGGGAGTGACCCACAGCAGTTTCATGAAGAAAACACACTTGCACACCAGAATTATAATTTAAACAAAAACAAACAATTATGAATGCCACAAATTTACTAGGGCAAAGTTAAACAAGATAATCCAGTTAATAGCAATGATTTAAGCACTTTGATCAAGTCCCCCACCATCTCATAGACAGAAACTTAAGGCGTAAATTAAGGAAGAGAATTTTTAAAATTATCAATTCAAGCAAACAGTTTCCAACAATGGATTGCCAAGCCATTGGGCAATCCTTCGACAATGAGTTGTTCACAGGCACATAACCGTAAATTTAATTTCAAAGTCACTGCTAATGCGAATGGACACCCTGAAGTATTCAGCTATTTCTAACAGACTGGGGCTCGTTCCCTGACAGAGCCAATAATTCTTTAACTGTGGAGAAAAAAAAACCAGAGAGAACAGCTCCTGGTCTCAACAAGCAGCAGGGCCCACTGGAAGCAAAGTTGTGAGGGTGGGGGAGCACGACGGCATAAAACTAAAAATTCTGACCGACTCTCCCACTATAAGCACTGTCAGATTGGGCAGGGGTTCAGTCCTCGCAGTGACCCACAGCAGTTTCACCAGCAGAATCAGATTGTTGGGAGCACTGGTGTGCCCGCTGGTGCTTTTGCAAGGTGCAGAATGATGACAACCTCCGCTTGCACTCGGGGCAGGTGAACGACCTCTCTCCGGTGTGGCCTCCCCTGTGCCTCAGCAGGTGGGAGGAATTGCAGAAGGTCTTTCCGCACTCTGGGCAGGGAAAGGGTCTCTCCCCCATATGGACCTGAAGGTGGGATGCCTGGGTAAACCCTTCCCGCACTTGAGATAGGAGAAGGCCTATCCCCGTGTGGACCCGCTGGTGCCTCAACAGGGCAGAGGTATCATTGAAGGCCTTTCCGCACTTGGAGCAGCTGAAGAGTTATCTCCAATATGTGGGACCGGCGGTGGGTCAGCAGGACGGGAGAATAGCTGAATGCCTTCCTGCATTCGGGGCAGGCGAATGGCCTCACGCCTATGTGGATCCGCTGGTGCCTCTGCAGGTCTTCCTGCACTTGGGACAGCTGAAGGGCGTCTTCACAGTGTGGGCACCCTGGTTCTTCAACAGGCAGGAGGAATTGCTGAAGCCCTTCCCATACTCGGGGCAGAGGAAAGGCCTGTTGCTCGTGTGGACCCGCTGGTGCCTCTGCATACAGAAGAATTGCTGAAGACCTTCCCGTACTCAGGGCAGCTGAAGGGTCTCTCCCTAATGTGGATCGGCTGATGGCTCAGCAGGTGGCAGGAATTGCTGAAGCCCTTTCCGCACTCAGAGCAGGCGAATACCCTCTCCCCGATGTGACTGCGCCCATGAGTCTCCAGTTCAGAAGGGAAACAGAAACCTTTCCCACAGTCGCCACACTTCCATGGTTTCTCCACGGGACGGGATTCCTTGGGTTTCTCCATGACCGAAGCTTCAGCTGCACACAAACGCTTGTACAGCACCTCCCTGCCGTGAATTCCACCTCCCAGTCTGTATAACATTTTCTGGCTCCACAATCAGAGTCTTGCAACAGTAAGGTCTCTCTTCCAGTCTCATTGATGCTGAAAACGTGCTGAAACAGGAACGAAAAAGCTTGGTTCCTTCTCACAGAATCACAGTCGAAAATCATTATAGTCCGGATGGATTCAGTGACTGGCAGACATGGACGTGAAATTGAGGACTGCAAATGCTGGAGAGTCAGAGTTAAAGTGCAATGCTGAAAATGCACAGCGGATCAGGCAGCATCTGAGGAGCAGCAGAGTCAATGTTTCAGGCAAAGCCCTTCATTATTGATTTTGAAACTTCCGTCTTCAGATCTTGAAATAATCTGTAAAAAGAGATCACAAACATCATCACTGTCAGTCCAGGTTATGAAGTCCAACCAAACAATTCTACTTTCTGCAGAACATTCTTCTCTTTTTCCACAAAATTGAAAGCACCATCCCACCCCCTCTCACCCTTCTATTCTCACTCCGCTCAAACTAATTCTCCTGAAGGTACTGATTCAGTATCTGACAGAGACCGAAAAATAAAAATATCAACACAGACACCTCTGAATTTTGGATGCCTCCACCTGTAAGTTAGTATCTTTCACGACATCTAGGAGTGAGTAAGTCTGCTTTTGGGAAGCAAAAACAAAAGTGTCAATTCAGGATGAACCTTCAAGGCAGCTTCTTGAGAAACAACCAGACACGAAATGGTTAACAACTGGGGAGGTGGAAGTGGGGAGATGGGGGAAATGAGATATCAAGGCATTGGCACCGACACCAGACAGAAACTGAACACACAGGCATGGCGAACATTACAGGCAAGCCAGACTCATAGAGATGCACAGCACAGAAACAGATCTTTCGGTCCAAATCATCCATGACGACCAGACAGCCTAAACTGATCTCGGCACATTTACCAGCACTTGGCCCATATCCATCTGATCTCTTCCTATTCATATACCCATCCAGATGCCTTTTAAATCCAGCACTTCCTCCAGCAGATCATTCCGTACACTTGCCTCCCCCACCCCAAATATATTACCCTCCTGTTCTGGACTTTTCCCATCCCAGAGAAAAGACCTTGTCTATTTACCCTATCCATGCCTCTCATGATTCTATAAACGTCTGTAATGTCACCCCTCAGCCTCTGGTAACCGTGGAAAACAGCTCAAGTAATGTGCTGCGTTTAATTTTAGTTTCACACTCACCGAACCTTCTTCCCATGTAAAACATTGCTTCCCTCCCCGACACTGTCCATGGGAAAAGCCAAGAGTTCTGAGTCTCTGGAGTTGGGGGAATGCCATGTCGAATTCCTACAATGTGGAAACATGCCATTCAGCCCAACAAGTCCACACCGCCTGTCCAAAGTGTCACCCATCCAGACACATTCCCCTATTCAAAACACTCTTGATCAAAGGTGCCTTTTCAAATGAAACACCTTTGCATTATAAGATAGAAGACAACCCAGGGATATCTTCAGCTGAGAGATGCAGGATATCATAACTGGCATCCACTGCCTTGTTTCGAAAGTTAGTTGATGCAATATATTGTTATAAAGCTGGTGGCAGATAACAAGCAGTTGAGAGAAAGGAGGCTTAGAGTTGTAAATAGATGTTGTTTCATGTTCACTTTTTGAGTTTAAGAATGCATTGTTTTTTTCTTTTCTGTCACTCATAATTTAACAGATTACAAGGGGAGGTGAGCTTTTCTGAGTGTTTGGTTCAACTAGCAAAAGGGATTACCGCTGTTCTGTAGCAATACCGAACTATAGGGGTTTCCTCTTCTCTGATATACCCCCGGGACAATGTCGGATCAGAGGGTCTAATCTCAGAAGAAGGTGTTGCCCATTTAAGGAACAGATGAGGAGGATGTTCCCTCTTTCCGAAGGTAGCCAATCTTTATAACAGAAGGCTGTCAAGGCTAGGGATATTTAACGCTGAGATAGAACAGTATTGCATCACTTAGGGAATTAAGGGCCGGGGGATAAGGCAGAAAAGTGGAATTGAGGACGTACCAAACCATTCATGATCTCATTAAAAAGTGTAGTTGGCCTGATGGGCCAAATGGTTTACATCTGCTCCAATGTCGAATCTTATCATTTGGAAACTAAACTAGACACCATTGTAAAGGAAGAAATAGCGGGAGCTTTGGGCAATACATGCCCATTGTTTACTTAAGACATAGAATCAGGATTATTGGGTATTTTTCCAGTTGGAAAAATAAATTTAGTGAAGTGCCTGAATGATCAGTGATAGGACTTAAATTATTTATGTCTGTACTAATGACTTGGAGGAAGTTCCAGAGTGAAAAGTGTCCAAGTTTACTGACAATGGGCAGGAGGGCATGTTGTGATGAGGACTTGAAAACCTGCAAAGGGATATAGATCCGTTGAGTGAGCAGGAAAACACTTGACAGTTGCAGTTTCATGTCGGGAATGTGAATGTGAGGTCATGCACTTTGACAGAAAGAGTCAACATCGAGAGTGTGGCACTGGAAAAGCACAGCAGGTCAGGCAGCATCCGACGACCAGGATAATTGACATTTCGGGCATAAGCCCTTCAACAGCGCATTCCTTCTCATTACACAATTAAAATAAAAGCTGCTGCAGTCCCAGAATTTCTCGCTCACTAGAGAGAGAGGGATGGCTGATGGCACTTTAACCTTCAGGTCACCATGCCACAAGCAAGGTTAAGAACATGGGCCCTTCATGGTGACCACAGCTAGTACAGGGATCGAGCACATGCCATTGGTGCTATTCTGCTGCACAAAGCACCTCCTCATCGAACTGAGATAACCCACTCCTTGTGGCTTCTGTGTACACAGTCGAGGATGACCTGTCCTCCATTTGGGTCCTTAATGTATCCATCCAAAAAAAAAACTAATCTCATCTGCACTCCAAGAATATCTCCTATTACTGAGTTAACTTGCTCAATCTATGTGCAGATTGAAGTCACCGATAATGACCAAAAGATCATAAGATATAGAAAAAGTACTTGGTTATTTGGTCCAGCGAGCATTCTCCTCCATTTGATTGTAAGTGACATGTTTTTCAGCCCCATTCTTGTACCTTCTACCATTAATCCCTTCCCCAATCAAGAATCTCTCTTTCTCTGTTATAAATACTCACACTGACTTGGAGTCCACAGCCGCCTCCAGCAATGAGTTCCGCAGAATCATCAGCCTCCCACTGAAGAAATTCCTCCTCACCTCAGTTCGAAATGGTCATCCTTTCATTCTAAGGCAGAGACCTCGGGTTCTAGTATCTCATAATCGTTGAAACATCTTGCCCACATTCAACCTATGAGCCTCTCAGTATCCTGTAAATTTCAATCACATAGAGGCATCGAGTCAGACAGCATGGAAATAGACCCATGTTCCGAATGGAAATTACTTCCACCTGCCTGCACTTGGCGCATGTCCCTCTAAACCTTTCCTCTTCATGCACTTCTCCAAATGTCATTAAAACCACATTCACGACTTTTTCTGCTACTTCATTCCACATATGAAGCACTCTGAGTTACAAAAAGTTGCCCTTCATGTCTTTTTAAAATCTGTTTTAAATATTTTTCCTCTCACCTTAAAAATGTCCCCTCGTCTTGAAATCCTCCACCCTAGGGAAAAGACGATTTCAGTTGACCTTCAGGTTTTTATAAAACTCTATAACGTCAAACGTCACCTTCTGCGCTCCTGTGAAAGAAGTCCTAGAATATCCAGCCTCTCCTTATAACTCAACCCATCCATTCTTAGCAACATTCTGGTAAATTTCTTCTGAACTCTCTCCAGCATAATAGTATCCTTCATATAATAGGGCGACCAGAACTGGACGTAGAACTCCAGAAGGGACCTTACCAGGGTCCTGTACAATCCTATCATAATTTCCCAACTCCAACACATTGGTCTGAGCATACTAAAAGCTTTCTTAACCATCCTGTCGACATATGGCGCAAACGTCAACGAACTGTGTCTCTGAAACCCCAAGTGTCTCCGTCTGACAACACTGTCCAAAAGCGTACTTTGATTTGTACGATTCCTACGTAAGACGATTGTTTTCCAAAATGCAGTGCCTTGCATTTAATTAAAAAATAAATTCCAACTGTCTCTCCACAGCCCATAGACCCAATTGATCAGTATCACTTTATAATCTAAGATAACCTTTTTCACTCTCCAATGTACCACCAATTTTGGTGCCATCCACATGCTGACTAATCGTGCCTTCGACATTCCAATCTAAATCATTTGTATAAATGACAATCAAAAGTGGACCCAGCACCGATCCCTGTGGAACAACCCTGGTCCCAGGCATCCAGTATGAAAGAGAACCCTCTCCCACCACACCCCGTCTTGTGTTGTTAACCGAATTTTGTACCTAATTGGAAAACTCACCCTGAATCCCATGTGATCTAACTTTACTCATCCGTCTACCATGCAGAACATTGTCAAAGGCTTGACTAACATCCAAGTAGACAATGTCTACTGTACTGGGAACATCAGTCTACTTGGTTACTTCTTCAAAAAACGCAATCGAATTAGACAGATACGATTTGCCTTGCACAAACCCATGCTGATGATCCAAATACATGCCTTGCCTTTCCAAATACCATCTTTCAGAATCTCATCCAACAACATGGCCACTGTCGAGGTCGGACTCTGAAGTCTTTAGTTCCCACACTTCTCCCCACATCCTTTCTTCAACAAGGGCACAATATCAGTCACTCTCCAGTTATTCAGCATATCACTCATATTTATAGGTGAAACAAATATTTCTGCAAGAAGTCCTGCAATTTCCACCAACTTCCCACAATGCCCAGGCATACACAAGGTTGACACACAAAAAACTGCAGATGCTGGAATCCAAGGTAGACAGGCAGGAGACTGGAAGAAAACAGCCAACCATGCAGCATCCAGAAGACTTATCCACCTCCTGATGATGCCTGGTTTTCTTTGTTCTTCCAGCCTCCTGCTTGTCTACCTGGGATACACTAGGTCTGTGTCCTGAGATTTATCCAACTTGTATATTTTCTAAGCACTCCAGCACTTCCTCTACTGCAATGCGAAATGTTTTGAAAAAGTCAACATCTATTTCCTTGAGTTCTGTCGCATCCTTCTGTCTAACTTGTCAATGCCGACCATGTTTCTCAAACTGAACTAGTCCATCTTGTTTGCACTTGGTCCATATCTATCTGAACCTTTCCTATTTATGTACCTGTCTAAATGTCTTTTAAATCTTGTATCCCTACAGCCATCTACCACTTCTTCTGGCAGTTCATTCCAAATATTAATCACCTGGTGTGTGAAAAGGTTCCCCTTTCGTTCCCTTTTTAAATCTTCCTCCTCTCACCTTAAAAAAAACATTGGTTTTAGGCTCTCATAGCCAGGGGAAAGACAGTTGCTACTCATTATCTTTATGTCTCATGATTTTATAAGCCTCTATAAAATCGCCTTTCACCCCTCTTTCACGTTCCAGTGAAAGAAGTCCCAGCTTATCCAGTCTCTCCTCATAACTCACACTCTCCAGTCCTGGGAAGAGAAAGACTCTAAGTATAGCACGAAGTCACACAGAGTGGAAAGTCAATCCAGCCACCAAGAAGCATCACCTAGTTTCCGCTTCTTTGGTGCTTGGCCAAAGAGGAACAGTCCAGCTCCATGCATGGCTTTCTCCACAATAAAAGCTGATGTGAACTATCCATTTAATATGTCTCCCATCTACTGAGTTTCAACACAAAGATAACGTCCTTGATCTTTAAGGTGTCCAACTCTCTCTTTCGTTGCTCTATTTGAATGTGTAGAATCTCTTTTGTGTATCCTTAGCCTTGACAAATTAGGTTATCTCATAATCCCTCTTCGCCCTCCTGATCTCCCTCTGAAGATATTCCCCACAAGAAACCCATTTGAACCGAGCTGTCTGTAAATATATGATTTTTTTTCATTCTTCATGAGCACCTCAATATCTTTATTCATCCATAGTTTTTTATTTAATCATATGAACCTTACCTTTCATTCTAACATGTCACGCACTTGGGTAGGAATAATAGAGACATGGGCTATTTTCTGAATTTCTCCCCATTTGGAAATCGGAAATGCTAAGGGACTTGCAAATCCTAGTCCATATATCTGTCAAAGGAAACTTGCAGTTTGATTCGGTGGTTAGGAAGACAGATACAATGTTCTTATTCATCTCGAGAGGACTGGAATGTAAAAGCAGGGACGGACCCCTGAAGTTCTATAAGGATCTGGTCAAACCACATTTAGAATATTGTGAGCAGGTGTAGGCACCATACCTCAGGAAGGATGTGCTGGCCCTGGAGCAGGTCTCGAGGAGGTTCACAAGAATGATCCTAGGAATGAAAGGCTTAACATACAACGAACATTTGAGGACTCAGGAACTATACTTGAAAGATGAGGGGGATAACCTAACTAAAACTGACAGAATACTGAACAGAGTGGCCGTTGGGAAGATGTTTTCATTGGCAGGAGCGTCTGGAACCCAAGGCCACATCCTTGGAGTAAAGGGAAGATCCTTTGGAACGGAGAGGTGGGGAAACGTCTTCAGCCAGATAGTGGTAAATCTGGAGTGCATTAGCACAGAAGGCTGTGGAGGCCAGATTCATTGAATATATTTAGAACAGAAATAACTAAGTTCTTGATTGTCAAGAAGATCAAACAGGAGAATGGAGTTGAAAGTGTTTCCCTTTGCCATGTTCACTGCAATGGTAGCTCTGCCCCATCCCTATGTCAGGTAGTCTGATCCCGTTTAACAAAGTTTTTTTTGAGAAAATTGATGGGGCATTTTTGCATAAGGCAAGTTAAGAAATGAGGACTTGCCTGAGATTCGAGTCTGTGAACTCTCGCACGTCTGCAAGACCCAAAGTGGGAACCATACCCTAAACCAACGAGCGCCATACCGTGGTTCCACCTACCTCCTGAAGCAGCTGAAACTTGCTCAGTGTGAAATACATTCCACATCGTCCAAGAATTGCAAGCAGCAAAGAGTTTCCTGAACATTGGCTTCTCACACTGACTCCCTGCTCCCAGGACACTGCTGTTAGTCCCGTCCCCAGGAACCAGGCCCTCTCCACTGGCGGACAATTAAACCATTTTATTTCTGCTTGCAAGCTGTTCTGGGGAATGACAGAGTCCATTCGCTCTTCTATTCTCTCTCTCTCTCTTTCTCTCTCTCTTGCAATCACTTGGGATAGGAGGTGTCAGATACACTTAAGCGTGGGAAATGTGCAACTTCGATTGTGAACTGGTTCCAAAGGTCTGTTATCAGAGAGATAGAAAGATGCTGTGATGGCAAGACAGAGAAGAAAGGACACCGAAGACTCTTCCCTCAGGAAATTTCATATGAGGACATTGTTGTGCAGTCTGCTTGGTGTTCAGAATTCGTCTTCACGCAGCAATTTTACAGAAAGTCTATTGCAAAGTGGGCATCGCTTTCTTTGCTGCGACCGTGCAGCAGTTGACATCAGAGCCCCAACTGTCCCAGTTGAAGGGAGTCATACATACTAGCATACATGAGCACCAACTAGCCACCAAAAGACATGACCAACAATCACTGACATCCACTCACACAGACAAAGAGGGACACCAGTTCGACTGAGACAATCGAACCATCTCCCGCAGTTCTGCCCTCCGCCCTTGCGTACGTCATGATGTGCGGCTGGGAGCTCCGAGGACAGTCTATGAAAGAAACCTCCCTGAGGTTCGGGCAGCCCTGCATCCGGGAGCAGTGGAATGACCAATCACAGTCATTTTCCTAGGGACACATCTCCACGTTAAACAGCCTCGAGGCAAACTTTCCTTCCTTCTACTTAAAATTCAAGACCCGTCATAACTGAAATTCTCCAGATAAGTTTGGAAACATTTACTTCCAGTTGTTAGCTAATTATTTCTACGGGCACTGTGTTAAAGTTTGAGCATTGTGAGTTTTGAAATTTTGTGATTCTGATCGATATCATAGTTCGAAAATTAGGATGTTGAATTTAGACAGAGTTTATATTTACACGTCAGTGATAAGTCTGCGCAACAGCATATTCCGGGTCTTTTTCGGAGAGGTTCGCAAATGGGGTCCAAATCGATATGTCTTTTAATGGAGTTCGGGTTTGAATGCCAGACCTCTCTGAATTCCCAGACATGTCTTTGCTTAGATAGTCCCAGGATGGATTATCGTCACAATCGAACTGGTGTCCCTCTTTGTCTGTGTGTATGGATGTCAATGGTTGTTGATTATGTTTATTGGTGGCCAGTTGGTGCTCATGTGTGCTAGTGGCTAGTTTCCTGCACGTCTATCCACTATAACTTTCATTGCAATCCTTGCGGATATTTTGTATAATACATTTATTCTGCTAGTTGTTGATACGAGGCTTTCAAGTGCATCAGGAGTTTATTTCAGTGTGGTGGTAGGATTGTGGACGAGAACGAGGCCTTGAGGCATAATGTCTTGATGCAGATTCCGTTTGTGGGTGTTGGGATGATTGCTCCTGTAGTTGAGTTTCTGTTCAGTGTGTGTGGCTTTCCTGTAAACTCTGGTCTCTCCATTCGCTTTTCGTTCTATTGTGACATCTGGGGGCGGCGGCGGGGGAGGAGCAGTTGTTATTGTTTTCTTCCTCTTTGGTGAACATTATGTCAGTAAGGATGGTGTTTATGCGTTTCTTTGAATTTATTGACGAATCATGAAGGCAAGGTGTCATGCACATAGCAGACCAAAAGCTTGGGCAGGATTGTGGGAAGGGCTGTTCGTTCTAACCTCGGCATAACTGCTTGTGTAAGAGTCCTGATATTGGTGATTCCAAACCTACCACCAAATTGAAACAGCTCTTGATGAATTTAAAGGACCCATACCAAAAACCACCAGAACGATTTTAATATACAAAATACTCTGCAACGATTGCAACAAATTAGACTGATAAGCAGGACTAGTCACCAGAATACATGAGCACTGACTAGCCACCAAAAGACATGACCAACCAACACTAGCATCCGTAAACACAGACAAAGAGGGACATCCTGGGACAGCCTAAACAAAGACACACGCAGCAATTCCGAGAGGTCTGACATTCAAACTGGGACTCCATTCTGAAACGTATCGATTTTAACCCCATTTAGAAACCCTTCGGAAAAATAACCAGAAGCGACATCACCAACGACAACAGACCAAGACACACAAAAATCAAGTGGAATAGACTCTCAGTGCTTATCAGAGGCTCACTGATAAAGTTACCTAGCATGATCTGAGAATACATCTATCAGCTCAGCGAGCAAACTTACACCCTGAATCAAAATCCGAGCTACAAATCTTCTGCAAAATCGCACTCACTGATCTCCCCAAGACATGCAGCGACAAGACTCACCTTTATTCCTGTTCGAACCTTCTATTCTTCACAGCAGGACCTTCAGACACTCTGCCTGTATTCCTGATGAAAGCTTTTGCCCGAAACGTCGATTTTACTGCTTCTCAGATACTGCCTGAACTGTTGTGCTTTTCCAGCACCTCTCTACTCCAGAATCTAGTTTCTAGCATCAGCAGTCATTGTTTTTACCCACTTAAGTAGATCACTTATCTATTAATAAGATCAAACTGTTTTTTAACCATTAACGGGTATGACTCCCCCCACAAAGAGCGTCATTTCTTCCAAATATCCATTTCAACCCCCCCCCCCCATTTAAATATATTTATTCTTCACTAGCATCATGAGCCTTCATTACTGTTATATATTTCACCTTTCTTATTGTGACACTAAAATATCTTGGGAGACACAATTCGTTCAGATTCAAGATGTACATAGTTCTCCCGATCGATAGAGCACATGCAAACACCAGAGCCATGCCCTCTCTGGAATTGGTATTTTTTTCCCTGCTTGCTGACCTCTCATGCTTTAAATACAATTCTGATCTATTACTGATGCTTACATAGTACATATATTTTCATTCAAAATCATGTTGTAAATTTAGATTTCACTAATCAATCCGTTCATAGATATTATTACAAATCTCAATTGCAATCATGACTATGAATCCGATCCTCCTGGGCCAGAGAATCAGACACTGGCACCATTAGCGGTAGTGTTCCACAGTCAGAGACATTCCACTGTGGCACAATAACCTTTTTTTCTTGTTCATTATTTATGCTGCCACAGTAGCGTGCTTCACCATGTGGTGGCATGCTGTAAATTGAGTTGACTCGTATTATGGATGCTCTTAGTGTGGGAGTATTACCATTCCCTGCCATGATCTAAACTTAACTGAACTGTGTATTAATACTATTTGTTATATAAACCTGGACACACGAAATGCAACTTCATGTCTTCAAGATGCTCATTAATGTATTGCTTAAATTTTGCCCTGTATACATGTTGTTCATTGTGCTGGAATAAGAACCACAGCTCTCCGTTGAAATCGTGCAGATTCTATTCACGAATTGCATTTCACTTTTGTTTCAGTTTAGCAACCTAACCGAACGATGCACCTCAATCGTTACCATTGTATTCCTGCCTTGTAATGGCGCTAAAAATAACAATGCTTTGACTCAGACGCAGCAGAGCTACCCACCTTATCAAACCTGGAAACGCTAAGTGGATGACTTGCTTCACTCGTTACCGTCACCATTTTGCAATAGCAGCAAATGATTACCTGGAGTTATGCCTCTCATAACTTCCATGCACACCAACTCCATTCCATTTATCCAAGTGCCATTTTTCCATATTGTTCTCCCCATGTGAAGCATTTTGCCTGTCCAGCATGAAATATCATCTGTTACCTCTGTGTCAAACCTGTTCCTCAGATTTGCCAATCTCTCAGGCTGTTCTTGTGATCACTCGTTTTAACCTTCTGAATATGGGTAGTAATGTTTGTATTTTCTCTAACTACGTCGCCAAAATGCATCGAAGCCCTGAAATTTTCCGCCAGCTCTTTGCAGTACTAGATAAACTGCTGTATTCAAAGATTTTTCTGTGTCACAATGGAAAAAAAATAATAAAACAAGCCGAATGCGATGGGCAAGTGATATGACAATTTACAACGTTTCGTATTATTCAATTAATCTCTTTTGTGCACTTATAACCTCATGTGTTGTCTGGAATCATAGCATACTTATCGTGTGGAAGCTGGTCATGCAGCCCATTGAGCCTTCACCATGCCTAACGCGAATCCCTCCCAGAACCACCTGCTCACACCTCCCCTTCCTCCCACTCTATCTCTGAGACCTTGCATATTCCACGGTCAATTCATCGAGCTTTAAAACAACTAATTGGACAGTGATTATAATCCTGGCCCAGGGAATGTGAGGCATCTGCAGATGGGTCGCACTATATTGAGTCTCCATGGTTTCAACAGATCTGGGCATGTTCACAGCTGTGATAGGAAACAGTATTCTACATGTTTATCGTCCATTCAGCTTTCTATCCTTCAATCCAATCTGTAGTTTGTTTTATTTATGATCAAGGTATTCAGAGATTGTTCTGTCTGATAGTGGCTGTTTTCACTTTTGACTGTTCAAGAGCGATATGCTTCTAAAACATGAAGATAAAGCACTATATCAAGAAAATGTCAGTTATAATAGAAAGTATCTTTGTACAGTACGGAATTGTGCTGTAAACATCCAAACAATAAGTAACTTGGTAAATTGGACACATCTTCTTTATGATTGACAGTATACCCTGGAGTTTTCAAGGGAAATCAATATGTTGTATTTCACTATTATTAGTTGTACCTGCCTGATTCTCATCATTTTACCACATTGTCTGCCATTTATTTTGATTTGACTGCTCAATGCCATGAAGGTCAGCCACATTTCAATGGCCAATAACGCCTGCAGGAGACTCTGGACCCAGAAAAAATGGAGTATCAGTGGGATCCTGAAATGGAGAAATGTAGAACGTCCATTGGTTAATATTTCCATGTCGGACAGATTCACCTTATGTTATTCAGTATTTTAAATTTCTTCCAACTTACAAATGTCACTCATTTTTGGGGTCCATGTTCTATAATTTGTTACTTATTCTGGATGAAAATGTCTTGACCTATTGAGTTATTGCATCAGCTCAAGTGTTTATGGTGTGGGTACAGAGTAAATTTCAGAAAAATTGAAGAACAAGGAGAAGTATTCATTCAGTTTAAATACCAAATTATTCACTTCATGGAGATGAAATATATATACTGGTATAATATTATACATAAAGAAAAAAAGCATCAGAATCGATTATTTTTTCTTTTCGTTCATGGCATACAATGCGTCCCATCCACCCACACATTGTTCGTGCATTTTGTGATCATAACACACTGAAGTAATGATGCATAACGTGCTGTCATTTACCCTACTCTGAGTTGGTTTATTTTTCTATTGTTCATACTCACTTATTCCATTTGTATTCCAACTAACCCATAGGGTCATTCTAACTAACATATTGGGTCATCCACTTTCAAAAAAGCGCTTGTTGTGCAGTGGTAGCATCTCTACTATTAAACTAAGAGACCAGAGTTCACATCCCACTTGCTGTAGGCTGTTTTGTTCTCTATTGATGCCAAACCTTTCCAGTGTTATTGGAGCTGCACTCGTACCAGGGGGGAATATTCCATCAGACTTCTGACTTGCTACCTGTAGATGTTTCGGTAGATTGTCAGGATTTGGAGAGACAGAAGATGATTTCCACTCTACAGTAATCCTCATCTCTGATGTGGCGCTGAAAACAGTTTTACATGATTAATGAATAGGAATATAGGATTCAAAATGATAACTTTCTCTCTGAAAATATATTTCCTGGCCTTCTGAGCTTCTCGAGTATTTGCTGTTTTATTTCAGATTTGCAGCACTCAAAATGATTTGTTTGTTATATTCATTTGTGGGACTTGGGCGTCGCTGGCTGGCCAGTATTGACAGCCCATCCCTAATTGCCCTTGAGAAGATAGTATGAGCTGCCTTCTTGAATCGCTGCAGTCCGTTTGCTGTGTGTTGACCCACATTTCTGATAGTGCGAATGTTCCAGGATTTTGACCCAATGATTGTGAAGGAATGACAGTGCATTTCCAAGTCAGGGCGGCTTTGAGGGGAACTTGCAGGTGGTAGTGTTCCCAAGTACTTGCTGCCCTTGTCCTTCTAGATGGAAGGTGCTGTCTACGGATCTTTGGTGATGTTGTACATAGGTAGACCAGTGCATTTTCAACATAATTAGACGAAAACAAAATGATCTTTTACTGTGTTTTGGAAAAAATAATTGGGTCATCAGAAAGTACATTGTTATCTTTGGGCTAAAAACGGATAAGAATAAGATTGTATTCGATTAGTCACGCAATTGTGGGACTTGACTTTTCCCAGATTTGACCATTTTGCTGGGCTGCACCGAAACTTTATGTGGCCAACATTACATCACCCCGAGATTGAAATTAATCGTAGTAACAATGAACGAGGGGAACTCGCACCTTTAAATTTGACCATGGGAGAACTCCATTGTATCATGCATAAACTGAAATCCAGGCCATGGATTTTGATAAAGAAACACAGCTAAGGCATTTTCCAATCCCTGGACATTTCCCATTCCAGTTCCAGACCATCAAAATATGGCGAATTGCAGCTGCACTTACCTGTTTTGTTTTGAAAGACACGGTAATTGCTGTAAAAGGTTCAACCAACTAATTAAATCCCTTGAGCCTGAATTGTGTATAAGTGTGGAAAACTTCAGTGCAACACGCAATGTGCTTAAAACTTCTGACAGAAATGCACATAACACCAAAAGGCCTGTTGTTTTCCATTTATTATAATTTTCTTGCAGCTATCGGAATACCAGGTAAAGATTTATTATTATTATTACCTAACTCATTGAATCGACCCTCTTTGTTTAACATTCATAGTCCATTTTCACATTGCGGATATCTCTTCTTCAGCATAAAGTACTCTGTTGTCCATTAATAGTTGGTTTTTCCTATCTTAAGATCGCACTTTTAAAATCTATCTTCAGAATATTCTCCACGATATTTGAGTTATTTACTTGACTGGTTGACTTTGTTTGTCATTATTCATCGTGTACGTTCTCACTGTTACAAATATGTTTTATCTTCATTCCTAGTTGAGTTTCTTTTAGATGTTTCTACATTAACTTTATTCATGTACTTGATAGCTGTACTGTATATTCTCTTTACTGAATAACAATAATAGCCCATCGCTGAAGGAGGGCATTTGGCTAATCTTGTGTGCTTCCGCTCTGCAGATAAACAATTTAATTGATGCCGTTCTCCCACTCTCCCTGTAAAGCTGCACAACGTTCAATTCAATTTTGAACATTGCCTCTATCATACAATTAGGCAGTGTATTCCTGCCCTTAATGGTGGCTGCGTGAGCACTTTTTATATATGAATGTAGATTTACTCGCTATGCTGGAAGATTCGTTTTCAGATATTTCATCATCATACGCGGTAGCCTCATCAGTGAGTCTTCGAATGAAGCTCCAGAGGCTCACTCATGATGTTACCTAGTATGGTGATGAAACGTCTGAAAATAAACCTAACAACTCAGCAAGCAAACCTACATCGAAAACTTCAACCTGAGCTACGAATCTTCTCAAAGGTTTTTGTTACTCAAACGTAAACAGACGTTCCATTCAAACTCACTTCAGATCCCTTTAATGATATAATTTGTGCCTGCACCACTGTCATTTCAATATCTATTCACTGTTACGCAAATAAGAGGATTGCTGTGAGTGAAAATTGTAAAGTTACCATGGTGTAAATCTCAAACTGCTGCATTATTGCCGATGTTGCTGTCGCCATATCCTCATTCAGATACCGCTTTGTAGATTGATATCTGTTCTGGTTTGGGCCCGCCATTGTGGGTGAATACATAGAGAGCATTCCTTCTGTGTAAATGGAAACATACAATGTTGTTGACTGTATTGTTGCACGTAGATGATTGCATTGTCGTGCTGATATAAATGTCGAGCAATTCTCTTGTGCTTGTTGTTTCAGAGGGGGGATTATCACATTTTTATCATGGTGCAAGTTTGAATATGTTGGATTACTGACATTTAAAGTAACAGATGACGATCGATTGTTGACAGCGTTTGAACAATTGAACATTTCACGACAGAAGCTAATTTAAGCAGTCAATGAATCAACTACTGTGAGCAGTGGGTTACTGATAAATACATTGATAGTACAATAGTGTCCGGTCACCTAAGTTGCAAAGACAGTAACATTGTTCTCAACCAGAAAATTCGCTCTTTAAACTTGTTTCTCCTCTCTCCGATTAACTGCTGCTACTTACATTTCATGACTGACGAAGCTAAGATTTCGTGGATTAAGTTTTGAAAACAAATATCCACCTCTGCACAGAAGGTCTCATTACTTCTGACGGTAAGCTTCAACATTGAGGGCTGGCGTAGAGGGAGATGTTATCCAGATTAAACCAGGTTATAGTTCAACAGATTTATTTGAAAACACAAACTTTCAGAGCATTACATTGGTTAGGTCAAGTGAGTGTAGCAAAAGCTAGTCACAACTATCTGGTTTTCACACAGAACTCTGCAAAATGAATGATTTTTCTGAAATTTAGACTAATGACTTCATTGCACTCGCTCTCACGAGCATAATTATCACTATTCCTTGTTCATTCTCTCTGTTACAGCTAATTTGTCAGTGATCATAATTTTATACCGAAGAAGATGTGGTCTCTCTGGATGTATCATTTACTATGTGGTCTCCATGGCACTAGCAGATCTCTTGGTCATTACTGTTAACGTGATTATAAACCGGACTGCTGGTATTTACTTCCCATTCAGCTTCTTATCCATCACACCGATATGCAGCCTCCGTGTTGTTCTAATCTATTCAGTCATAGATATTTCTGCCTGGTTAACAGTCGCTTTCACGTTTGATCGATATGTGGCCATTTGTTGCCAGAAGATGAAAATCAAATACTGCACAGAAATAACAGCGAAGTGGGTTATGGGGGGCGTCTGCACGCTGAGCTGTTTTAAAAATGTGTTTTTATTCTTTATATTTGAACCACTGTACAGAATTAATGACGTACCCTATTTCTGTGTTCTAAAATTATCATTTAGTACCTCACAGGAGTGGGCCGCATATGATTTGATCCGATCCATTCTCGTCCCCTGCCTCCCATTTATTCTAATTTTACTGCTCAATGCTCTGACTGTCAAGCACATTTTAGCCGCCAATCGAGCCCGCAGGAGACTCCGCACCCTAAGCAATGGAGACAATCCGAGTGACCCAGAGATGGAGAAACGGAAAAAGTCCATTATCTTACTCTTTGGCATTTCAGGTAGTTTTGTTTTGTTTTATTCGGTATTTTTTCTAACAGTGCTCTATGTCCGAATTGCAAACGTTGTTTATTACTCAGTGTATGATGATAATATATCATACTTTATCCTGGAGGAATCTGGGTATATGCTTCAGTTGCTGAGTTCTTGCATAAATCCGTTTATTTATGCAGGCACACAGAATAAATTCAGAGACGAGTTAAAGAATGGGTTGAAATATCCACAGAGATTGCTTATTAAACTTTTAAAATGTTGATACTTTTTTAAAGTGGACCGCCCACTTCAGGCACATTAGTTGAAAACTTCAGCTTATTTATCATCTCTCAGATGCACAGCCCGATGCTTGGTCCCACCAAAAGACTGCTCAGCTCCATCACTTTCTCCGGTCAGGGCTGATCATAAATTTCCCTGTTGCTGCCCCAAAGTGGCAGCCATAATCCCATTGGTGTGTCTTCATGCCCATGACCTCTCTGACCTGTTCATTCGCCTGGTTGCTAATTACCAAGTTGGAGGTCAGTGAGTTCCATATGTAAGCACAATGGCTGGGCAATCTTCATTCGAACTGAACATTGGAATTTGCTGTGTAATAATAATGCACCAGGTTACTTGATCACCATGTACTCTATCAGTAATGAGAGATGGGTAATTGAGAAGTCAATGTGATTTCATCCGAATTCCCGACTGTTCAGTCCTGAAATATTAGTTCACACTTGCTCATTATTTATTGTTTTCTAAATCTGTGATTAAAATTATGCTTAACGACATGTTCAAACCTCTTATGTTTCCTTTCACGTACAATGGCATTTCGAGTAAATTTCAAAATTGAACCAAAATCCATCAAAATCAATCATCAGTTTAGCGGAGTAAAATGTGTCTCTCATCAACACTACTGGTAAAATCGTCACAATAAATCCAGTTTTGCAGAGTGGGAGCATGTGGCAGGGGTGCGGAGCGTAGTAATGACACGTGTGGTGAAAGAAAACTTTAAGATCCATGCTTCAGAAGGATAGATCACATTGTCCTGACATTGTCACAGATGATGCACAGAAATTCTGTGTGGGAAGAAGAAAAGGAAGATGTATAACACTCTGTGCATTCACACACAATCATAGTCATTCATTGTAGAGTGTACGTGAATAAATTCGCACAGTCCTCCAACCCCCTGAAACAGCAGGCTGCCAGAACTCTGTTCTGGCTCTGTCCAGCTTCTCTGGTCAGGACTTTATTCACACCTTCACTTGCCGAACCGCAGTCTCGTAAGGGAAGGTTCTTGCTTCGTGGTATTACCGTTGAACTGCTCATCCCGGGCCCCAGGGAATGTTGTGGGGATCTAGGTTCAAAATAATTGGCTCATTGTGAATGCGGCGTGACACGTTCTTTATTGTTGAGCATGTTGGAATCAAAAATAAACAGTAGTCTGGGTAGATGTGAGAACGTCCTTTTCATCCTAGAGTTATACAGCACAGAAACAGACACTTTGGTCCAACCAGTCCATGTCGACCATAATCCCAAACTGAATTGGTCGCACCTCCTTGCGCTTGGCACATACCTCTCAAAATTTGTCCTATTCATGTACTTGCCTAAATGTCGATTAAACATTGCAACCGTTCCCATATCCACCACTTTCTCTGGAAGTTCATTTCACTCCCTGTTTAAAAAAATACACTTCATGTCTTCTTGCAAATCTTTTTCATCTCACCACAAAAATATGCCCCCAGTCTTCAAATCCCCAACCTCACGGGAAAAAAAACTCCTGCTATTCACCTTATCTATACCACTCATGATCGCATAAACTTCTATCAGATGCATCAGTAAACCTTCTACATTGCAATGGAAAAAAATCCCAGTTTATCCAGCCTCTCCTTATTACTCAAACCCTCCATTGCTAGGAGCATTTGAACCCTCTTCTGCTTAATAATATTCTTCCTATATCATGGAGAGCTGAACTGAGCACCACACCAAAAGAGGCAACGCCAATATTTTGTACAACCTCAACATGATTTCCCAACTCCGAGAATCAAAGGTCTGAGCAATGAGTGCAAACGTGCTAAACGTCTTCTTAGCCACCATATCTATATGTGATGCACTTTTCAATGCATTATGTACCTGAACACTTCGGTCTATCTGCTCGAGAGAAATCTTGGGAGTTTCAGTTCTGGGTGAAATTAGAAAATCCAGCTTGGAGAAGGTAAGAGGGCAGGCTAGTGATCTGGCAGACAATAAAGGTGGGGGAAAGAACAGGGAATATTTTTATGCACCAAAGTATTATAAAAAAAGTTGGGAATTTAAAAATGGAATCAAATTAAAAGCTTGGTACATAAATGCACGAAGTACTCAAAACAAAACTAATGCTTTAAAGTGCAAAAAGAAACAAAAGGTTATGATTTGGTAGCGATTACCGAGACTTAGTACAAGGAGAGCAGGTCTGGGAATTGAATATCCAGAGGTACTCAGCATTTCGGATAGACAGACTGAAAGGAAAAGAAGGTAGTGTTGCCTTTCTGGCGAAGCAGTGGATCAGTGCTGTAATCAGAAATGATGTAAGCATGGGAGATCAGATATGGAATCAATCTGGGTAGAAATAAGAAATGGCAAAGGATAGAAGTACTTGTTTGCAATAATCTCTAGGTCCCCAAACCGTGATTGTACAGTGGGGCACGGTATAAACCAGGAAATATTATAGGCTTACAGGAAAGGTACAGCAATAATCATAGGTGATTTCAACATGCACATAGATTACAAGAATCAAAGAGTAGTCTGGAGGCAAAGTTCATTGAATAATATGGAAATTGTTTCTTGGAGCAGTATGTTGTGGAACCAACCAGGGAGCAGCCTACTCTGGATTTGGCATTGTGCAATTAGGAGACATTAATTGATGGCATCATAGTTAAGGATCCTGTAGAGAGTAATGACCATGGTCTGATAGAATTCAAAATTCAGTTTGTGGGTGAGAAAGTGAAGTCCCACAATAGTGTTCTGTAATTAAACAAAGGAATTATATAGGGATGACGACAGATTTGGCACGAGGAGATTGAGCAGAAAGGATAAATGGTGAGACAGCGGATGAGCAGTGCCAGATTTTTAGGGAGTTACTCAATTCCTGAAATACGTCCCAGAGAGAAAGAACGAGGTAAGGGGAGTAAACCAAACAAAAGAAGCAACCAGGTGTAAAAAGTAGGTCAAGGACAATATAAAGTCAAAAACTAGAATATACCATATTGCAAAGGCCAGTGGCAGCGTCAGAAATTGGAAAACTTTCAGAATTAATAAAAGGAATATTTAAAAACTAACAGAAAAGGAGCTAAGGGAAATAATGAAAGAAAACTGGTATAAGATATCAAACAGGACAGCAATACCTTCTATAGATATTTAGAATGAAAGAGAGTCATTAATGTGAATGCTGACCTCTTGGAAAATGAAACCGGAGAGTTAACAGTGAGTTGGCAGAAATGCTGAATCAATACTTTGCTTCAGTTTTCGAGAAGGAGGACAATAGTACCATTCCTGTTGGAACGAGCAAGGCAGAGACAATAGATAACGTAGAACTTAGAACAATCAACATAGACAAGGAAAAGGTACAAAATAAACTATTAGGATTGAGGACAGATACATTCCCTGGACCCTGATGGCCTGCATTCAAGAGTATTAAAGGAAATGGCAGAAGAGACAATAGATCCATTGGTTGCAATAATCCAAAATTCCATAAACACAGGAAAGGTTCCCGTGGATTGGAAAATAGCTAAAATTACGCCCTTACTAAAAATGCAGGAAATTACAGACCAGTTAGCTGAATATATGTTGTCGGAAAAGTGTTAGAATCAGTTATCCAGAAAGCAATATCAGGACATTTGAAAAGTCAAGCCACTATTCATTAGAGTGTGTATGGTTTTACGAAGGGCAAGTCATGTTTGACTTATTTAGAGATTTCTTCGAAAAAGTAACAACCAAAGTGGATAATAGGGATGCTGTAGACATAACTTATCTTGGCTTCCAGGTGTTTGAAAAGGCGTCACACAAAAGGTTAATGCACAAGTTTAGATCATATGGGATATGGGATAATTTATTAGCCTGGATAGAAGACTGGTTCATGGACAGAAGACAGAGAGTTGGGTTAAAAGTTTTTCTTTTCCTGGGTGGCAAGATGTAACTAATGGGGTGCCACAGAGTTTGGTCTTTGGACCCCTGCTATTTACAATCGACATTAACAAATGGGATACAGGGATTAAAGGCTATAGACAAATTTGCGGATGACACAAAAATAGGCTGGATAGTAAATTGCATTGAGGAAATAAGAACCTTACAAACAGAGATAGATAGGTTAGGAGAGTGGGTGAAAATATGGCAGATGGACTTTAACGTAGATAAGTGTGAGGTCATGGATTTGATTCGAAGATTTGAAAAGGCTACCTTAATGGGGAGACACTTCAGGGTGCTCCAATGCAGAGAGATATACATGCACGCATTCATGAGTCACAGAAGGCTAGCATGCAGGTCGAGCAGATAATAAAGCAATTGGATGGAATGTTGGCTTTCATAGCTGAAGGAATAGAAGATAAAGGTAAGGGAATACTGTCGCAACTACACAAGGTATTGGTGAGACCACACCTAGAATATTGTGCACAGTCTTGGTCCCCTTATTTGAGGAACGGTGTTGGGAATTGTTCAGAGCAGGTTCGCTACATTGATCACAGAGGTGAAGAGAGATTGAACGGTTTATTCCTGCACGCTCAGGAATTTAGAAAAATGAGGGGAGATCAAATTGAGGCATTCAAGATGGCACAAGGCGTGGATATAGTAGACGTAGAGTGGATTCTGGGACGACCAGTCATAGTCTTAGGATAAGGCATAACAAACTTAAAACAGATTTGAAGAGAAACTTCTTCTCTCAAAGGATTGTGGATCTGTGGAATTCACTATCCCAAAGTGAGGTAGATACTGGGACAGTGAGTAAATTCATGGAGGACTTAAGTGGACTTTTAATTGATAATGGGTTGAATGGACATGGAGAGAAGGCAGTAAAATGGGGGCGAGGAGCACATCAGCCATGACTGAATAACGGAGCAGACTCGATAGGTCGAATGGCCTAATTCTGCTCCTACATCATACGAACTTATTAAAATGACAAATGAAAATGGACCCACCACTGACCCCTGGGGAGCACTGTTGACCTGAAAAACAACCTTCCACCATCATTCCTTGTGTTTGGACAGTCCCTGGTCAGATGCATCTTACCCACCACAGATGTAAAGCGCACTGGTCTATAATTCTCAGGTTTTTCTTTGCAGCCCTTCTTGAATAATGGTGCAACATTCGCTATCCTCCAGTTTTCCACGACTTCACCCGTAGCGAATTATGATGCAAAAATATCAGCCAGGGCCTCCGCAAAATCTTCTCCGGCCTCTTGTAGTGTTCTTGATATATTGGGTCAGGACGTGGAGATTGTGACACTTTCGTTTATTCTAATACATCGAACACCTCCTCTACTGTGATATGGTCTGTCCCCAAGATATCACCAATCGACTCCCCAAGTCTTCATATCTTTCGCCACGGTATACACGGAGGAGAAATATTCATTGACAAACTCGCCCATCTCCTGCAGTTCTACACAAACGTATCAACTTTGGTCCTTGACGAGCCCTATTTTCTCTCTCTCGCAAGTTAAAACATTTTTGAATTCACCCTAATCTTCTCAGTCAAGGCTCCTGTAAACTCCTGTACTCCCTGTATACCTTCAGGGATTCTCTTGATCCAAGTTGCCCGTACCTTAGCCAAACCTCCTTTATTCTGGTCAAAGCCTCAATAGCTATTTTCATCCAGAGTCCCTATTGCTGCCAGTCTTGCCTCTCACACTCACAGAAACATACAGACCTTGAACTCTTGCCATGTCACTTTTAAAAACCTCCTACTTGCCAGCGGTCCCACTGCCTGCAAACAAACTAATGCATTCAGCTCCTGTCTAATTCCATCAAAACTCCCCTTGCCCCAATTTAGAACTTGAATCTGTGGACCAATTTTGTCCCTCTCTATAACTATTTCAATTTTAACAGATCTATAGTTTCTGGTCCTGTAGTGCCCCCCACTGTCACCTCCTCTAATTGTCCTGCCCCAATTCCCAAGAGCAGGGTTGAGTTTTGCCCCTGCCCGAGTAGTACCATCTTTCTACTGCTTGAGGAAACTTTCCTCGACGCAGTTAGAAAATCCAACCCATCTAAGCCCTTAACACTCTGGCAGACCCACATTAAGAAAATTAAAATCCCCTAATATGACCAGCTTAATGCTCCTGCCAGTCTCCCCAATCTCTCTGCAATTTTGTTCCTCTAATTCCTGTTGATCATTTGATGAACAAGAAAATACATTTTCAAAAAGCGTGCAGACAGATAGTCTCTATCCAGTGTTGATGTGATGATTTACAGTGATTCGGGATAATTTGCAAAATCTGCCTAACAGATGGTCAGTTTTATAAGCATTTTAGCCACAATGTCAGTACATATGGATGCAGAACAGGCTTGAAGGTAGAAGACAGAGGGTGGTAGTGGAGGCTTGCTTTTCAGACAGGAAGCCAGTGACCAGTGGTGTGCCACACAAGGATCGGTGCTGGGTCCACTACTTTTCGTCATTTATATAAATGATTTGGATATGAAAATAGGAGATAAACTTAGTAAGTTTGCAGAGGACACGAAAATTGGAGGTGCAGTGGACAGCGAAGGTTACCTCAGAGTACATGGGGTCTAGATCAGATGGGCTTAGGAGTGGCAGATGGAGTTCAATTTAGATAAATATGAAGTTCTGCATTTTTGAAAGGCAAATCAAAGCAGGGCTTACATACTTAATGGAAAGCTCCTCGGGAGTGTTGCTGAATAAAGAGACTTTGGAGTTCAAGTTCATAGCTCCTTGAAAGTAGAGTAGCAGGTAGATAGGATAGCAAATTGAATTGAATTGAATTTATTGTCACGTGTACTGAGGCACAGTGAAAAGCTTTGTCTTGCGAGCAATACAGTCAGATCAGAGAGTGAAGTAGCATAGTAAAGTAAATAATAGGTAAACAGCAGCAAAAACACAGGTACAGGCGAATGTACCCTTCCTGATGAAGGGCTTTTGCCTGAAACGTCGATTTTCCTGCTCCTTGGATTCTGCCTGACCTGCTGTGATTTTCCAACACCACTCTAATCTAGACTCTGATCTCCAAAATCTGCAGTTCTCACTTTCAACCTTTACTAACCAATGCGTCCACATGAAGAGTCCACGGAAGTGTGTTGTGGATGACCACTCCCACGAGCTTGACACTGTCCACTCGTTCCACCTCTGTGCTGCTAATGTTAATAAGGTGTTTGGAATGCTTTCCTTTACTGATCAGAGCATTGCATTTAAGAGTTGGGAGTTCATGATATTGGTTCGGCCAGTTTTGGAATATTGTATGCAATTCTGGTCTCCTTCCTAACGGAACGATTTTGTGAAACTTGAAAGGGTTCAGAAACAAGGATGTTGCCAGGGTTGCATAATTTGAGCTACAGGGAGAGGCTGAAAAGGCTGGGACTGTTTTCCCTTGAGTGTCGGAGGCTGAGGAATGACCTTGTAGAAGTTTGTAAAATCATGAGGGGCACGGATAGGACAAATAGATAAAATCTTTTCCCTGGGTTGGGGTAGTCCATAACTAGTGGGCAGAGCTTAGGGTGAGAGGTGAAAGATATTAAAGGGACCTAAGGCGCTACATTCTCACGCAGAGGGTGGTGTGGGTATGGAATGACCTGCCAGAGGAAGTGGGGGAGGCTGGTACAACTGCAACATTTAAAGGGCACCTGAATGAGTATATGAATCGGAAAGGTTTGAAGGGACATGGGCCAAGTGCTGCAAACAGGACTAGATTAGGTTTGGATAACTGGTTTGAGTGGTCGAGTTGGACCTAAGAGTCTGTTTCTGTGCCATACATCTCTATGACTCTATGACGTTAACAAAACAGGGTTTAGTAACATCAGTACAAATAGCTCAATGACCATGATTCCTTCCCTCATGTGAGTAAGAGCAAAATTCTTCAAATGTGTTTCTTTGTGAACTCTCTGGTGTGTGAGCAGTTCGAGTGACAGAGTGAATCCCTTCCCACACACTGATCAAGTGAATTATTTCTCCCCAGTGTGAATCCGCTGATGCGTCACAAAGTCGGCTGACTAAGTTAAACCTTTGCCATGAATCAGCAAGTGAACAGTTTCTGACCAATGTAAAAATGGTTGGTGTGTAAGCAGGTTCGATGTAACAGCAAAACGTTTTCTATACAGGGAGCAGGTGAAAAGGTTTATAGCCGGCGTTAGCTTGCTGGAGTTCCAGCAGTTTAGTGAACAGGTGAATCCTTTCTCAGACTCAGAGCAGGTGAACGGTCTCACTCCAGTGTGAACTCGCTGGTGTTTCAGCAGGTCAGATGACTAAGCGAATCCCTTCTCACACTCAGAGCAGGTGAATGGCTTCTCCCCAGTGTGATTGTGTTGTTGAATTTCGAGCCAGGTTGGATAAAAAAATTCCCTTCCCACAATCGGCACACTTCCACAGCCTCTCGTCTGAGTGACTGTGTAGGTGTTTTGACATTTCAGATGATACTTCACAGATTGTTCCACACATTGACGGCGTGTGTTTCTCTCCATTTCGAACTCCGCTTGTTCCTTCCACGTTTAAAAACCTCTAATAAGAACTTCATGGTAAACAGCATAACGGTCCGTACTGGTTGTGGTTTTGATTGAATTCTCTCATTCCAAATAACCTTTCAAACATCAGGAAAAAAAGTAGTGAGGGAGAAACAGCAGCGTTCAAACATGATGCCTGAAGTTAAACCATAAACTAGAGTAATTGCAGCCTTCATCGAATCAATTAAACATGCAAAGGATCGTGTTAAATGCATACAATGGACGTGGCAAAACAACAGCAAATGCAACTGCTTGTTGGGAAACAGTTTGATAAGGAACCTTACGGAGAAATGCTGATTGAAGCCTCGAACCTGGCGAGTCCAAAGACTGGTATTGATCACAGGATAAAAGGGAAGGAACTGCCCCACAGTCAGTTAAAACCGCCTGGTAAATATAGCCACGTTAAATATCAAAATAGATCCATGGGGTTACAGAAATGCACATTATGGAAACAGATCCTTCGGTCCAACTGGTCCATGCCGACCAGATATCTGAGATTAATCCAGTCCCATTTGCCAGCACTTGGTCCATATTGTTATGAATATGTGCATGTACTGTACATTTAAGAGAGTTAAAAGTTAGCAGAACTACCTGACAGCACCAAATGTTCTGAACAAGATACAATGAAACGCGTGGTCCAGCAGCTAAGGTAGATGGTTGCCTGGAGACAAAAATAAATTCGAATTAGGCCAATCAGTTGAAATTATACTCCGAGAAATACCAACTCAAATGAAGTTTGAATTGAGTACGTTGACATTATTAAAAGCCAATGACACAATCTGATGCTTTGGGGGTGTAGGCCCAGGGAAAATTGAATAGTTGTGGGGAGAACTGTCAAGCCAGCAGCATCTGCAGATGTCCCACAGAGCAGCTCTCTGAAAGGTATCTTTATGGATCAGTGACCTGTGAAACAGAAATTTCTAAGGAGAAGAAAAGAAAGATGGAGGAAGATATAAAGAGACAATTCAACAACTGGCTGGCTTTGACAGTTGATCTTTTCTTGGTAAACCTTAAATCGGGGGTTTTATAGAACTGAAAGCAAAAAATGGGCTAGAGGAAGGAGTTGTAAATAGTTGTGAGTTAATTATTCACTGTAACACTTTAAGAAATAAAGTTGTTAATTTTTACTTTAAATAATTCTTGGCCTCTCGAATTTTCATAGATAACCACACAGGATAAATCTTTTCTATGCTGCAAGGGGGTTTACCCGTTTCATCACAATTTTCCTCTGAATTCGTCCTATTCGCATACCCATCCAGATACATTTTAAATTGTACCAGCCTCCACCACTTTCTCTGGCAGCTCGTTCCAACCTCACATACCCTCTGCATGAAAAGGTTGCCCCTTAGGTCTCTTATAATCCTTTACCCTCTTATCTTAAATCAATGCCCTCTAGCTTTAGACTCTGCTACTCTGGGGAAAATACCTTGTCTATTCACGATATCCATGTTCCTCATCATTTTATAAACCTCTATAACATCACCACTCAGCCTCTGACGCTCAAGGAAAACAGCCCCAAACTATTCCGCCTCTCTCTATGGCTCAAACCCTCCAACTATGGCAACATCCATATAAATCTTTTCAGAATCCTTTTCAAGTTTTACAAAATGCTTCCTATAGCAGGGAGACCAGACGTCAGCGCAATAGCCTAACCAAAGCCATTTACAGTCACAACATGACCTCCCAACTCCTATACTCAGTGCTCTGACCAAAAACGGAAAGGATACCAAATGCCTTCTTTACTATCTTATCTACGTGCACCTCTACTTTCAAGGAACTATGAACCTGCACTCCAAGGTTGCTTTGTTCAGCAACATTCCTCAAGACCTTACCATTAAGTGTAAAAGTCCTGCCTTTATTTGCTTTCCAAAAGCAATTTTAAGTATGAATGACATTAGCGTATTTAATTGCATTCCTGTGGAAATTCAAAGGCAGATAGATAGGATTCTGGGTAATCCAAGATGGAGGACGGGAAAGATTTCTGGCTGGAACAGTAACTCCTTTTTTGAGGTATTTTAGGTGTTGGAGGTAATTTCCTCGAATTCCAGGAGCACCAATTACTGTTTTATATGCCATAGCATTGTTTTGGAACTTTGGAGAAAAGAAGAGTAAAAAAAAACAGTTTCAAAAGGGAGAGGACAGACAAAGGAAACACATGGTGAGGTCAATGCAGGAGAGAGAGAGAAAAAACGAAATCCACATTGCTAACTGACAGAGTTAGCAGTTACTGCCTTTGCTGTTGAATTCATGTTTCGCTGGACATCGGAGTGCATCTGGGGAAATTTTAAAAAAACTGTGAAATTTACAACTGATCTTGGAGGAACCAGTCTTGGAGAGGTCTTGAGCCATATCTCTCGATTAAACTTAAAATATAAATCATAAGTATTAATTTAACCTGTAGCAGTGTTTTGTAGAGGAATAAGACAGTGATATTTTCTGGGTCTGTAGATTGGAAGACGCAAAAATGGTCTTTCCTAGAGTAATATTCTCTTCGTGTTGGACGTGGGAGCTCAGGGAGAGTTTATGGATTACTGAGCATTATATCTGTAATAAATGCCGTTGTTTACGAATCCTATCAGATCAAATGGATCGGTTGGAGTGACAGTTAGAAGCAATGAGAAATTTACAAGAGCACGGGGATATGATGGATGGCAGAGAGAAAAGTCACAAATACAGTCACATAGATGGGTTAACTCCAGGAAAGGTAAGTGAGGTAGGCAGGTAGTGGAGGGGTCTTCTGAGGCTATCCCCATTCCAAATAAGTATGCTATTTTGGAAAATGTAGGGGGTGATGGATTCTCAGGGGAATGTAGCACGAGCAAGCAAGTTGCTGGTATTGAGACTGGTTCTAATGTAATGAGAGGAACGTCGGGGTCCAAGCAGTCGGGGACTCTCTAGTTTTACCGACTCTTTAGTCCTAGGTACAGACAGACGTTTCTGTGGCCAGCACCAAAAAATCAGGATGGTGTGTTGCTTCCCTGGTTTCAGGATCAAGGATGTCTCGGAGAGGGCGCAGAATGTTCTCAAGGGGTAGAGGGGCCAGCAGGAGGTCATCGTGTACATTGGAACATCTGACATAGGAAGGGAAAAGGCTGAGATTCTGAAGGGAGATTACAGAGTGTTAGGCAGGAATTTAAAAAGGAGGTCCTCCAGAGTAGTAATATCTGGATTACTCGCGGTGCTACATGCTAGCGAGGCGGGAATAAGAGGATAGAGCAGATAAATGCATGGCTGAGGAGCTGGTGCACGGAAGAAGGATTCACATGTTTGGATCATCGGGAGCTATTTTGGGGTAGAAGTGATCTGTATAAGAAGGACGGGATTGCAATTAAATTAGAAGGGAACTAACACTGGCAGGGAGGTTTGCGAGAGCTGCTCCGGAGGATTTAAACCATTAAGTGAGGGGGGTGGAGGGGAGGGGGTGGGTGGTGGTGGAGATAGTGGTGAAACACATCAATCTCAGACTGGTACAGTTGAGAACAAAGGCGTGTCAAACATTTAGGGTAGACAGAAACAAAGCAGAGCATAAGATACAACTGATAAATTTAACTGTATTTATCTATTTCAATGCAAGAGGCCTAACATGAAAGACAGATGAACTCGGAGCATGGTTAGGAACTTGGAACGAGGATAAAATAGCAATTGCAGAAACATGGCTCGGGGATGGACCGGACTGACAGCTTAATGTTCCAGGATGCAAACGCTACAGGAAGGATGGAAAGGAAGGCAAGAGAGGAGGGGCAGCAGCGTTTTTGATTAGGGATTGCATTACAGCTGCACTGAGGGAGGATATTCCCGGAAACACATCCAGGGAAATTATTTGGGTGGAACTGAGAAATAAGAAAAGGATGAGCACCTTATTGGGATTGTATTATAGATCCCCTAATAGTCAGAGGGAAACTGAGAAACAAATTTGTCAGTCGATCTCAGTTATCAGTAAGAAAAATAGGGTGGTTATGATAGGGGATTTTAACTTTCCAAACATAGACTGGGATTGTCATAGTGCTAAGGGTTTAGATGGAGAGGAATTTGTTAAGTGTGCGCAAGAAAGGTTTTTGATTCAGTAGGTGGATGTACCTACTACAGAAGATGCAAAACTTGACCTACTCTTGGGAAAAAAGGCAGGGCAAGTGACTGAGGTTTCAGTGGGGGAGCACTTTAGGGCCAGCGACCATAATTCTATCAGTTTTAAAATAGTGATGGAAAAGGATAGACCAGATCTAAAAGTTTACCTTCTAAATTTGAGGAAGGCCAATTTTGACGGTATTAGGAAAGAACTTTTAAAAGCTAATTGGGGGCAGATGTTCGCAGATAAAGGAACGGCTGGAAAATAGGAAGCCTTCAGAAATGAGATAACTAGAGTCCAGAGAAAGTATATTCCTGTTAGGGTGAAATAAAAGGTTGGTAGGTGTAGGGAATGCAGGATGAGGAAAGAAATTGAGGGTTTGGTTATGAAAAAGAAGGAAGCATATGCCAGGTATAGACAGGATAGATCAAGTGAACCCTTAGAAGAATGTAAAGGCAGTAAGAGTAAACTTAAAAGGGAAGTCAGGAGGGCCAAAAGGGAACATGAGATAGCTTTGGAAAATAGGGTTAATGAGACTCCAAAGGGTTTTTACAAATACTTTAAGGACAAAAGGGTAACCAGGGAGAAAATAGGGCCCCTCAAAGATCAGCAAGGCAGCCTTTGTGTGGAGTCACAGAGACAGGAAAATAAGAAACGAGTGTTTTGCATCGGTATTTACTCTGGAAAAGGACATGAAAGACACAGAATGTAGAGAAATAGATGGTGACATCTTTTAAAATGTCCATATTACAAAGCAGGAAGTGCTGGATGTCTTGAAACGCATAAATGTGGGTACATATCCTGGACCTGATCAGATGTACCCTAGAACTCTGTGGAAAGCTAGGGAAGTGATTGCTGGACCTCTTCCAGAGATATTTGTATCATCGATAGTCACAGGTGACGGGCTGGAAGACTGGAGGTTGGCTAACGTGGTGCCACTGTTTAAGAAAGTGGTAAGAACAAGCCAAGGAACTGTTGACCAACGAGCCTGACCTCGGTGGTGGGTAAATTGTTGGAGAGAATCCTGAGGGACAACATGTACATGTATTTGGAAAGGCAAGGACTGATTGGGGATAATCAACATGGCTTTGTGCGTGGGAAATCATGTCTCACAAACTTGATCGAATTTTTTGAAGAAGTAACAAAGAGGATTGATGAGAGCAGAGCAGTGGACGTGATTTATGTGGACTTCAGTAAGGCGTTCGACAAGGTTTCCCCACTGGAGACTGGCGAACACGGTTAGATCTCATGGAATACAGGGAGAACTCTCTATCTGAATACAGAACTGTCTTAAAGGTAGAAGACAGAGGGTGGTGGTGGAGGGTTGTTTCTCAGGCTGGAGGCCTGACCAGTGAAGTGCCACAAGGATCGGTGCTGAGTCCACTACTTTTCTTCATTTATATAAATGATTTGAATGTGATCATAAGAAGTATAGTTAGTAAGTTTTCACATGACACCAAAATTGGAGGTGCAGTGGACAACGAAGAAGGTTACCTCAGATTAAAACAGGATCTTGATCAGATGGGCTAGTGGGCTGAGACGTGGCAAATGGAGCTTAATTTAGTTAAATATCAGGTGCTGCATTTTGAGAATGCAAATCTTAGGAGGACTTATACACTAAACGGTAAGGTCTTCGGGAGTGTTGCTGAGCAAAGAGACCTTGGAGTGCAGGTTCATAGCTCCTTGAAAGTGGAGTCGCAGGTGGATAGGATAGTGAAGAATGTGTTTGGTATGCTTTCCTTTATTTGTCAGAGTATTGCGTATAAGAGATAGGAGGACATGTTGCGGTTGTACAGGACATTGGTTAGGTCACTGTTGGAATATTGTGTGGAGTTCTGGTCTCCTTCCTATTGGAAAGATGTTGTGAAACTTGAAAGGGTTCAGAAAAGATTTACAAGGATGTTGCCAGGATTGGACGGTTTGAGCTATAGGGAGAGGTTGAATAGCCTAGGGCTGTTTTCCCTGGAGCGTCGGAGGCTAAGGAATGACTTTATAGAGGTTTATAAAATCATGATGGGCATGGATAGGTTAAACAGACAAAGTCTTTTCCTTGGGGTGGGAGAGTCCAGAACTGGAGGGCATAGGTTTAGGGTGAGAAGGGAAAGATATGAAAGAGACCTAAGGGGCAACGTTTTCACTCAGAGGGTGGTACATGTATGGAATGAGCTGCCAGAGGAAGTGGTGGAGGCTAGTACGATTGTAACATTGAAAATGCATCTGGGTAGGTGTATGTTGGAAGGGTGTAGAGGGATACGGACCAGGCGTTAGCAGGTGGGGGTAGATTGGGTTGGGGTATTTGATCGCCATGGACGAGTTGGACCGAAGGGTCTGTTTCCATGCTGTACATCTCTATGATTCTATGACTCTACAAAGCTTCCTTCCTAAAATCAGAGTAGCATTGAACAGCGGATTCAGGAGATGAAGTCTGAAATGTGGTTAAAAATGTTGCACTCTGAATTCCCCAGAGGATAACTGATATGGAGGGTTCAGAGAATGTCCTCGTGGGTCTGCTCATGGGCTTGGCCAGACTGGCTATAAACAGGACCAGGCAGCAGGCCGTGGAAGGGGTTGTTAGGGCCAACTGCCGGCCCCTCTTCTGCGGTTACATTCCGGTCTGAATACTTCTGGAGGAGGATCATGAAGTGTCCATTGATACCCTCGAGGTTTTCAGGGAGAGGTGGGCACCGCAGGGCGTGGAGTGTTTTATTTCCCCCTCTGACTCTATTTTGATTTAATCTCTGCCCTCTCATTCATTTTTTAGACCACGTAGGCATTGCCCTTGAAGATAGAGGTACTACTTGTCAAAAAAAAAGCTTATGTGTAAAAGGTGTATGTTTTCCTTTGTTCAGTGGAGAGGCCATTGGAGTGGCTTTCGTCTCATAGCTGTTAAGACAATAAACACCTTGATGCTTGAAGTGGACCTGATGTTGAGTGAGCCATTTTGGGGCGGCACGGTGGTTCAGTGGTTCACATTGTTGCCTCACAGGCCCAGAGTTCTATTCCCACCTCCGGTGACTGCCTGTGTGGAGTTTGCAACATTCTCGCTGTGTCTGCGTGGGTTTCCTCCGGGTGCTCCACTTTCCTCCCAGAGTCCAATGATGTGCCGGTTAGGTGGATTGGTCGTGCTAAATTGCCCAGAGTTTTCAAGAATGTATAGGTTAGGCACATTCGTCAGGGCAAAATGTAGAGAAGTGAGGGAATGGGTCTGGGTGGGTTACTCGGTGTGGACTTGTTGGGCCAAAGGACACAGAAGGGATTCTATATCATTCTGTACGAATTTAGTCATTCTGCTACGACATGTAGTTATGTGAGAGGAACTGAAGCTGTCTGGTTGGAATGAAACAGATCGAGTGGAAGATGAGACACATTTGTTTATGAAAGATTAATATATAGTCGATGAGGAAAGGTTATTCCAATTCACTGGTCATAGAAAAAGATTTTGGGACACTGAATGATTGAAGACTTTGGTAAAGGGTAATAGGCAAAATGTCAGAAAAAGTTTTATGCAGCACATGATCATGATCCAGAATACCATATTTACTTTCAAAGGCCAATAATATATACCAAGTGATTCGGTCGTGTGATATTTTGTTTCAATTTTCTGTCTGCAGATGTCCATGTAATGTCCTGTGAAAGAGGTTTACTACATTTCAGCCCAGGATACCAATTCAGAAAAGAAAAACAATTCCTCGGATGTGAAGTTGCAGTTATGAACTCCCCTCCTTCTAACTCCATGGCAAAGCAAAGGATGTGGATGCTTCCTACAGTCATCATGATACTGTCACTCGTTTCGATAATGCCATCTACACAGTATCCTGAATTTCAGTTCTGGGTCTGTACATCCGAAACATTGACTACACCAGCTCCTGATGATACCTGACTTGCTGTGTTTTTCCAGCCTCCTGCTTGACTCCACTGGGGCTTCGTGTGACTGGATAAAGTCACAGTCGAGAGTGTGGTGCTGGAAAATCAGAGCAGGTCAGGCAGCATCTGAGGAGTGGGAAAGTTCATGATTCAAGCCCTTCATCAGGAATGAGGCCTGTGGGCCGGAGTGGGAGTGTGCTGAGAGACAGATGGTGGTGGGGCTGTGGGGGAAGGTAGCTGAGAATGCAATTGGTAGATGAAGGTGCGGGGGTAAGGTGACAGGTTGGAGAAATCCGGTGACCCTTCCACAGAAGTGGTGATTGGGAAAATGTTGGTTAATATGCAGAAGAAAGGGTGGGAGGAAGGCGGTTGGAGTAAATGATAGATAGGGATAGAGCCCAAAGTGAGACAAAAGGAGATGGGCAGCCAAAGGATTTGATAACCATCTGTCTGGGAGGGTAACTAGCTGTTAACGGAGATTGCAAGTGGTCAACAATAGGTATGTTATGACAGACTATGTGATAACAAGTCTTGGTGTGCGTGGTAGGGGGCTAGGACATGGGGTAATTTAGGCCCTAAAATTATTGAATTCAATACTGAGGAGGGCTGTAGGTTCCCTAAGAGTAAAATTGCTTGACTGGAACACTACAGCAAGTCTGAGACAAACATGCTGGACAGGGAACAGGGTGGTGTGCTGAAGTGACAGACAACTGGAAGCGCAGGGTCTTTTTTGCGGGCAGAACGTAGATATTCTATGAAGCAGTCGCCCAATCTATGCTTCGTTTCTCCAATGTAGATGAGACCACATTGTGAGCAGCGAATGCAATAGAATAGGCTGTGGAAAGTGGAAGTAAAGTGCAACTTCACCGAAAAGGCATGTTCAGGCTCTTGGATACTGAGGAGGGAGAGGGAAATGGACAGGTGTAACAACTTTGGCGGTTGCAGGGCAAAGTGCCATGGGGCTATGGGCGGGCGATGGGAGTGAAGGAAGAGTGAACTCCAATGTGACCCCAGCCCAATTACCTCCTCCCTTAAATATATCCCTGGGGGTGGAATCATTAATTCATATTCATGTTCCGAGGGCCAGCATAATTATTGTGTTACAACAACAGCAGGCCGCACCGTGCATGCTTTATGACGTCATGGTGCGGCTGAAAGCCTCGCTGAGGGTCAGGCAGCACTGCATCGGCAAATATTGGGATGGCCAGCCACTATCAGTTTACATGGGGACACATCTGCACCTTAAAAGCGGCCTCGAGGCAAAGTTCCCTTACTTCTACTTAAACTTCAAGACCTATCAAACTAAAATTCCTCATGTATGTCTGGCGGCTCTTTTCCCCAATGTCGGCAAATTAATTCTGCAGCCACTTGGGTAAAATTTGAACATGGTGAGAAACATCAGCTTCTAAACCTCGATCCAGAACTGCTCGACCAATACTTAAAGCCATAAATCCGCCGCATGATAATGGCCAAGAAAAACTGTATCCGGCTCATTCAATTCGTGATTCTAAAGAGAAACAGAAGTGACAACGCAAGTGAAACTGAGGAAATGGCAGAAAGGCTGCCGATTCACTTTGAATGTATTCCCACACAGGGATGGTTGCTGGTGGCATGGTGTGTCTGTGGTGTCTGGGATCAGACTGTTTACAATGAATGTCCCAGCTTTACTTTGGTAAAGTAACACTGATGGAGGACAATTGTTATTTCAGTAACTGCAGTCTGAAGCTGGAATACGCTGACACTCGGGCTTCGAGATCTAACTGGATTTTTACATTTCAGACTCTGTGATGCAGTTAGTCAGAACTAGTCTAGCTGTTCGCCAAAATAGTTGTCAGTTGAACTTAAGCAAAATTGTAGAATTAGGGCCAGACTATTCAGGGGACATGTTCAAAAGTACTTCTACATATTGAGTTAGTCAGATGTTTGGAACTATTATACACAACCGGCAGTGAATACAGGATCATTTATCAACTTTGAATTTGAAACAGATTTTTTTTATCACGAATTATATTAAAAGACATGGGCCAACGGCAGGTAAGTAGAGTTAGGCCTCAGATCAGCCATGATTTCATTGAACGTTGAAAAACACTTGAGAGGCTGAATGTCCTCCTCCTGTTCCTATGTTCCTATAGTCTTCAGTGTTTCCTTGCTGCGCATTTCCGCCTGTCATTGGGGTCACAACCTGCAAGAAAATATTCTCCAATTATTGGTTGTTCTGGAAATATCGAATACAGGCACGCCCAGGCATCTTATACCGATATTCGGACAAACACAGTCACAGAACAGTTAACTGACTGAATTTCTGCACTTGAATCTTTAGAAACTTCATGTTCTTGGTTTTAAACAATCCCAATAATGATTCGCGTTCCTCGGCTCTAAATGCAACAACACAGGGAAAAAAACAGAAAAGCAGCAATGTTCCAGTCGTATAATCTCCAATCCTCTGCTGCCAGTGAAAAGTGGCTATGCAGCTTCAGGCGGGGTCGACCGCAAATCCTTGGGATGTGAGATTCTGCAACCAGGGTCCAATCTCCCAATACACCGAGCACAAGCTCAGGGAAACTGAGGGAGATTATGTCCTGATCACAAAACCTGTGAGCAGCGTTGGCAAAGGCCCAAGCGAGTCACCCATAAAACTCACTCATCTACTTTCTAAATGTTCCCAAATGTTTATTCCCTTTATTTTATTCATAATTGCAAATCTGAAAGTGAGAATTGGGAATATGTGGTAGCGAGTGGCTGTGTCTGTCAGGTTTGTCTGCCAGTTTTGTTGACATTGAAGTGAATTTGCTTCCAAAGTAAGGACAAAAAACACAGACAACCAACTTTACACCCAAGAAGAGAAGCTGAAGAAACTGGATGTCAGCGTTGAGAAAGAAGCAAAAGCAAAGAGGAATCTCAATGATTTTGCCGATTTTTGAGCAGAAAGCATTGGAGCTGTGGACTTCAGCTGATCATTTTATTTATTTTCGTGGATATTAAGAAGTTATTTTGCCTTGATATGAAATGTGGTTATAACCTGACTATCTGTCCGGCAACCTCAGTTAATAGAACAAAAGATTTTTATTCCGAGGTCGTGAGTTTGACATCCACATTGTACAATGTTCCATTGAAACTTTGATTTTTGTGCTGAATATTCTCTCTTCTTCTACTGGAAATCTAATCATATTCAAAGTGAGTTTTACTCCCGTTCGTTTTATTACTGTCCCCGTTGCTAGGTTATGAGGGAAAGCAGAGAGTGAATGGGAGACAAGTTTGTAGGTGTGGCTTAACGGTGGCACTTGACAGGTTCTACTTAGGTCTCGAGGCCAGTAAGTGGCTCAATCACAGAATTCGAATGGTCAAGTGCAATGGGAATCAAGACCTGTCCATATTAAGGAACACTAAAATTAGTGGGGTCTGATTCATTTTGAGGAAATAAATTAGGAAACTTCGTCACACAAACTGTCTCAGCGCAATCGTTAGCTTTGGTACGTTTAATTGAACATGCAAAGCTCATGGAACCACTTGATTGTGGCTTGACCTGGTACTAAGGTCTTACTTAGTGACTTTGATGTATTTTGTTGCCGAATTGCTACATTGGCTGGGGAGCAGTACCTGTACATAGAGAAGAGGAGTGTGGAATCAATTAGACAAGAAGACTAGACTATAACAGAGCTGTTACCAAATACATTTACCAATCTACGTTCATCCTATGGATTGTATTAGCATCATCAACTCTTCTCATCAAAATAACTCGAGAGACTGTCATCATAATTTTCTGTGAACAATTCTACATTAGTTTTGCTGACAGAAACCAATATTCTTGAAGTGGCTCCTTATTTTCGACCGTGATTATTAATCTCTGTACGCGTGGAAATGGATGCTTCCCACCCGCTCTATCTCTCACCAATGTGTGTAATTCAATTCGATCTCCCATCAGCCTCCTCAGTTCGAATCAAATCCAGGGGAACAGGAAACGTTGGGGCTATAACGGGGAAAGAACAAGCCCAATACTCACCTTCCTGTTTAAGGCATTCCATGAGAAATTTTAGACCACAACTTGGGGCGTTTAGTTGTGGCCAAACACATAAAGTGCAGGCTTAGAATTTCGTTGTGGCTCCCCCGCCCAGGGTAGTAACCTGCTGACTATGCTTTCTTCGCTGGCGATTTTAAATGACTTCCTGTTGCTTGCATTATCGCTCAAACTTCACAAAACCCGTCTCAATAAAGTCCCGTTTTCTCATGTCTGGGAATTTATTGCCATGCAGGAAACTCGAGTTCTCAACAAACAACGTACCAGACTAAAAACGTCAGCTCTGTTTACCTTTCCACTGATTCTGCTCGACCTGTTGGCTTTCTGCAGTATTCTCTGTGGTTATTAGGCACAAGTGCTGCTTTTCATTCGAGAACTTCAATTCCTGTCCTCTGGTAACTGACTCTGTTCAGTGGCAATTGATTCTTCTGATCATTAATCTGCCCATTCCCACTGCTTCTTCTCCCATCATTACCAACAGTCCCAGAAAATCTCCAGTTAACCTTCTTTGCTCCAAAGCAAGCATTCCCAACCTCGGGAATGTCTCCTCAAAATGGAAATTCCTCATCCCTGGACATGATGTATGGCGTACAATTGGGAAGAGAATTTGGCAAAATATTGTCAGTTATGAAGTGGAAAAATGTTAATGAAGCAAAACAGAGTTCCCACTCTCCTGCTTTGTGAACCTTCAGAAACTTTTTAGGAACCGGAATTAGAGGAGAAAAATGGATGAACTGTCCGACTGAGCAGAGACAGTCCAGACACCGTCTCCTTGTTTAAGAGGCCGAGAGATTAACTTTAATGTTCTCGGGATATGAACTGATCTGAGACATTGAAAGAATTCCCTTTCCTGCACATCAGGTATTCAAACTCCTTCTCGCCTCCGAGCCAATGAGACAACTCGGGAACAGGCAAAACACTGAAATGCTGGAAGGGTGATGGCCCCAATGTAGGAAAGCTAGTTCCGAGTGACATGGATGTGTCTGCAGATGGTAGGATCAGACTGCCCTCGGCGTCTCCAAATGAATGTTCCAGGCCTTATTATGGAAAAGTAAAACTGATAGACGACAATTGTAATTCTAGGAGGGCAGGCCGAATTATGAATTGACTATGAGCCTCCCCTAAGAGATTGTGCAGACAGCGTAGTCACCTGTTTCGGTGGCGCAAATGGTCAGCGCGTTTGGCTGTTAACCAGAGGGTTGGTGGTTTACCACCCACCCAGGGACGGTGCGCTCCCTCCAACTGCTTCCTTGGCTGCGAAGTTGTGCGCTTTTAACGGGGACAGGATAATGTTCCCCAAATGGAAACCTTCTCCACTGAGGGAGCACAAAGGGGTTTCAGAACTGCTTTAATGTCTAACGTAAAGGACTTCGGATACTGAGAACCAGAGACAAAAAGAGAAACTGCCGGAGAAACTTAGCAGGTTTGACAGGACCTGACGGAGCAAACAGAGATCTGAAATGTTGTGGCAGATTCTCTTTCCACAGATGCTGTGTGACTTGCTGAATTGCTCTTGCAATTTCTATTTTTTGTTTTTAATTGAGAGTTAATTTCATCTTTTGGGATAAAACTCCCAGACTCACCATGTGCAGATATTCAACCCTTTCGAATTTCTGTGAAGTGATTGGATTCAAACAAACGCTGCAATGATTTAGTCTTTCTCAGCTCCACAGGCAAAGAGACCTGGGAAATGAAACTGTCAGTATGGTTCTGTATTCGTGACCCGAGTGGTGAATGCGATGGACATGAAATCCACTGTGGTTTCCCCACGCAGGTGTGAACCCTGCCAACTACAAAATGAGAAATGTCGTCGAAAAGAAAGGGAGCTTGCTCCCCGGCTTCTTCTTTAAGATTCAAATCAGTGGAGTTGGAAAAAAAAATTCACTCACATTGGGACTGGTGGGAATCTGCAACCCACTGCCTGTTCGGGTGGAACAAGCAGAAACCAGCAGAGCTTCTTTAGAGGCTATGAGCCAAATGATTGGAAATGAGACTAGAACAGTGAGTGGTTGGAAATCGTCATCGAAATGAAGCAGGCACCTGAGGACAACGCTGTTTCCTTTGCCAGTGAAAGATACTGCTTCACAAAGTTGGGACTGTAGAAGGGAATCAGTGACGCTGATTATCTTTGGTTGTTGACCTTGTGAATGTTCCCATTGCTGCGCATGTCCGTGTTAATGTCAGAACTTTGCAACGTGGTGGTGTTAGATATGCACAGGGCTGGGGCGCAATGGATGACGCATCTGACTCCACCTGCCTATTTGAAATGCAGCTCACAGCTTCTTCAGACACCCCAATTAATCTTTCTCATTGTCCTGAAGCCGGCATACGGTTTGAATTACTGCAGGAATGAAAACCTTTTCACCGTTTCGCCTCAGTAAATGTCCCTGAGAACATCAGAGTCAAGTCACAGCTCTGTCTGAGGAGGGGAAGCAGAAATAGCCCCACACCTGCTCATCGGCACATTTCATTTTTCCCAAATCACCATCTCAACCACTGCGGCTCCTGGGAGTGGAAAGGGAGCAAACACCAAAACCCAGTCTCAGTTTAGTGAATCTTCCAAAAATAAGAAAACCGGTAATCCCTTCGGATTTTCTATCCTGGGCTGACAGGGATGGGGTTTGTCACTCTTTTGTAGGACATTGCAAGTGAATGTTTTGCAGAAAAGCACCATAATGCAATCTGATTAATCAGGACCTGGGTGTTTTCGGTCCTTGAATGTAAGTGTTGTGCTCCAGAACTTTGTTGTTCACAGTTTATAATACTTATCGTCCCAGTCTCCTGTATCACTTGTAGGAAATGTTTAATTTGCGTCTTGTAATCCTTTCACCGTCTGCTAATGAGAACAGCATTTCCTTGTTTTACCTAAATTATCTTGACCTTGCATACCTCAAGCCTCAAGTTAATTTCACGAGAAACCTTCACCAGTTCAAAAGGCAACTGTTAATGATAGCTCTGTTTCTTGTCACATATCCAATTTCAGATCAATGTTGTTCTTGTCCCTTTTATTTCTCCGATCCAGGTTTCGCTCACAGGGCTAGAACAGAACTGTCAACAAATACATTTACCAATCTACGTTCATCCTACCGATTATATTAGCATCATCAACACTTCTCATCAAAATAACTTGAGAGATTTTAATCACAATTTTCTGTGAACAGTTCTACATTAGCTTTGCTGAATGAACCCCAAATTTCTTGAGGTGGCTCCTTATTATCAGCCCTGATTATTCATCTCTCTACGCATGGAAATAGATCCTTCCCACCCGCTCTATCCCTCGTCAATGTGTCTAGTTCAATTCGATCTCCCATCAGCCTCCTCTGTCCTGATCAAATCCAGGGGAACAGGATATCTTGAGGTTATGGCGCGGACAGGACAAGCCCAGTACTCACCTTTCCTGTTAGAACAATTCCATGAGAAATAATAGATCATAAATTTGGGCGTGACGTTGTGGCCGAATAATTAAGGTGCTCGCTAAGAGATCATTTGGGGGCTCTACTGCCCAGAGTGGAAACCTGCTGACTATGCCTACTTCGCTGTCGATTTTAAATGACTTCCTGTTGTTTGCATTATCGCTCAAACTTCACAAAACCCGTCTCAATAAAGTCCCGTTTTCTCATGTCTGGGAATTTATTGCCATGCAGGAAACTCGAGTTCTCAACAAACAACGTACCAGACTAAAAACGTCAGCTCTGTTTGCCTTTCCACAGATGCTGCTCGACCTGTTGGCTTTCTGCAGTATTCTCTGTGTTTATTAGGCACAAGTGCTGCTTTTCATTCAAGAACTTCAATTCCTGTCCTCTGGTAACTGACTCTGGTCAGTGGCAATACGTTTTTCTGATCATGAATCTGCCCATTCCCACCGCTTCTTCTCCCATCATTACCACCAGTCCCAGGAAATTTCCAGTTAGCCTTCTTTGCTCCAAAGAGAACATTCCCAATCTTGGGAATGACTCCCCAAAATGGAAATTCCTCATCCCTGAACATGACACTAAGGCGTCCAATTTGGAAGAGATTTTGGCAAAATATTGTCAGTTAGGAAGTGGAAAAATGTTCATGAAGCAAAACAGAAATCCCAGTCTCCAGCTTTGTGAATCTTTGGAAACTCTTTGGGAAGCGGATTTAGAGTAAAAAATGAGGTCTGCAGATGCTGGAGATCACAGCTGCAAATGTGTTGCTGGTCAAAGCACAGCAGGTTAGGCAGCATCTCAGGAATAGAGAATTCGACGTTTCGAGCATAAGCCCTTCATCAGGAATAAGCTTATTCCTGATTCCTGATGAAGGGCTTATGCTCGAAACGTCGAATTCTCTATTCCTGAGATGCTGCCTAACCTGCTGTGCTTTGACCAGCAACACATTTGCAGAAGCGGATTTAGAGGAGAATGAAAGATGAACCGTCCGACTGAGCAGAGACAATCCAAACACCGTCCCCTTTTTGAAGAGGCCTGGAAATTGACTGATGTTCTCAGGATATGAATTGATCTGAGACATTGAAATAATTGTCGTTCATGCAATTCAGGAATTCAAACCCCTTGTCTCCTCCGAGCCAATGAGAGAACTCGGGAACAGGCAAAACACTGAAAGGCTGGAAGGGCGACCGCCCCGGAGCACAAAGCTAGTTCCTCGTGACATGGATGTGTCTGCAGACTGTCCCCGGTGTCTCCACAATGAATGTCCCAGGCTTTATTATGTAAAAGTAAAACTGTTAGACGACAATTGTAATTCTCGGCGGGGCCGGCTGAATTATGAATTCACTAACAGCCTCCCCTAAGCGATGGCGAAACCAAAGCTATCGCTGGTCTCTGTGGCGCAATTGGTTACCGCGTTCCCCTGTTAACCAACTGGTTGGTGTTTCGCGCCCACTCCGGGGTGGTGTGTTCGCCGCTCGTCCTCGGCTTCGAAGCAGTCTGCTTTTAATGGGGTCAAGAAATTGTTCCCCGAACAGAAATCCTTTCCCCAAAGGGGTTTCTGAATTGAATTAATGTCAAATGCAAGGGACTGCGGATGCTAAGAAGCCGAGACAAAAAGAGCAACTCGGCAGGTTTGACAGCACCTGTCGGAGAAAACGGAACTTTGAAATGTTGTCTCTGATTCTCATTCCACCGATGCTGCCTGACCTTCTCATTTCCTCCAGCAATCTCGTGTTTTGTTTTTAACTGAAAGTTCATTTCATCTTTTGCGATGAAACACCTAGACTCGCCGTGTGCAGATATTTGACCCTTTCGAATCACTGTGAAATGATTGGATTCAAACAAACTCTGCGATTATTTACTCTTTCTCTGCTCCACAGGCAGACAGACCTGGGAAGTGAAGCTGTCAGTGTGGTTCTGTATTCGTGGGCAGAGTGGTTAATGCGATGGACTTGAAATCCATTGCGCTTTCCCCACGCAGGAGTGAACCCTGCCGACTACAAAATGAGAAATGCCGCCGAAAAGAAAGGGAACTTGCTCCCCGGCTTCTTCTTTAAGGTTCAAATCAGTGGTGGGGGAAAAATATTTAACTCACATTGGGACTGGTGGGAATCTGCAAACCACTGCCTGTTCGGGTGGAACAAGCAGATACCCGCAGAGCTTCTTTTGAGGCTATGAGCCAAGTGTTTGGAAATGAGACTAGAACAGTGAGGGGCTGGAAATCGTGATCGAAATGAAGCAGGCACCTGAGGACAAGGGTGTTTCCTTTGCCAGTGAAAGATACTGCTTCACAAAGTTGGGACTGTGGAAGGGAAACACTGACGGTGATTATCTTTGGTTGTTGACCTTGTGACTGTTCCCATTGCTGCGCATGTCCGTGTTAACGTCAGAACTCTGCAGACTGGTGGCGTCAGATACGCACAGGGCCGGGGGCGCAATGGATGACGCATCTGACTCCACATAACTGTTTGAAATGCAGCTCACAGCTTCTTCACACACCCCAATTAATCTTTCTCATTGCCCTGAAGCCGGCAAACGGTTTGAATTCCCGATCTGCGGGAGTGAGAATCTTCTCATTGTCTCGCGTCAATAAATATCTCTGAGAACATCGGAGTCAAGTCACAGCGTTGTCAGATGAGGGGAGGTTGAAATAACCCCACACGCTGCTCACGATCACATTTTACTGTCCCCAACCCACCGCCCCAACCACTGCGGCTCCTGGGAGTGGAAAGGAAACAATCACCAAAACCCAGTCTTGGCTTTGTGAATCTTCAGCAAATAAGCAAACGTTCATCCCTTCCGATTTTCTATCCTGGGCTGACAGGGATGAGTTTTGTCATCTTTTGTAGGATATTACAAGTGGAAGTTTTGCAGAAAAGCACCACAATGCAATCTGATTAACCAGGACCTGGATGTTTTCGGTATTTGAATGTAAGTGTTGTGCTCCAGAACATTGGTGTTCACAGTTTATAATACTTATCTTCCCAGTCCCCTGTATCACTTGTCGAAAATGTTTAATTTGCGTCTTGTAATCCTTTCACTGTCTGCTAATGAGGAACGTGTTTGCGTGTTTTACCTAAGTTATGTTGACCTTGCATACCTCGAGCCTCAAGCTAATTTCACGAGAAACCTTCTCCAGTTCAATAGCAAACTGTTAGTGATGGCTCTGTTTCTTGTCACGTATCCAATTTCAGATCGATGTTGTTAATGACCCTTTTATTCCTTCAGATCCACGTTTCGCTCACAGGGCTAGAACAGAACTGTCACCAAATACATTTACCAATCTACATTCATCCTATCGATTGTCCAGAGACAGTCCAGACAACGTCCTCTTGTTGAAGAGGCCGGGAGATTGACTCTGAACTGATCTGAGACATTGAAAGAATTGTCGTTCCTGCACATCAGGAATTCAAACCCCTTGTCTCCTCCGAGCCAATGAGAGAACTCGGGAACAGGCAAAACACTGAAAGGCTGGAAGGGCGACGGTCCCGGAGCACAAAGCTAGTTCCTCGTGACATGGATGTGTCTGCAGACTGTCCCCGGTGTCTCCACAATGAATGTCCCAGGCTTTATTATGTAAAAGTAAAACTGTTAGACTACAATTGAAATTCTCGGCGGGGCCGGCTGAATTATGACCTCACTAACAGCCTCCCCTAAGCGATGGTGCAGCCCCGACTCCCGCTTGCCTCTGGCGCAATTGGTTCGCGCGTTCGGCTATTAACCGAAAGGTTGGTGGTACGAGCCCACCCAGGGGCGGTGTGCTTGCTGCCCGTCCTTAGCTTCTAAACCGTGCGATTTCAATGGGGGGCAGGAAAATGTTCCCCAAACAGTAATCCTTTCCCCAAAGGGATTTCTGGATTGAATTAACGTCTGACATGAGGGACTGCAGAGCCGAGACAAAAAGAGAAACTCAGCAGGTTCGACAGCACCTGTCGGAGAAAACGGAGTTCTGAAATGTTGTCTCTGATTCTCATTCCACCGATGCTGCCTGACCTTCTCAATTCCTCCTGCAGTTTCGTGTTTGGTTTTTAACTGAAAGTTCATTTTATCTTTTGCGATGCAACACCTAGACTCGCCGTGTGCAGATATTTAACCCTTTCGAATCACTGTGAAATGAGTGGATTCATACAAACGCTGCGATGATTCACTCTTTCTCTGCTCCACAGGCAGTCAGACCTGGGAAGTGAAGCTGTCAGTGTGGTTCTGTATTCGTGGGCAGAGTGGTTAATGCGATGGACTTGAAACCCATTGCGCTTTCCCCACGCAGTTGTGAACCCTGCCAACTACAAAATGAGAAATGTTGTCGAAAAGAAAGGGAGCTTGCTCCCCGGCTTCTTCTTTAAGATTCAAGTCAGTGGAGGGGGAAATATATTTCACTCACATTGGGACTGGTGGGAATCTGTAACCCACTGCCTGTTCGGGTGGAACAAGCAGATACCCGCAGAGCTTCTTTTGAGGCTATGAGCCAAGTGTTTGGAAATGAGACTAGAACAGTGAGGGGCTGGAAATCGTGATCGAAATGAAGCAGGCACCTGAGGACAAGGGTGTTTCCTTTGGCAGTGAAAGATAGTGCTTCACAAAGTTGGGATTGTAGAAGGGATGCAGTGACGCTGATTATCTTTGGTTGGTGACCTTGTGACTGTTCCCATTGCTGCGCATGTCCGTGTTAACGTCAGAACTCTGCAGCATGGTGGCGTAAGATACGCACAGGGCCGGGGCGCAATGGATGACGCATCTGAGTCCACCTACCTGTTTGAACTGCAGCTCACAGCTTCTTCACCCACCCCAATTAATCTTTCTCATTGTCCTGAAGCCGGCATAAGGTTTGAATTACCGATCTGCGGGAATGGGAATGAGAATCTTCTCACTTAAAGTCTGGTTGAAGATTTGTAGCTCGGGTGTCCGTTGTTGTGGTTCTGTTCGCCGAGCTGGAAGTTTTTGCTGCAAACGTTTCGTTCCCTGGCTAGGGAGCATCATCAGTGCTATTGGAGCCTCCTGTGAAGCGCTGCTTTGATGTTACTTCCGTATTTATAGTGGTTTGTTCTTGCCGCTTCCGGGTGTCAGTTTCAGCTGTAGTAGTTTGTATGTGGGGTCCAGGTTGACGTGTCTGTTGATGGATCTTCTTGCCGTTTCCGGGTGTCAGTTTCAGCTGTAGTGGTTTGTATGTGGGGTCCAGGTCTATGTGTCTGTTAATGGAGTTTGTGGATGAATGCCATGCCTCTAGGAATTCCCTGGCTGTTCTCTGTCTGGCTTGTCCTATGATAGTAGTGTTTTCCCAGTCAAATTCATGTTCCTGGTTGTCTGAGTGTATGGCTACTAGGGATAGCTGGTCGTGTTGTTTTGTGGTTAGCTGATGTTCATGGATGCGGATTGTTAGCTGTCTTCCTGTTTGTCCTATATAGTGTTTTGTGCAGTCCTTGCATGGTATTTTGTAAACTACGTTAGTTTGGCTCGTGCTGGCTATTGGGTCCTTTGTTCTAGTGAGTTGTTGTCTGAGTGTGGAAGTTGGCTTGTGTGCTGTTATGAGTCCTAAGGGTCGCAGTAGTCTGGCTGTCAGTTCTGAGACACTGCTGCAAGCCTGAGACAGAGATGTTGGTAATGTGTTAAAGTGGCAGACATCCGCCAGGTCAGGGCCTTTTTCCTGCGGGCAGAACCGGGATGTTCTGCGAAGCAGTCACCCAGTTTATGCTTCATGCTACATTGGGGAAACGACACTGTGAGCAGCGAATGCAGTGGACTAGGTTGTGGCAAAAGTGCTGCTTCACCTGGCAGGTATGTTTGAGCCCTTGGATATTCAGGAGGGAGCAGGTAAATGGGCAGGTGTTACACATTCGGTGGTTGCAGGCGAAAGCGACTTGGCACCATGGGAGGTGGGTGTGGGGTGTTGCGAGTGAAGGAAGAGTGGACCCGAAGTGTTACCCCTGGCACGACGGGTGCGTGTTGGGACCGTAACCCACTCTCTCCTATTCACTCAATGTCGTCTTTAGCAGCTTTCCCTTATAACTGCGCTCTGTTCTGCACCTCGCCTTCTCATCTGCTTCCGAAAAAAAGCTTGGACATAAATATTTCACAGTGATATACTGGCCCAATGTGCACAGTCGAGTTGATACACTCGTGGAGATCTGCGTGGTCTTCTCCTGTTCTCTGTATCCCATGGTGAGGAGGGGAATGCCTGTCACTGGCCGCTCGGGTGTCATAGAAGAGTTTCAAAACAAAATGGTTGAATTGTCTGCCAGTGGAGAGAGCCCGGTTCCTGGGGACGTGACAAACAGCAGCAGGGAGACTGAATGAGAAGCAGCTGTTCGAGAAACTCTTTGCCGCTAGCAATTCTGAGAGCAATCTCAAATGTATTTCATAGTGAGCACGTCTCAGGTCACTCAAGCGGTGTGGGGCATCCGTCGCGGGCCGGCTCTCTGGCTCGTTGGTCTAGGCGTATGATTCTCGCTTTGGGTGATTTCCTGTGATGAGTTGCGAGAGGTCCCGGGTTCCAACCCCGGACGAGCCCGAGTTCATTTAACTTGACTTGTGCAAAACTGCCTGATTAATTTTCTCAAAACGCACCTTGGTGAAACGAGGTTGGGCTGTCTGGAGTACGGACAAGGCAGAAAACAGGGAAGTGAAATGGTTGGATGTAGTGTCCAATAGGTTGACGTGAGCTGTGCGGTGTTTGGGGAATGTCAGCAATCAAGGTAGATTGGCAAATTGGGACCGCTCTCCTCGGAGAACCGAAGTTTTCCAAGTCTGAGGGACCTAGAAACAGGAAATAATGTTGTGAAAATGCTCCCACACCTGAAAGGATCCACAACGATGCGGCAGAATGTTAAAGTCACCAGAGAAAAAAGTAAAAGTGACAGGAGGAAGAACGTTTTCGTACAGGGAGTGGTTAGTGTCAGTAAGTCCCTGTCGGACATTGACAAAGAGGAAGATTCAATGGACACTAAAGGGAATTCGGTGGTCACGTTCAGATGTGCAGATTTACGCTGAGAAGGCGAGAGAATGAAACAAATAGAGACACACGTTGACTTAAGTATAGAATCAGCAGAGCGAAGGTGGGCCGCATGGCCTCCGTCTGCGCAGCGACACATGCTGTGATTCAGCGTGAAATCACAGTTCGACCAACAGAATGTGGGAATTTACTAAAAACGTTTCTATTTACACAGCCTCCATACGTCTGCGAAACAGCATATCACACGACAGCAGTGGAGGTCTTTGACATCAGTCTCGAACGTGCATGCCGCGTGTCAGATGAAAAGCTGAAGTGTTCTGTGGGGAGCAGGCCACAACGTGGCAGCAGAGTGGCGCAGCGGGAACGTGCTGGGCCCATAACCCCGAGGTCGATGGATCGAAACCATCCTCTGCTATTGCTCAATGTCGAGCTGCTTTCTTTTGCATCGACTTACCGAATGGCATACATGCCCTTGCCAAATCCACTCCATTCAAGTAGCGTGGTTTTAGAAGTCTCAGTGGCATTCTGTTCTTCGGCGGTTTTCTCTGAACTGAATCGCAAAACCAGTTCTCTGCGATGCCAATCAGCTGGTCAAGTTGAAACAAATGTCTTGCATTTTCGTCCATTCCCTGCAGTAATTCGCTACCCTGGTTCAGACGTGAATGACAAGCATGTCAAAAACCTCATCACGACTCAGACACAGTTCCCCCACTATTAGGACGGATACCACCGATTGTGAGTAACCTCAGAGAGAGAGAGAGAGAGAGAGACAGGCAGTCGGCGTGGACTCGATGGGCTGAACGGCTTGTGTCTGCGAGAATGGTGCTACGTGTTTATGCCGTCCCACTGCCTGTCTCTGGTTCAGAGAGGCTGCGGGAGCAAAACTGGTTCATTTTTAACCGTCCCTTCCGTGTTGGACTGCCTGCAGTCCCTCAGCTCAGGGCCGTGGGGAGGACTCTCAGTGAGTGAAGGTTTCACTCGGATTCTCTTCATCTGCGACACTTGGGGCTCAGATGTTAACTGCTGCGCGGTAGCAACAAAGAAAGCGATGCCCTCTTTGCAATAGACTTTCCCTAAGATTGCTGCGTGAAGACGATTTCTGAACACCAAGAAGGCTGCACAACAATGTCAATTGACCTGGGCGAAGAGTCCTCGGTGTCCATTTCTCTCTGTCCTGCCAGCACAGCATCTTTCTATCTCTCCGATAACAGACCTTTGGAGAAAGTTCACAATCAAAGTTGTTCATGTTCCCCGCATTAATGCAACTGACACCTCTCACCCCAAGGGTTTCAGAGAGAGAGAGAGAGAGAGTGCAGAAGAGCGAATGGACTCTACCCGCACCCCACCCTACATCCCTCCACACCCACCAGAACAACGTGCAAGTAGAAATAAACTGCTTTAATTATCTCCCAGTGGAGGTAGTCCAGTTCCTGGGGATGAGACAAACATCAGCGCCCCGGGGACAGAATGACAAGCAGAAGTTCTGGAAACGCTTTGCTGCTTGCAATTCTTGGAGCAATGTGGAATGTACTTCACACTGAGCAAGTTTCAGCTGGCTCAGAGTCTCCAATGTACATTGCTGTGTTTGCCACCAGCTCAGAGAGAGAACGATAGGAAGGACGTAGGAGTGAATAACGATCCGCGTGAGAGGGCGAATAACTGTTAATGGAGACTGTTAGTGGCTAACAATACGTAGTGTGTCATAGCAGACGAGGTGATAACAAGGAGTCGTTTGTGTGATAGGGGTCAAGGACATGGGGGAGTTCAGGCCCTAAAGTTATGGAACTCGATATTGAAGACCGGAGGGCTGTGAGGTCTCCAAGTGGAAAAAGAGGTGTTGCTCTTTCATCTGGAGCTAGAACACTGCTGCATGCCTGAGACAGAGATGTTGGTCAGGGAACAGGGTGATGTGTTAAAGTGGCAGGCAGCCGCAAGGTCAGGGCCTTTTTCCTGCGGGCAGAACCGGGATGTTCTGCGAAGCAGTCACCCAGTTTATGCTTCATGCTACATTGGGGAAACGACACTGTGAGCAGCGAATGCAGTGGACTAGCTTGTGGCAAAAGTGCTGCTTCACCTGGCAGGTATGTTTGAGCCCTTGGATATTCAGGAGGGAGCAGGTAAATGGGCAGGTGTTACACATTCGGCGGTTGCAGGCGAAAGCGACTTGGCACTATGGGAGGTGGGTGTGGAGTGTTGCGAGTGAAGGAAGAGTGGGCCCGAAGTGTAACCCCTGGCACAACGGGTGCGTGTTGGGACCATAACCCATTCTCTCCTATTCACTCAATGACGTCTTTAGCAGCTTTCCCGTAGCGCTCTGTTCTGCACCTCGCCTTCTCATCTGCTTCCGAAAAAAGCTTGGGCATAAATATTTCACAGCGATATACTGGCTCAATGTGCACAGTCGAGTTGTTACACTCGTGGAGATCTGCGTGGTCTTCTCCTGTTCCCTGTATCCTATGGTGAGGAGGGCAATGCTTGTCACTGGCCGCACGGGTGTCAAAGAAGAGTTTCAAACCAAATTGGTTGAATTATCTGCCAGTGGAGAGAGCCCGATTCCTGGGGACGTGACAAACAGCAGCAGGGAGACTGAATGAGAAGCAGCTGTTCGAGAAACTCTTTGCCGCTTGCAATTCTTAGAGCAATCTCAAATGTATTTCATAGTGAGCACGTCTCAGGTCACTCAAGCGGTGCGGGGCATCCGTCGCGGGCCGGCTCTCTGGCTCGTTGGTCTAGGCGTATGATTCTCGCTTTGGGTGATTTCCTGTGATGAGTTGCGAGAGGTCCCGGGTTCAAATCCCGGACGAGCCCGAGTTCATTTAACTTGACTTGTGCAAAACTGCCTGATTAATTTTCTCAAAACGCACCTTGGTGAAACGAGGTTGGGCTGTCTGGAGTACGGACAAGGCAGAAAACAGGGAAGTGAAATGGTTGGATGTAGTGTCGAACAGGTTGACGTGAGCTGTGCGGTGTTTGGGGAATGTCAGCAATCAAGGTAGATTGGAAAATTGGGACCGCTCTCCTCGGAGAACCGAAGTTTTCCAAGTCTGAGGGACCGAGAAACAGGAAATAATGTTTTGAAAATGCTCCCACACCTGAAAGGATCCACAACGATGCGGCAGAATGTTAAAGTCACCAGGGAAAAAAGTAAAAGTGACAGGAGGAAGAACGTTTTCGTACAGGGAGTGGTTAGTGTCAGTAAGTCCCTGTCGGACATTGACAAAGAGGAAGATTCAATGGACACTAAAGGGAATTCGGTGGTCACGTTCAGATGTGCAGATTTACGCTGAGAAGGCGAGAGAATGAAACAAATAGAGACACACGTTGACTTAAGTATAGAACCAGCAGAGCGAAGGTGGGCCGCATGGCCTCCGTCTGCGCAGCGACACATGCTGTGATTCAGCGTGAAATCACAGTTCGACCAACAGAATGTGAGAATTTACTAAAAACGTTTCTATTTACACAGCCTCCATACGTCTGCGAAACAGCATATCACACGACAGCAGTGGAGGTCTTTGACATCAGTCTCGAACGTGCATGCCGCGTGCCAGATGAAAAGCTGAAGTGTTCTGTGGGCAGCAGGCCACAACGTGGCAGCAGAGTGGCGCCGCGGGAGCGTGCTGGGCCCATAACCCAGAGGTCGATGGATCGAAACTATCCTCGGCTATTGCTCAATGTCGAGCTGCTTTGCTTTGCATCGAATGACATGCATGCCCTTGCCAAATCCACTCCATTCAAGGAGTGTGGTTTTAGAAGTCTCAGTGGCATTCTGTTCTTCGGCGGTTTTCTCTGAACTGAATCGCAAAACCAGTTCTCTGCGATGCCAATCAGCTGGTCAAGTTGAAACAAATGCCTTGCATTTTCGTCCATTCCCTGCAGTAATTCGCTACCCTGGTTCAGACGTGAATGACAAGCATGACAAAAACCTCATCACGACTCAGACACAGTTCCCCCACTATTAGGACGGATACCACCGATTGTGAGTAACCTCAGAGAGAGAGAGAGAGAGAGAGACAGGCAGTCGGCGTGGACTCGATGGGCTGAACGGCTTGTGTCTGCGAGAATGGTGCTACTTGTTTATGCCGTCCCACTGCCTGTCTCTGGTTCAGAGAGGCTGCGGGAGCAAAACTGGTTCATTTATAACCGTCCCTTCCGTGTTGGACTGCCTGCAGTCCCTCAGCTCAGGGCCGTGGGGAGGACTCTCAGTGAGTGAAGGTTTCACTCGGATTCTCTTCATCTGCGACACTTGGGGCTCAGATGTTAACTGCTGCGCGGTAGCAACAAAGAAAGCGATGCCCTATTTGCAATAGACTTTCCCTAAGATTGCTGCGTGAAGACGATTTCTGAACACCAAGAAGGCTGCACAACAATGTCAATTGACCTGGTCGAAGAGTCCTCGGTGTCCATTTCTCTCTGTCCTGCCAGCACAGCATCTTTCTATCTCTCCGATAACAGACCTTTGGAGAAAGTTCACAATCAAAGTTGTTCATGTTCCCCGCATTAATGCAACTGACACCTCTCACCCCAAGGGTTTCAGAGAGAGAGAGAGAGAGAGTGCAGAAGAGCGAATGGACTCTACCCGCACCCGACCCTACATCCCTCCACACCCACCAGAACAACGTGCAAGTAGAAATAAACTGCTTTAATTATCTCCCAGTGGAGGTAGTCCAGTTCCTGGGGATGAGACAAACATCAGCGCCCCGGGGACAGAATGACAAGCAGAAGTTCTGGAAACGCTTTGCTGCTTGCAATTCTTGGAGCAATGTGGAATGTACTTCACACTGAGCAAGTTTCAGCTGGCTCAGAGTCTCCAATGTACATTGCTGTGTTTGCCACCAGCTCAGAGAGAGAACGATAGGAAGGACGTAGGAGTGAATAACGATCCGCGTGAGAGGGCGAATAACTGTTAATGGAGACTGTTAGTGGCTAACAATACGTAGTGTGTCATAGCAGACGAGGTGATAACAAGGAGTCGTTTGTGTGATAGGGGTCAAGGACATGGGGGAGTTCAGGCCCTAAAGTTATGGAACTCGATATTGAAGACCGGAGGGCTGTGAGGTCTCCAAGTGGAAAAAGAGGTGTTGCTCTTTCATCTGGAGCTAGAACACTGCTGCATGCCTGAGACAGAGATGTTGGTCAGGGAACAGGGTGATGTGTTAAAGTGGCAGGCAGCCGCAAGGTCAGGGCCTTTTTCCTGCGGGCAGAACCGGGATGTTCTGCGAAGCAGTCACCCAGTTTATGCTTCATGCTACATTGGGGAAACGACACTGTGAGCAGCGAATGCAGTGGACTAGCTTGTGGCAAAAGTGCTGCTTCACCTGGCAGGTATGTTTGAGCCCTTGGATATTCAGGAGGGAGCAGGTAAATGGGCAGGTGTTACACATTCGGCGGTTGCAGGCGAAAGCGACTTGGCACTATGGGAGGTGGGTGTGGAGTGTTGCGAGTGAAGGAAGAGTGGGCCCGAAGTGTAACCCCTGGCACAACGGGTGCGTGTTGGGACCATAACCCATTCTCTCCTATTCACTCAATGACGTCTTTAGCAGCTTTCCCGTAGCGCTCTGTTCTGCACCTCGCCTTCTCATCTGCTTCCGAAAAAAGCTTGGGCATAAATATTTCACAGCGATATACTGGCTCAATGTGCACAGTCGAGTTGTTACACTCGTGGAGATCTGCGTGGTCTTCTCCTGTTCCCTGTATCCTATGGTGAGGAGGGCAATGCTTGTCACTGGCCGCACGGGTGTCAAAGAAGAGTTTCAAACCAAATTGGTTGAATTATCTGCCAGTGGAGAGAGCCCGATTCCTGGGGACGTGACAAACAGCAGCAGGGAGACTGAATGAGAAGCAGCTGTTCGAGAAACTCTTTGCCGCTTGCAATTCTTAGAGCAATCTCAAATGTATTTCATAGTGAGCACGTCTCAGGTCTCTCAAGCGGTGTGGGGCATCCGTCGCGGGCCGGCTCTCTGGCTCGTTGGTCTAGGCGTATGATTCTCGCTTTGGGTGATTTCCTGTGATGAGTTGCGAGAGGTCCCGGGTTCAAATCCCGGACGAGCCCGAGTTCATTTAACTTGACTTGTGCAAAACTGCCTGATTAATTTTCTCAAAACGCACCTTGGTGAAACGAGGTTGGGCTGTCTGGAGTACGGACAAGGCAGAAAACAGGGAAGTGAAATGGTTGGATGTAGTGTCGAACAGGTTGACGTGAGCTGTGCGGTGTTTGGGGAATGTCAGCAATCAAGGTAGATTGGAAAATTGGGACCGCTCTCCTCGGAGAACCGAAGTTTTCCAAGTCTGAGGGACCGAGAAACAGGAAATAATGTTGTGAAAATGCTCCCACACCTGAAAGGATCCACAACGATGCGGCAGAATGTTAAAGTCACCAGGGAAAAAAGTAAAAGTGACAGGAGGAAGAACGTTTTCGTACAGGGAGTGGTTTAGTGTCAGTAAGTCCCTGTCGGACATTGACAAAGAGGAAGATTCAATGGACACTAAAGGGAATTCGGTGGTCACGTTCAGATGTGCAGATTTACGCTGAGAAGGCGAGAGAATGAAACAAATAGAGACACACGTTGACTTAAGTATAGAACCAGCAGAGCGAAGGTGGGCCGCATGGCCTCCGTCTGCGCAGCGACACATGCTGTGATTCAGCGTGAAATCACAGTTCGACCAACAGAATGTGGGAATTTACTAAAAACGTTTCTATTTACACAGCCTCCATACGTCTGCGAAACAGCATATCACACGACAGCAGTGGAGGTCTTTGACATCAGTCTCGAACGTGCATGCCGCGTGCCAGATGAAAAGCTGAAGTGTCCTGTGGGCAGCAGCCCACAACGTGACAGCAGAGTGGCGCAGCGGGAGCGTGCTGGGCCCATGACCCAGAGGTCGATGGATCGAAACCATCCTCTGCTATTGCTCAATGTCGAGCTGCTTTCCTTTGCATCGACTTACCGAATGGCATACATGCCCTTGCCAAATCCACTCCATTCAAGGCGCGTGGTTTTAGAAGTCTCAGTGGCATTCTGTTCTTCGGCGGTTTTCTCTGAACTGAATCGCAAAACCAGTTCTCTGCGATGCCAATCAGCTGGTCAAGTTGAAACAAATGTCTTGCATTTTCGTCCATTCCCTGCAGTAATTCGCTACCCTGGTTCAGACGTGAATGACAAGCATGTCAAAAACCTCATCACGACTCAGACACAGTTCCCCCACTATTAGGACGGATACCACCGATTGTGAGTAACCTCAGAGAGAGAGAGAGAGAGAGAGAGAGACAGGCAGTCGGCGTGGACTCGATGGGCTGAACGGCTTGTGTCTGCGAGAATGGTGCTACGTGTTTATGCCGTCCCACTGCCTGTCTCTGGTTCAGAGAGGCTGCGGGAGCAAAACTGGTTCATTTTTAACCGTCCCTTCCGTGTTGGACTGCCTGCAGTCCCTCAGCTCAGGGCCGTGGGGAGGACTCTCAGTGAGTGAAGGTTTCACTCGGATTCTCTTCATCTGCGACACTTGGGGCTCAGATGTTAACTGCTGCGCGGTAGCAACAAAGAAAGCGATGCCCTCTTTGCAATAGACTTTCCCTAAGATTGCTGCGTGAAGACGATTTCTGAACACCAAGAAGGCTGCACAACAATGTCAATTGACCTGGGCGAAGAGTCCTCGGTGTCCATTTCTCTCTGTCCTGCCAGCACAGCATCTTTCTTTCTCTCCGATAACAGACCTTTGGAGAAAGTTCACAATCAAAGTTGTTCATGTTCCCCGCATTAATGCAACTGACACCTCTCACCCCAAGGGTTTCAGAGAGAGAGAGAGAGAGAGAGTGCAGAAGAGCGAATGGACTCTACCCGCACCCGACCCTACATCCCTCCACACCCACCAGAACAACGTGCAAGTAGAAATAAACTGCTTTAATTATCTCCCAGTGGAGGTAGTCCAGTTCCTGGGGATGAGACAAACATCAGCGCCCCGGGGACAGAATGACAAGCAGAAGTTCTGGAAACGCTTTGCTGCTTGCAATTCTTGGAGCAATGTGGAATGTACTTCACACTGAGCAAGTTTCAGCTGGCTCAGAGTCTCCAATGTACATTGCTGTGTTTGCCACCAGCTCAGAGAGAGAACGATAGGAAGGACGTAGGAGTGAATAACGATCCGCGTGAGAGGGCGAATAACTGTTAATGGAGACTGTTAGTGGCTAACAATACGTAGTGTGTCATAGCAGACGAGGTGATAACAAGGAGTCGTTTGTGTGATAGGGGTCAAGGACATGGGGGAGTTCAGGCCCTAAAGTTATGGAACTCGATATTGAAGACCGGAGGGCTGTGAGGTCTCCAAGTGGAAAAAGAGGTGTTGCTCTTTCATCTGGAGCTAGAACACTGCTGCATGCCTGAGACAGAGATGTTGGTCAGGGAACAGGGTGATGTGTTAAAGTGGCAGGCAGCCGCAAGGTCAGGGCCTTTTTCCTGCGGGCAGAACCGGGATGTTCTGCGAAGCAGTCACCCAGTTTATGCTTCATGCTACATTGGGGAAACGACACTGTGAGCAGCGAATGCAGTGGACTAGCTTGTGGCAAAAGTGATGCTTCACCTGGCAGGTATGTTTGAGCCCTTGGATATTCAGGAGGGAGCAGGTAAATGGGCAGGTGTTACACATTCGGCGGTTGCAGGCGAAAGCGACTTGACACTATGGGAGGTGGGTGTGGAGTGTTGCGAGTGAAGGAAGAGTGGGCCCGAAGTGTAACCCCTGGCACAACGGGTGCGTGTTGGGACCATAACCCATTCTCTCCTATTCACTCAATGACGTCTTTAGCAGCTTTCCCGTAGCGCTCTGTTCTGCACCTCGCCTTCTCATCTGCTTCCGAAAAAAGCTTGGGCATAAATATTTCACAGCGATATACTGGCTCAATGTGCACAGTCGAGTTGTTACACTCGTGGAGATCTGCGTGGTCTTCTCCTGTTCCCTGTATCCTATGGTGAGGAGGGCAATGCTTGTCACTGGCCGCACGGGTGTCAAAGAAGAGTTTCAAACCAAATTGGTTGAATTATCTGCCAGTGGAGAGAGCCCGATTCCTGGGGACGTGACAAACAGCAGCAGGGAGACTGAATGAGAAGCAGCTGTTCGAGAAACTCTTTGCCGCTTGCAATTCTTAGAGCAATCTCAAATGTATTTCATAGTGAGCACGTCTCAGGTCACTCAAGCGGTGCGGGGCATCCGTCGCGGGCCGGCTCTCTGGCTCGTTGGTCTAGGCGTATGATTCTCGCTTTGGGTGATTTCCTGTGATGAGTTGCGAGAGGTCCCGGGTTCAAATCCCGGACGAGCCCGAGTTCATTTAACTTGACTTGTGCAAAACTGCCTGATTAATTTTCTCAAAACGCACCTTGGTGAAACGAGGTTGGGCTGTCTGGAGTACGGACAAGGCAGAAAACAGGGAAGTGAAATGGTTGGATGTAGTGTCGAACAGGTTGACGTGAGCTGTGCGGTGTTTGGGGAATGTCAGCAATCAAGGTAGATTGGAAAATTGGGACCGCTCTCCTCGGAGAACCGAAGTTTTCCAAGTCTGAGGGACCGAGAAACAGGAAATAATGTTTTGAAAATGCTCCCACACCTGAAAGGATCCACAACGATGCGGCAGAATGTTAAAGTCACCAGGGAAAAAAGTAAAAGTGACAGGAGGAAGAACGTTTTCGTACAGGGAGTGGTTAGTGTCAGTAAGTCCCTGTCGGACATTGACAAAGAGGAAGATTCAATGGACACTAAAGGGAATTCGGTGGTCACGTTCAGATGTGCAGATTTACGCTGAGAAGGCGAGAGAATGAAACAAATAGAGACACACGTTGACTTAAGTATAGAACCAGCAGAGCGAAGGTGGGCCGCATGGCCTCCGTCTGCGCAGCGACACATGCTGTGATTCAGCGTGAAATCACAGTTCGACCAACAGAATGTGAGAATTTACTAAAAACGTTTCTATTTACACAGCCTCCATACGTCTGCGAAACAGCATATCACACGACAGCAGTGGAGGTCTTTGACATCAGTCTCGAACGTGCATGCCGCGTGCCAGATGAAAAGCTGAAGTGTTCTGTGGGCAGCAGGCCACAACGTGGCAGCAGAGTGGCGCCGCGGGAGCGTGCTGGGCCCATAACCCAGAGGTCGATGGATCGAAACTATCCTCGGCTATTGCTCAATGTCGAGCTGCTTTGCTTTGCATCGAATGACATGCATGCCCTTGCCAAATCCACTCCATTCAAGGAGTGTGGTTTTAGAAGTCTCAGTGGCATTCTGTTCTTCGGCGGTTTTCTCTGAACTGAATCGCAAAACCAGTTCTCTGCGATGCCAATCAGCTGGTCAAGTTGAAACAAATGCCTTGCATTTTCGTCCATTCCCTGCAGTAATTCGCTACCCTGGTTCAGACGTGAATGACAAGCATGACAAAAACCTCATCACGACTCAGACACAGTTCCCCCACTATTAGGACGGATACCACCGATTGTGAGTAACCTCAGAGAGAGAGAGAGAGAGAGAGACAGGCAGTCGGCGTGGACTCGATGGGCTGAACGGCTTGTGTCTGCGAGAATGGTGCTACTTGTTTATGCCGTCCCACTGCCTGTCTCTGGTTCAGAGAGGCTGCGGGAGCAAAACTGGTTCATTTATAACCGTCCCTTCCGTGTTGGACTGCCTGCAGTCCCTCAGCTCAGGGCCGTGGGGAGGACTCTCAGTGAGTGAAGGTTTCACTCGGATTCTCTTCATCTGCGACACTTGGGGCTCAGATGTTAACTGCTGCGCGGTAGCAACAAAGAAAGCGATGCCCTATTTGCAATAGACTTTCCCTAAGATTGCTGCGTGAAGACGATTTCTGAACACCAAGAAGGCTGCACAACAATGTCAATTGACCTGGTCGAAGAGTCCTCGGTGTCCATTTCTCTCTGTCCTGCCAGCACAGCATCTTTCTATCTCTCCGATAACAGACCTTTGGAGAAAGTTCACAATCAAAGTTGTTCATGTTCCCCGCATTAATGCAACTGACACCTCTCACCCCAAGGGTTTCAGAGAGAGAGAGAGAGAGAGTGCAGAAGAGCGAATGGACTCTACCCGCACCCGACCCTACATCCCTCCACACCCACCAGAACAACGTGCAAGTAGAAATAAACTGCTTTAATTATCTCCCAGTGGAGGTAGTCCAGTTCCTGGGGATGAGACAAACATCAGCGCCCCGGGGACAGAATGACAAGCAGAAGTTCTGGAAACGCTTTGCTGCTTGCAATTCTTGGAGCAATGTGGAATGTACTTCACACTGAGCAAGTTTCAGCTGGCTCAGAGTCTCCAATGTACATTGCTGTGTTTGCCACCAGCTCAGAGAGAGAACGATAGGAAGGACGTAGGAGTGAATAACGATCCGCGTGAGAGGGCGAATAACTGTTAATGGAGACTGTTAGTGGCTAACAATACGTAGTGTGTCATAGCAGACGAGGTGATAACAAGGAGTCGTTTGTGTGATAGGGGTCAAGGACATGGGGGAGTTCAGGCCCTAAAGTTATGGAACTCGATATTGAAGACCGGAGGGCTGTGAGGTCTCCAAGTGGAAAAAGAGGTGTTGCTCTTTCATCTGGAGCTAGAACACTGCTGCATGCCTGAGACAGAGATGTTGGTCAGGGAACAGGGTGATGTGTTAAAGTGGCAGGCAGCCGCAAGGTCAGGGCCTTTTTCCTGCGGGCAGAACCGGGATGTTCTGCGAAGCAGTCACCCAGTTTATGCTTCATGCTACATTGGGGAAACGACACTGTGAGCAGCGAATGCAGTGGACTAGCTTGTGGCAAAAGTGCTGCTTCACCTGGCAGGTATGTTTGAGCCCTTGGATATTCAGGAGGGAGCAGGTAAATGGGCAGGTGTTACACATTCGGCGGTTGCAGGCGAAAGCGACTTGGCACTATGGGAGGTGGGTGTGGAGTGTTGCGAGTGAAGGAAGAGTGGGCCCGAAGTGTAACCCCTGGCACAACGGGTGCGTGTTGGGACCATAACCCATTCTCTCCTATTCACTCAATGACGTCTTTAGCAGCTTTCCCGTAGCGCTCTGTTCTGCACCTCGCCTTCTCATCTGCTTCCGAAAAAAGCTTGGGCATAAATATTTCACAGCGATATACTGGCTCAATGTGCACAGTCGAGTTGTTACACTCGTGGAGATCTGCGTGGTCTTCTCCTGTTCCCTGTATCCTATGGTGAGGAGGGCAATGCTTGTCACTGGCCGCACGGGTGTCAAAGAAGAGTTTCAAACCAAATTGGTTGAATTATCTGCCAGTGGAGAGAGCCCGATTCCTGGGGACGTGACAAACAGCAGCAGGGAGACTGAATGAGAAGCAGCTGTTCGAGAAACTCTTTGCCGCTTGCAATTCTTAGAGCAATCTCAAATGTATTTCATAGTGAGCACGTCTCAGGTCTCTCAAGCGGTGTGGGGCATCCGTCGCGGGCCGGCTCTCTGGCTCGTTGGTCTAGGCGTATGATTCTCGCTTTGGGTGATTTCCTGTGATGAGTTGCGAGAGGTCCCGGGTTCAAATCCCGGACGAGCCCGAGTTCATTTAACTTGACTTGTGCAAAACTGCCTGATTAATTTTCTCAAAACGCACCTTGGTGAAACGAGGTTGGGCTGTCTGGAGTACGGACAAGGCAGAAAACAGGGAAGTGAAATGGTTGGATGTAGTGTCGAACAGGTTGACGTGAGCTGTGCGGTGTTTGGGGAATGTCAGCAATCAAGGTAGATTGGAAAATTGGGACCGCTCTCCTCGGAGAACCGAAGTTTTCCAAGTCTGAGGGACCGAGAAACAGGAAATAATGTTGTGAAAATGCTCCCACACCTGAAAGGATCCACAACGATGCGGCAGAATGTTAAAGTCACCAGGGAAAAAAGTAAAAGTGACAGGAGGAAGAACGTTTTCGTACAGGGAGTGGTTTAGTGTCAGTAAGTCCCTGTCGGACATTGACAAAGAGGAAGATTCAATGGACACTAAAGGGAATTCGGTGGTCACGTTCAGATGTGCAGATTTACGCTGAGAAGGCGAGAGAATGAAACAAATAGAGACACACGTTGACTTAAGTATAGAACCAGCAGAGCGAAGGTGGGCCGCATGGCCTCCGTCTGCGCAGCGACACATGCTGTGATTCAGCGTGAAATCACAGTTCGACCAACAGAATGTGGGAATTTACTAAAAACGTTTCTATTTACACAGCCTCCATACGTCTGCGAAACAGCATATCACACGACAGCAGTGGAGGTCTTTGACATCAGTCTCGAACGTGCATGCCGCGTGCCAGATGAAAAGCTGAAGTGTCCTGTGGGCAGCAGCCCACAACGTGACAGCAGAGTGGCGCAGCGGGAGCGTGCTGGGCCCATGACCCAGAGGTCGATGGATCGAAACCATCCTCTGCTATTGCTCAATGTCGAGCTGCTTTCCTTTGCATCGACTTACCGAATGGCATACATGCCCTTGCCAAATCCACTCCATTCAAGGCGCGTGGTTTTAGAAGTCTCAGTGGCATTCTGTTCTTCGGCGGTTTTCTCTGAACTGAATCGCAAAACCAGTTCTCTGCGATGCCAATCAGCTGGTCAAGTTGAAACAAATGTCTTGCATTTTCGTCCATTCCCTGCAGTAATTCGCTACCCTGGTTCAGACGTGAATGACAAGCATGTCAAAAACCTCATCACGACTCAGACACAGTTCCCCCACTATTAGGACGGATACCACCGATTGTGAGTAACCTCAGAGAGAGAGAGAGAGAGAGAGAGAGACAGGCAGTCGGCGTGGACTCGATGGGCTGAACGGCTTGTGTCTGCGAGAATGGTGCTACGTGTTTATGCCGTCCCACTGCCTGTCTCTGGTTCAGAGAGGCTGCGGGAGCAAAACTGGTTCATTTTTAACCGTCCCTTCCGTGTTGGACTGCCTGCAGTCCCTCAGCTCAGGGCCGTGGGGAGGACTCTCAGTGAGTGAAGGTTTCACTCGGATTCTCTTCATCTGCGACACTTGGGGCTCAGATGTTAACTGCTGCGCGGTAGCAACAAAGAAAGCGATGCCCTCTTTGCAATAGACTTTCCCTAAGATTGCTGCGTGAAGACGATTTCTGAACACCAAGAAGGCTGCACAACAATGTCAATTGACCTGGGCGAAGAGTCCTCGGTGTCCATTTCTCTCTGTCCTGCCAGCACAGCATCTTTCTTTCTCTCCGATAACAGACCTTTGGAGAAAGTTCACAATCAAAGTTGTTCATGTTCCCCGCATTAATGCAACTGACACCTCTCACCCCAAGGGTTTCAGAGAGAGAGAGAGAGAGAGAGTGCAGAAGAGCGAATGGACTCTACCCGCACCCGACCCTACATCCCTCCACACCCACCAGAACAACGTGCAAGTAGAAATAAACTGCTTTAATTATCTCCCAGTGGAGGTAGTCCAGTTCCTGGGGATGAGACAAACATCAGCGCCCCGGGGACAGAATGACAAGCAGAAGTTCTGGAAACGCTTTGCTGCTTGCAATTCTTGGAGCAATGTGGAATGTACTTCACACTGAGCAAGTTTCAGCTGGCTCAGAGTCTCCAATGTACATTGCTGTGTTTGCCACCAGCTCAGAGAGAGAACGATAGGAAGGACGTAGGAGTGAATAACGATCCGCGTGAGAGGGCGAATAACTGTTAATGGAGACTGTTAGTGGCTAACAATACGTAGTGTGTCATAGCAGACGAGGTGATAACAAGGAGTCGTTTGTGTGATAGGGGTCAAGGACATGGGGGAGTTCAGGCCCTAAAGTTATGGAACTCGATATTGAAGACCGGAGGGCTGTGAGGTCTCCAAGTGGAAAAAGAGGTGTTGCTCTTTCATCTGGAGCTAGAACACTGCTGCATGCCTGAGACAGAGATGTTGGTCAGGGAACAGGGTGATGTGTTAAAGTGGCAGGCAGCCGCAAGGTCAGGGCCTTTTTCCTGCGGGCAGAACCGGGATGTTCTGCGAAGCAGTCACCCAGTTTATGCTTCATGCTACATTGGGGAAACGACACTGTGAGCAGCGAATGCAGTGGACTAGCTTGTGGCAAAAGTGCTGCTTCACCTGGCAGGTATGTTTGAGCCCTTGGATATTCAGGAGGGAGCAGGTAAATGGGCAGGTGTTACACATTCGGCGGTTGCAGGCGAAAGCGACTTGACACTATGGGAGGTGGGTGTGGAGTGTTGCGAGTGAAGGAAGAGTGGGCCCGAAGTGTAACCCCTGGCACAACGGGTGCGTGTTGGGACCATAACCCATTCTCTCCTATTCACTCAATGACGTCTTTAGCAGCTTTCCCGTAGCGCTCTGTTCTGCACCTCGCCTTCTCATCTGCTTCCGAAAAAAGCTTGAGCATAAATATTTCACAGCGATATACTGGCTCAATGTGCACAGTCGAGTTGTTACACTCGTGGAGATCTGCGTGGTCTTCTCCTGTTCCCTGTATCCTATGGTGAGGAGGGCAATGCTTGTCACTGGCCGCACGGGTGTCAAAGAAGAGTTTCAAACCAAATTGGTTGAATTATCTGCCAGTGGAGAGAGCCCGATTCCTGGGGACGTGACAAACAGCAGCAGGGAGACTGAATGAGAAGCAGCTGTTCGAGAAACTCTTTGCCGCTTGCAATTCTTAGAGCAATCTCAAATGTATTTCATAGTGAGCACGTCTCAGGTCACTCAAGCGGTGTGGGGCATCCGTCGCAGGCCGGCTCTCTGGCTCGTTGGTCTAGGCGTATGATTCTCGCTTTGGGTGATTTCCTGTGATGAGTTGCGAGAGATCCCGGGTTCAAATGCCGGACGAGCCCGAGTCCATTTAACTTGACTTGTGCAAAACTGCCTGATTAATTTTCTCAAAACGCACCTTGGTGAAACGAGGTTGGGCTGTCTGGAGTACGGACAAGGCAGAAAACAGGGAAGTGAAATGGTTGGATGTAGTGTCGAACAGGTTGACGTGAGCTGTGCGGTGTTTGGGGAATGTCAGCAATCAAGGTAGATTGGAAAATTGGGACCGCTCTCCTCGGAGAACCGAAGTTTTCCAAGTCTGAGGGACCGAGAAACACGAAATAATGTTGTGAAAATGCTCCCACACCTGAAAGGATCCACAACGATGCGGCAGAATGTTAAAGTCACCAGGGAAAAAAGTAAAAGTGACAGGAGGAAGAACGTTTTCGTACAGGGAGTGGTTAGTGTCAGTAAGTCCCTGTCGGACATTGACAAAGAGGAAGATTCAATGGACACTAAAGGGAATTCGGTGGTCACGTTCAGATGTGCAGATTGACGCTGAGAAGGCGAGAGAATGAAACAAATAGAGACACACGTTGACTTAAGTATAGAACCAGCAGAGCGAAGGTGGGCCGCATGGCCTCCGTCTGCGCAGCGACACATGCTGTGATTCAGCGTGAAATCACAGTTCGACCAACAGAATGTGGGAATTTACTAAAAACGTTTCTATTTACACAGCCTCCATACGTCTGCGAAACAGCATATCACACGACAGCAGTGGAGGTCTTTGACATCAGTCTCGAACGTGCATGCCGCGTGCCAGATGAAAAGCTGAAGTGTTCTGTGGGCAGCAGGTCACAACGTGGCCGCCGAGTGGCGCAGCGGGAGCGTGCTGGGCCCATAGTCCCGAGGTCGATGGATCGAAACCATCCTCTGCTATTGCTCAATGTCGAGCTGCTTTCCTTTGCATCGACTTACCGAATGGCATACATGCCCTTGCCAAATCCACTCCATTCAAAGAGCGTGGTTTTAGAAGTCTCAGTGGCATTCTGTTCTTCGGCGGTTTTCTCTGAACTGAATCGCAAAACCAGTTCTCTGCGATGCCAATCAGCTGGTCAAGTTGAAACAAATGTCTTGCATTTTCGTCCATTCCCTGCAGTAATTCGCTACCCTGGTTCAGACGTGAATGACAAGCATGACAAAAACCTCATCACGACTCAGACACAGTTCCCCCACTATTAGGACGGATACCACCGATTGTGAGTAACCTCAGAGAGAGAGAGAGAGAGAGACAGGCAGTCGGCGTGGACTCGATGGGCTGAACGGCTTGTGTCTGCGAGAATGGTGCTACGTGTTTATGCCGTCCCACTGCCTGTCTCTGGTTCAGAGAGGCTGCGGGAGCAAAACTGGTTCATTTTTAACCGTCCCTTCCGTGTTGGACTGCCTGCAGTCCCTCAGCTCAGGGCCGTGGGGAGGACTCTCAGTGAGTGAAGGTTTCACTCGGATTCTCTTCATCTGCGACACTTGGGGCTCAGATGTTAACTGCTGCGCGGTAGCAACAAAGAAAGCGATGCCCTCTTTGCAATAGACTTTCCCTAAGATTGCTGCGTGAAGACGATTTCTGAACACCAAGAAGGCTGCACAACAATGTCAATTGACCTGGGCGAAGAGTCCTCGGTGTCCATTTCTCTCTGTCCTGCCAGCACAGCATCTTTCTATCTCTCCGATAACAGACCTTTGGAGAAAGTTCACAATCAAAGTTGTTCATGTTCCCCGCATTAATGCAACTGACACCTCTCACCCCAAGGGTTTCAGAGAGAGAGAGAGAGAGAGAGAGTGCAGAAGAGCGAATGGACTCTACCCGCACCCCACCCTACATCCCTCCACACCCACCAGAACAACGTGCAAGTAGAAATAAACTGCTTTAATTATCTCCCAGTGGAGGTAGTCCAGTTCCTGGGGATGAGACAAACATCAGCGCCCCGGGGACAGAATGACAAGCAGAAGTTCTGGAAACGCTTTGCTGCTTGCAATTCTTGGAGCAATGTGGAATGTACTTCACACTGAGCAAGTTTCAGCTGGCTCAGAGTCTCCAATGTACATTGCTGTGTTTGCCACCAGCTCAGAGAGAGAACGATAGGAAGGACGTAGGAGTGAATAACGATCCGCGTGAGAGGGCGAATAACTGTTAATGGAGACTGTTAGTGGCTAACAATACGTAGTGTGTCATAGCAGACGAGGTGATAACAAGGAGTCGTTTGTGTGATAGGGGTCAAGGACATGGGGGAGTTCAGGCCCTAAAGTTATGGAACTCGATATTGAAGACCGGAGGGCTGTGAGGTCTCCAAGTGGAAAAAGAGGTGTTGCTCTTTCATCTGGAGCTAGAACACTGCTGCATGCCTGAGACAGAGATGTTGGTCAGGGAACAGGGTGATGTGTTAAAGTGGCAGGCAGCCGCAAGGTCAGGGCCTTTTTCCTGCGGGCAGAACCGGGATGTTCTGCGAAGCAGTCACCCAGTTTATGCTTCATGCTACATTGGGGAAACGACACTGTGAGCAGCGAATGCAGTGGACTAGCTTGTGGCAAAAGTGCTGCTTCACCTGGCAGGTATGTTTGAGCCCTTGGATATTCAGGAGGGAGCAGGTAAATGGGCAGGTGTTACACATTCGGCGGTTGCAGGCGAAAGCGACTTGACACTATGGGAGGTGGGTGTGGAGTGTTGCGAGTGAAGGAAGAGTGGGCCCGAAGTGTAACCCCTGGCACAACGGGTGCGTGTTGGGACCATAACCCATTCTCTCCTATTCACTCAATGACGTCTTTAGCAGCTTTCCCGTAGCGCTCTGTTCTGCACCTCGCCTTCTCATCTGCTTCCGAAAAAAGCTTGAGCATAAATATTTCACAGCGATATACTGGCTCAATGTGCACAGTCGAGTTGTTACACTCGTGGAGATCTGCGTGGTCTTCTCCTGTTCCCTGTATCCTATGGTGAGGAGGGCAATGCTTGTCACTGGCCGCACGGGTGTCAAAGAAGAGTTTCAAACCAAATTGGTTGAATTATCTGCCAGTGGAGAGAGCCCGATTCCTGGGGACGTGACAAACAGCAGCAGGGAGACTGAATGAGAAGCAGCTGTTCGAGAAACTCTTTGCCGCTTGCAATTCTTAGAGCAATCTCAAATGTATTTCATAGTGAGCACGTCTCAGGTCACTCAAGCGGTGTGGGGCATCCGTCGCAGGCCGGCTCTCTGGCTCGTTGGTCTAGGCGTATGATTCTCGCTTTGGGTGATTTCCTGTGATGAGTTGCGAGAGATCCCGGGTTCAAATGCCGGACGAGCTCGAGTCCATTTAACTTGACTTGTGCAAAACTGCCTGATTAATTTTCTCAAAACGCACCTTGGTGAAACGAGGTTGGGCTGTCTGGAGTACGGACAAGGCAGAAAACAGGGAAGTGAAATGGTTGGATGTAGTGTCGAACAGGTTGACGTGAGCTGTGCGGTGTTTGGGGAATGTCAGCAATCAAGGTAGATTGGAAAATTGGGACCGCTCTCCTCGGAGAACCGAAGTTTTCCAAGTCTGAGGGACCGAGAAACACGAAATAATGTTGTGAAAATGCTCCCACACCTGAAAGGATCCACAACGATGCGGCAGAATGTTAAAGTCACCAGGGAAAAAAGTAAAAGTGACAGGAGGAAGAACGTTTTCGTACAGGGAGTGGTTAGTGTCAGTAAGTCCCTGTCGGACATTGACAAAGAGGAAGATTCAATGGACACTAAAGGGAATTCGGTGGTCACGTTCAGATGTGCAGATTGACGCTGAGAAGGCGAGAGAATGAAACAAATAGAGACACACGTTGACTTAAGTATAGAACCAGCAGAGCGAAGGTGGGCCGCATGGCCTCCGTCTGCGCAGCGACACATGCTGTGATTCAGCGTGAAATCACAGTTCGACCAACAGAATGTGGGAATTTACTAAAAACGTTTCTATTTACACAGCCTCCATACGTCTGCGAAACAGCATATCACACGACAGCAGTGGAGGTCTTTGACATCAGTCTCGAACGTGCATGCCGCGTGCCAGATGAAAAGCTGAAGTGTTCTGTGGGCAGCAGGTCACAACGTGGCCGCCGAGTGGCGCAGCGGGAGCGTGCTGGGCCCATAGTCCCGAGGTCGATGGATCGAAACCATCCTCTGCTATTGCTCAATGTCGAGCTGCTTTCCTTTGCATCGACTTACCGAATGGCATACATGCCCTTGCCAAATCCACTCCATTCAAAGAGCGTGGTTTTAGAAGTCTCAGTGGCATTCTGTTCTTCGGCGGTTTTCTCTGAACTGAATCGCAAAACCAGTTCTCTGCGATGCCAATCAGCTGGTCAAGTTGAAACAAATGTCTTGCATTTTCGTCCATTCCCTGCAGTAATTCGCTACCCTGGTTCAGACGTGAATGACAAGCATGACAAAAACCTCATCACGACTCAGACACAGTTCCCCCACTATTAGGACGGATACCACCGATTGTGAGTAACCTCAGAGAGAGAGAGAGAGAGAGACAGGCAGTCGGCGTGGACTCGATGGGCTGAACGGCTTGTGTCTGCGAGAATGGTGCTACGTGTTTATGCCGTCCCACTGCCTGTCTCTGGTTCAGAGAGGCTGCGGGAGCAAAACTGGTTCATTTTTAACCGTCCCTTCCGTGTTGGACTGCCTGCAGTCCCTCAGCTCAGGGCCGTGGGGAGGACTCTCAGTGAGTGAAGGTTTCACTCGGATTCTCTTCATCTGCGACACTTGGGGCTCAGATGTTAACTGCTGCGCGGTAGCAACAAAGAAAGCGATGCCCTCTTTGCAATAGACTTTCCCTAAGATTGCTGCGTGAAGACGATTTCTGAACACCAAGAAGGCTGCACAACAATGTCAATTGACCTGGGCGAAGAGTCCTCGGTGTCCATTTCTCTCTGTCCTGCCAGCACAGCATCTTTCTATCTCTCCGATAACAGACCTTTGGAGAAAGTTCACAATCAAAGTTGTTCATGTTCCCCGCATTAATGCAACTGACACCTCTCACCCCAAGGGTTTCAGAGAGAGAGAGAGAGAGAGAGAGTGCAGAAGAGCGAATGGACTCTACCCGCACCCCACCCTACATCCCTCCACACCCACCAGAACAACGTGCAAGTAGAAATAAACTGCTTTAATTATCTCCCAGTGGAGGTAGTCCAGTTCCTGGGGATGAGACAAACATCAGCGCCCCGGGGACAGAATGACAAGCAGAAGTTCTGGAAACGCTTTGCTGCTTGCAATTCTTGGAGCAATGTGGAATGTACTTCACACTGAGCAAGTTTCAGCTGGCTCAGAGTCTCCAATGTACATTGCTGTGTTTGCCACCAGCTCAGAGAGAGAACGATAGGAAGGACGTAGGAGTGAATAACGATCCGCGTGAGAGGGCGAATAACTGTTAATGGAGACTGTTAGTGGCTAACAATACGTAGTGTGTCATAGCAGACGAGGTGATAACAAGGAGTCGTTTGTGTGATAGGGGTCAAGGACATGGGGGAGTTCAGGCCCTAAAGTTATGGAACTCGATATTGAAGACCGGAGGGCTGTGAGGTCTCCAAGTGGAAAAAGGGGTGTTGCTCTTTCATCTGGAGCTAGAACACTGCTGCATGCCTGAGACAGAGATGTTGGTCAGGGAACAGGGTGATGTGTTAAAGTGGCAGGCAGCCGCAAGGTCAGGGCCTTTTTCCTGCGGGCAGAACCGGGATGTTCTGCGAAGCAGTCACCCAGTTTATGCTTCATGCTACATTGGGGAAACGACACTGTGAGCAGCGAATGCAATGCACTAGGTTGTGGCAAAAGTGCTGCTTCACCTGGGCAGGTATGTTTGAGCCCTTGGATATTCAGGAGGGAGCAGGTAAATGGGCAGGTGTTACACATTCGGCGGTTGCAGGCGAAAGCGACTTGGCACTATGGGAGGTGGGTGTGGGGTGTTGCGAGTGAAGGAAGAGTGGACCCGAAGTGTAACCCCTGGCACAACGGGTGCGTGTTGGGACCATAACCCACTCTCTCCTATTCACTCAATGTCGTCTTTAGCAGCTTTCCCTTATTCCTGCGCTCTGTTCTGCACCTCGCCTTCTCATCTGCTTCCGAAAAGAGCTTGGGCATAAATATTTCACAGTGATATACTGGCCCAATGTGCACAGTCGAGTTGATACACTCGTGGAGTTCTGCGTGGTCTTCTCCTGTTCTCTGTATCCTGTGGTGAAGAGGGCAATGCTTGTCACTGGCCGCTCGGGTGTCATAGAAGAGTTTCAAAACAAAATGGTTGAATTATCTGCCAGTGGAGAGAGCCTGATTCCTGGGGACGTGACAAACAGCAGCAGGGAGACTGAATGAGAAGCAGCTGTTCGAGAAACTCTTTGTTGCTTGCAATTCTTAGAGCAATCTCAAACGTATTTCATAGTGAACAAGTTTCAGCTGGCTCAGAGTCTCCAATGTACATTGCTGTGTTTGCCGCAAGCTCGGAGAGAGAACAATAGGATGGACGTAGGCGTGAATAACGATCCGTGTGAGAGGGCAAATACCTGTTATTTGGAGACTGTTCGTGGCTCACAATTCGTAGTGTGTCATAGCAGACGAGGTGATAACAAGGAGTCGATTGTGTGATAGGGGGTCAAGGACATGGGGGAGTTCAGGGCCTAAAGTTATGGAACTCGATATTGAAGACCGGAGGGCTATAAGGTCTCCAAGTGGAAATTGAGGCGTTGTTCTTTCATCTGGAGCTAGAACACTGCTGCAAGCCTGAGACAGAGATGTTGGCCAGGGAACAGGGTGATGTGTTAAAGTGGCAGGCAACCACAAGATCAAGACCTGTTTAGTGAAACTGACACCTCTCACCCAAGGGATTCAGAGAGATGGAGACAGCAGAAGAGCAAAAGTGCTAGATCACTTTTCCACATAAGCATCTTCGTTATACGAGATAGGACTGTGAGAAGTAGGGGATGGGGCTGAACTACCAATGCAGCGAACACAGTGAAGGGAAACTCTTGTTCAAAGTTAGAACAGGTATTGCAGATTGTTCGCCCACACAATCCGAGTCTGAGTGAATCCTCCAGCTGCGTTATTGCTCAAATCTGAGAGTGAAATTTTAGGAAGAGGGGAATTGACGTGATTGGAGACAGTCCTGGACAGGTTGTCGTGAATTGTGCCGTGTATGAGGAATGTCAATAATGAAGGCAGATTGGAAAGTTGGGACAGTTCTCCTTGGAGAACATAAGTGTGAAATCTGGTCCAGTTGACGTTTTCCAAGACATGAGGGGTCTAGACAGAGAAAATAATACAGTGAAAATGTTACCACGCCTGAAAGGATCGCTAACAATTAGGTAGCGTCTTGAGGAAAGGAAGGAAAAATGACATTATGAAGAACGTTTTCCTGCAGGGAGTGGTTCGGGTCAGATTTACACAGTTGCGCTGGCACCCTTGTGGAGCTCTGAGTTGTCTTGTCCTCTTCTGTCGGTGTGTTCTGACCTCAAGTGTGAAACCTCTTCTCTCAGATGGTAATGAACTGGTGAAGTTGAAACACATGACTTGCTGTTTTTTGTCCATTTCCTGCGGTAAAGAAACAGACGCCCGTGTAACAAAGTACTTTCTGCAGGATTGCTGTGACAAGGCAAATTCTGAACACCAAACAGGCTGCACAAGAAGGCACTCGTATCAATTTACCTGTGGGAAGACTCCGGTGTCCATTTCTGTCTGTCCCGATAACACATCACCTTGCCATTTCTCCGATAACAGACCTTTGGAACAAGTTCAAAGTTGCCATTTGATGCGTTCGTGTCAATAACGTCTCCTACCCCCTGTGATAGTGAGAGAGAGCAGAAGAGCGAATGGGCTCTGCCTTCCACCAGCACAGCTTGCAAGTAGAAACAAAATGGTTCAATTATCCGGTAGTGGAGAGAGCCCGGTCCCTGGGGACGGGACAAACAGCAGTGTTCTGGGAACAGGGAGACAGATTGAGAAGCAGATGTTCTTGAAACTCGTTGCTGTTTGAAATTCTGGGAGCAATATACAACGTATTTCATACTGAGCAAGTCTCAGCTGCTTCTGGAGCTGGCTGCGCCCATGGCATGTAGCTCGTTGGTCTCAGGGTATGAACAGGTTGACGTGAATGGTGCCGTGCCTGAGGAGTGTCAGCAATGAAGGTAGGTTGGAAAGTTGGGACAGATCTCCTTGGACCTGTGGTTCTGTGGAGGAGGATCATAAGACACAGAATATAGAATAAAAGATTATAGTGTCATGTAACATAAATGATATATTGAAGAAACCTAGATTGCTGTTGAGTCTTTCATCTTTTAAAACGGGTTGTAGATTTCGGTTCATTAATCTGTAAATCCCAGAACTTTTTAAAAGTCACATTCTCCAGGTAACCTAAGGTTTATAAAAGAAGGTGACACCTCAGGTCTGGCAATGCATGAAAGCTGTGAGGGTAGGGTCTATCTGTATCCTAATCTTGAGTGAGACTGGTTTTATTTCCAAATATATAACCCTGAAAACGCAGATTCACCCCAAAGACTTCTATATGTGAGTGCTTGCATGAGAGAGAGTGGGTGAGTTTGCGTGTGCATGCTGGGTATGATGTGTGTGTGTGTGTGTGTGTGTGTGTGTGTGTGTGTGTGTGTGTGTGTGTGTGTGTGTGTGTGTGTGTGTGTGAGAGAGAGATGGAGTATAAGCGTGTGAGATGGTGTGTGCGTGGGTTTGAGTGTGGGGATGTATTACTGTGTGTCTGAGAGAGAGCATGTCAGTGAGAGTCTGCATGAGCGTGTGAGTATGTAAGAGAGTGTGCTTGTGTGTGTGAGAGTGTATTGTGTAGCTGGGTGTCCTGTAGTGTGACATGTACCCAGCGTCTCGGCTGAGGCCATCCTCATGTGTTCTAAACTTGGCTACCAGCCTCTGCTGGGCCACTAGATCAAAGAGGGCTGAGGCACGAGAAAGGATGGGCGGGGGCACTGGTGGTGGTGGAGAAGGGAGAGAAATGGAGAGGGGCAGAGGTTGGGGAGTAGAGAATGACCTGGGTTCAGAGGGTTGGGGAGAGAATCGGGGTGCAGTGTGAAAAGGGGAGAAAGGGCAGGGGGCAGTGGGTGGGGAGAAAATGGACAAGGGGCAGAATGTGAAGCGAGAGACAGCACAAATCTCACCTTTCCCAGGACTGGTGTCAGTGTCCCACGAACTGGAACCCACTCGTCCCATAGCAGATTTAAGGCAATCCTTTTTCAATATAAGCATGGCTAAGGCATATCATCCCTGCAGGCCATTCACACCGACCTTCCCAACAGCATCCCACCCAGACCCACTCGATTACGCTACAGCCCTGCAGTTCCCCATGGCTATTTTCTGATGAAGGGTTTTTTCCGAAAACATCGAATATCCTGCTCCTCAGATGCTGCCTGATCCGCTGTGCTTTTCCAGCACACAGTCTCGACCCTAATCTCCAGCATCTGCAGTCCTCACCTTTGCACTGTAAGGGATGTATGTTATATTCTTAGTCTTTTAAATCTTTTAAAATCTTTTCCCCTCACCCTAAACCTATACCCTGTAATTTTGGAATACCTCTACCCTGGGGAAAGGACAGAAACATTGAGCAGCCAGACAAAATGCAAAAGGAATAACATGTCAAGGCGCAGGGAAAAAAACATTTCGACAAAAAATTGCTTTGGCATTTTTCTCTCGTATTCGCAGTTGGACACTTAAAATTTGTCATGATGTGGAGGTGCCCGTGATGGACTGGGGTGTACCAAGTTAAAAATCACACAACAGCAGGTTACAGTCCAATCGGCTTGTTTGGAAGCACTAGCTTTCTGAGCGCCGCTCCTTCATCAGGCGGTGATGGAGTATAAGATCATAAATTCTGTGTTTTACGATGTTATACTCCACAATCACCCGGTGAAGGAGCAGCGCTCTGAAAGCTAGTGCTTCCAAACCAGTCTGTTGGACTATAACCAGGTGTTTTGTGATTTTTAACTTTAAAATTTGTAACAACTTCCTGCATACTGAGCATGCTCCGCGGTGTCAGCAAGCACTGCGCATGACCGCCGGTGTCAGCAAAACACTGCGCACATTCCTTGGTGCCCGCAGAAACTGCGCGTCAGCTCCTTCCCATTCACCAATGAAGAACCTTGGAGGACCGGAAAGAGACTGGTCCTCCTGCCAATCAGAGCCGGCCATTGTCGAAATGTGGAGATTGGACCGTGAGCTCTGAAGCTGGTGCTGCTCCTTCCTCTGTGAACTTCACCCCAGACTGTAACTTCCTTCCTCTGTCTAACTTTTGTAAGTACAACAGTCTGTTTATGACCACTTTTTCCATTTTTTGTTTCATTCTGGGGTTCAATTGTTAACATGCAGCAACTGAAAGGATAGAGTGAATTGAGGCGTGGGGGAGGGGACAGACTCTGGAAAAGTTGATCCAGGTCTGTATCTCAATTTGCAAACACATGGCAAATGAATTGACACAATCTAAAGCTTTTGATATTGAAAAACGCAGAGAAGAGGTGCATTGTTTAAATGGTGATTTGTTGAGATGTGGCGAAAGTGAGATGATGGAGATCAGAGTTGAAAAGTGTGGCGCTGGAAAAGCACAGGAGGTCAGTCAGCAACTGAGGAGGAGGAGAGTCAATGTTTTGGGCACGAGCCCTTCATCAGGAATGATGTGTGGATGGACAGAGGGGCCTCAGCGTCCTTCTACACCAGTCACTGTCTGTTGTCAGACAGGAGCAGCAAGCAATCAGCAAGGCAAGTGATATATTAGCAAGAGAAGTTGGGTTCACAAGTGGCGATGCCTTCCTGCAGTTAGATCAGTCATTGAATGTATTCAACGCTGAGTTCATTTGACTTTGAAGAACAAAGAAGTGGATGGGTATTGGGGAAGGTAAGAAACTGGTTTTAAGACCAGTATAGAACAGTTACAGAGTCATACAGCACAGAAACAGACCATTAAGTCCAACTAGTCCATGCTGACTGTGTTCTGAAACTAAACTAGTCCCACCTGCCAGTGTTTGGCCCAGACTCTCTGAACCTTTCCTATTACAATTGCAACATTTAAGAGGCATTTGGATGGGTATATGAATAGGAAGGGTTTGGAGGGATATCGGCCGGATGCTGGCAGGTGGGACTAGATTGTGTTGGGATATCTGGTCGGCATGGACGGGTTGGACTGAAGGGTCTGTTTCCATGCTGTACATCTCTATGACTCTATGTACTTATCCAAATGTCTTTTAAACACTGTAACTGTACCTGCATCCACCACCTCCCCTGGACATTGATACCACATGAGAACTATTCTCTGTCTTAAAATAAAAAGGTGCCCCTCATGTCTTTTTAAAACGCCATCCCATACTCCTAATTTCTTCGTCTCCGCCGCATCTGCTCCCAGGAGGACCAGTTCCAATACAGTAAAACCCAAATGGCCACCTTCTTCAAAGAACCGCAATTTCCCCCCAGACGTGATCGATGATGCCCTCCACCGCATCTCCTCCACTTCCCGCTCCTCCGCCCTTGAGCCCCGCCCCTCCAATCGCCACCTGGACAGAACCCCACTGGTCCTCACCTACCACCCCACCAACTACACGTGGACTAACCAACCCAACCACCCGTGGCTCAACACTTCAACTCCTCCTCCCACTCCACCAAGGACATGCAGGTCCTGGGACTCCATCGTCAGACCATAGCAACACGACGGCTGGAAGAAGAGCACCTCATCTTCCACCTAGGAACCTTCCAACCACAAGGGATGAACCTAGATTTCTCCAGTTTCCTCATTTCCCCTCCCCCCACCTTGTCTCAGTCAAATCCCTCAAACTCGGCACCGCCTTCCTAACCTGCAATCTTCTTCCTGACATCTCCGTCCCCACCCCCTCTCCAGCCTATTACCCTCACCTTGACTTCCTTCCACCTATCGCATTTCCAATGCCCCTTCCCCAAGTCCCGCCTCCCTACCTTTTATCTTAACCTGCTGGACACACTTTCCTCATTCCTGAAGAAGGGCTCATGCCAGAAATGTCGATTCCCCTGCTCTTTGGATGCTGCCTGACCTGCTGCGCTTTTCCAGCAACACATTTTCAGTTCTGCACGGAAGTGTACAAACAACTGAACAGGAACACGACAGGCAACTACCAGAAGATCTGACCAAAGAGCACAACCGTGAACTGACAGCATTCATCAAGACTTCTGATCCAATCCTTCCAGAAGCTCAGCATCCACAGACGAGTTGAATCCGTGAACATGTCAGTATTCTACACCAGCATTCCTCACGATCATGGCATCACGGTAACAGCCTCAGTACTCAATACCAACAACTGCCAGTCTCTGAGCACTGTCCTACAACACATCCGCTTCATTCTCAACCACAACATTTTCACCTTTAACAACCAGTTCTTCATCCAGACACATGGAACAGCCATTGGGACCAAATTTGCACACCAGTATGCCAATGCTTCATGCACAGGTTCGAACAAGGCTTCGTTTCTGCACAGGACCTCCAACCAACACTATACACTAGATATATGAATGACATTTCTTCCTCTGGACCCAAGGTGAGGAGTCACTGAAACAACGATCCTGTGGTATTAACAAGTTTCATCCCACCATCACACTCGCCACACTATTTAGTATCTGTCTCATTTTTGAACACATGCAGCTCTATCAAGGATGGGTATCTCAGCACTTCTCTATACCGCAAACCCACGGATAACCTGACAGTGCTACACTTCTCTAGTGAAACATATTAAAACAGCCATCCCCTCTGGACAAGCCCTTCGCATACACAGGATATGTTCAGGTGAGGAGGAACGTGACAGACACTTGGAAGTACACAAGCGTGCTCTCATAAAAACGGGGTACAATGTTCAACTCATCAACTGCCAGTTCCAATGTGTCACAGCAAGAAACTGTAATGACTTCCTTTAGGAGACAGACATGAGCTGCAACCAAAATGGTACCCTTTGTTGTCCAGTACTTCTCAGGAGCCGAAACCCTACGCCACGTTCTTCGCAGCCTGCAACACATTATTGATGAGGATGAGCACCTCGCCAAGACCTTCCCCACGCCTCCACTTCTCGCCTTCAAACAACCACCAAACTTTGAACAGATAATTGTTCGCAGAAAACCACCTGGCTTTCAGGACAACACGATACAACTCTGTCACGGCAGATGATGAAAGACGTATCAGAGTGTTGACATGATTACCACCATTACACATAGGGACACCACCTACCATGAGTGCAGCAGGTACTCATGTGACTCAGACAGGATTGTTTATCTCATACACTGCAGGCAATGATGCCCTGAGTCTTGGTATATTGGTGAGACCGAGCAGAGGCTACAGCAACAGATGAATGGACACTGCACAACAATCACCAGCCTGGAGTGTTCCCTCCCAGTCGGGGAACACTACAGCAGTACGGGACTTTCAGCCTTGGACCTTTGGGTGACCATCCTTCAAGGTAGACTTCAGGATAGGCAAAAAAAGGAAAGTGGCTGAGCAGAGGCTGCTGGCCAAGTTCAATACCCATGGAAATAGCCTCAACCAGGACCATGGGTTCATGTCAGACTACAGGTGACCCCACTACACTATACATTCTCTCTATCTCTCTCACACACACACACACACACTCTCACTCCTTCAAGCCAACACAATCACACAGACTCTCTCATTCACACGCACTCTCTCAAATGCTCTCTCTCTCACACACACACCCTCTCACAGACTTATACCCCATTATCCTCTCTCACACACACATAATCACTCGGTTTCTCCTGCACACACACACACACACACACGTTTGTGAGTTGAATTTGTACTTGCAGAATCGCATTTTATTTTGCACAAAAACGCATACACGTAAGATTCTGTAATACCACGATAGAAATAGAATCCGTCTGACCTAACATTGGGACACAGACAGACTTTGACGTAACACCTTCAATGTATTATCTGATTGAGATGACACCTATTGTTAAAAGCTATCTTGAGAACGTAACTTTTGAAAAGTTCTGGGATTTACAGATGTAGGAATCAAAACTAACATGGTCATACTAAAAGATGGTAGAGGTCAGCTGAAGTTGTTTAATATTACATCCCATGACACTGCAATCCCGTTGCTATAAAGTGTGTGTGTTATGATTCTGCTCCACAACCAACCGATGAAGAAGCAGCGCTTCGGAAACTAGTGATTCCAAATAAACCTGTTGGGCGACAACGTGGCATTGTGTGATTTTTAACTTTGAAAATCTGTCAGGAATGCCAACATCCCCGTACTGCGCATGCTACTCGGTGTCAGCAACGCAGTGCGCATGTTCCACGGTGTCAGCAAAACATTACGCATACTCACGCAAAAAGCGGAAACACTCCATGATCTTGTTTTGATGGACCAATGATAAGCTCTGGAGGACCGGATGGAGACTGGTCCTCCTGCCAATCACAGCAAACCCATTGTCTGGATGCGGAAGTAGGACCATGAACTTCTGAAGTTGCTGCTGCTGCTGCTGCTCCTCTCTCTCTCTGAATGAAGATTGAGCTTCACCCCAGACTGCAACTTCCTTCCTCTCTCCAACATCTGTGAGTACAGCACGCTCTTTTCTCAAACCCCTTTCCATTCCGGGGTTCAGCTGTTGACTTGCAGGAACTGAAGGGAAACGGAGTGAATCCAGGGAGGGGAGAGACTCTGGGAAAGTTAGTCCAGGTCTTTTTTCAATGGAAAATACAGGAGAATTGACATTTCAGGCTCGAGCCTTTCATCAGAAATGATGTGTGGATGTACAAAGGAGCCTCTGCGTCCTTCTAATCCAGACAGTGCAAGTTGTCAGACAGGTGTTGCAAGTAGTGAGCAAGGCAAGTGGGATATTAGCAAGAGGAATTGAGTTGAGAAGTGGGGACGCCTTCCGGCAGTTTGGGAGTAACTGAATATATCCAAGGCTGAGTTCATCTGATTTTTGAACAACAAAGAAGTGATGGTTATGGGGGAGGCAAGACCAGTTCAAATCAGTTACAGAAACACACCCTTCAGTCCAACTAATCCACGCTGACTATGTTCTCAAACTAAACTGGACCCACCTGCCTGTGTTTAACCTATATCCCTCTGAATCTTTATATTGGAGTCATAGAGAAGTACAGCACAGAAACAGACCCTTCGGTTCAATTTGTCCATGCCTACCAGTTATCCTAATGTAGTCTATTTGCCAGCCCCGGGCCCATATCCGTTTTATTATAGACCAATCCAAATGCCTTTTTAAATTCTGTAATTATACCAGTCTCCACCACTTCCTCTGGCTGGTCATTTCATATATGCACTACTCTGTGTGAAAAGGCTCCCCTTAGAGGTTCACCTACCTCCCAACTCCTTTACTCAGTGCTGTAACCGATAAATGAAAGCATACCTTCAAGGAACTATGAACCCGCACTCCAAGGCCTCTTTGTTCAGCAACACACCCCAGGACCTTACCATAAACTGTATAAGTCCTGCTCTGATTTGCTTTTCCAAAATCCAGTGCTTCACATTTATTTAAAATCAACTTCATCATTCATGTACTAATCCAAATGTCTTTAAATGTTCTAACTGTATCTGTATCCACCCCTTTGCCTGGAAATTCATTCCACACACAAACCACTCTCTTGGGGGCGGAATAAATGGAGACCGTCATGTCCTTTTATAATCTTTCTCCTCTCTTTCTTTCAAGATTTGCTGCATAATCTTGAACCCCCAGCCTAGATAAAGGATTTTGACCATTCACCTCATCTATACCCCTCTTGATTTTATAATCCTCCTCTGCTCGAGTGGAAAAAATTCCATCCTATTAACCTGAATGTAGGCATTTTCATGACAGGTCAGGCAGCATCCGAGGAGCTGCCTGACCTGCTGTGCTTTTCCAGCACCACTCTAATCTAGACTCTGGTTTCCAGCATCTGCAGTCCTTGTTTTTACCCTTTAGATCATATCTACTTATGATCTGTTCAATGCTGGTGCAAACCCGACAGGCTAAATGGCCTATTCCTGCTCCCAATTTGCACACTCCTAGTCCAGGACAGCAAGAGACCATAAAACACAGGAGCAGAAATTAGGCCTCTCAGCCCATCAGGGCTGCTCCACTATTAAGTTCTGGCTGATCAGTTTCTCAATCCCATTCTCCCACTTTCTCCCTGTAACCCTCGACCCCCTTGATACTCAAGAACCATCTACCTCCATCTTAAATCTACTCAGTGACCTGGCCTCCACAGCCTTCTGTCGCAATGAATTCCACATATTCACCACTCACCGGCTGAAAATGTTTCACCTTATCTTTGTTCTAAAAGATATTCCTTTTACTCTGATGCTGTGCCCTCAGGTCCTAGACTCTCCTACCAATAGGAACATCTTCCCCTGAACTCTGTCCAGGCCAGTCAGAATTCTGTCTGTTTCAATTAGGTCTCCACCTCCCCCGAGTGTGGGCCTGTTAATCAGCATGAACCACACCCTTCAGGATGAGTTACAGCAGGAATTAGGTTCAGCAAAGTCAGAATGGAGGAAGTGTGTGTGGGATGGAGAGTCTCAGCTTTTGGGGGATGAGAGAGGAAACGAAGTTCAATATAAATTAGAATTGATCGGATGGGCTGATGGGCTAAGGAGTGGCAAAATGAGTTTAATTTAGATAAATGTGAGGTGTTACATTTTGCAAGGCAAATCAGGGCACGACTTACATCGTTAATGGGGAGTTTTGCTTAACAAAGTGTCCTTGCAGGTTCATAATTCCTTGAAAGTGGAATTGCAGGGAGACAGGATAGTGAAGAAGGCATTTGGTACGGTTTCCTTTATTGGTCAGAGCATTGAGTACAGGGGTTGGGCGGCATGGTGGCACAGTGGCTATCACTGCTGTCTCACAGTGCCAGAGGCCCGCGTTCAATTCCCGCCTCAGGTTGCTGACTGCGTGAAGTTTGCACATTCTCCTCGTGCCTGGCTCATAGTATGAGCCTTGATGAAATTTGGAAGTAGTAATCTGAAATTTGAAAAAATAAGCACACTGCAGTTAGACGATAATGCGGGGGTAAGAGAAAAAAAAAGCAGGAGATTCCCTTTGTGAAGGGCAGTGCTTGTCACTGGACCAAAGTAAAAGTAAAAGAAAAAAAAAATAAACAGGAGACTGCACACATCATTGCCCTTTGTTGTGAAGGGCAGTGCTTGTCAACCGCGGGTTTTCCTATCTTCCTGGTGGTGGAAATTGAATAAAGATTTGTGCACCTTGTGTCTCTCACCTGCACACACACACACACACACCATGGGTGCTGGGCAATAAATAAGCGCTACTGCAGTTAGGCGGTAGTGTGGGGGTTTATTTTAAATAAAAAAAGAAAAAAATACAAACTGGGGAATCACGCAGCATTACCCAATTAAAAAAAAATTACAGGGGTTGGGAGGTCATGTTAGGCCACTTTTGAAAACTGTGTGCAATTCCAGTTGCCGCCCTCTGGCAGAATGTTGTGAAACTTAAAAGGGTTCAGAAAAGCTTTACAAAGATGTAGGCAGATTTGGAGGGTTTGAGCGATAGGAAGATGCTGAATACGCCAGGGATAATTTCCCTGGAGCATTGGAAGCTGATGGGTGACCTTACAGAAGTTTATAATGGGTATGGATAGGTTGGATAGCCAAAATCTTTTCACCATGGTAGGCGACTCCAAACCTAGAGGGCATAGGTTTCACGTGAAAGGGGAAAGATTTAAAACGGACCTGAGGGTCAACTTTTTCACTCAGGGGGTAGTGCATGTTTGGAATGAGCTGCCAGAGGAAGTGGGGAGGCTGCGACAATTACAACGTTTAAAAGGCATCTGGGTAGGTATGTGAATAAGAAGGATTTAGAGGGATACAGGCCAAATGCTGGCAAATGGGATTAGATGAGTTTAGGATATCTGGTCGGCATGGATGAGTTGGACCGAAGGCTGTGTTTCTGTGCTGTATGACTTTAATCATCTTGCGTGAAAGCAGAAGTGTTGTTGTGAAGACTGGACTTTCAGAGCAACTTTCAAAGATGTTTTGCCTTTACTGGAAGCAAAAGTTACAATGAAACATTTAATTGGTGAGACAGCAACTGAGTACATGAGTACATCTAGGATTTTGGTGGAATGTGGGAATTCATTGCACTGTGGGGGTGAAGTGCTTTAAGGCTGACCAGCAGTAAGGACAGTGTGCTGATTGGGGTGCCCAGTGAAGGGCTCGGTGGAATTTTGAGTTAAACTGCTCATTTCTGTCAGCCTTCGATGTTTTGTTTCCAATGCTGTCCATCAGGAGCGGTGAATGAGTAACTGGTATTGTTAGAAGCCTTACGGTTTACAGTACTGCAGGAATGGCATTGTTTCATCAGCTTTGTAAAGGTTACTGGCAGCAGCGGGAGGCGTGGGCTGTATTCACTAGAAATGATTAAGCGTTTAGATAACATACATACGAGAGGGCGGGGGGGAGACTTGTCTTTCGATTTGCAGACGGTTGGAGATTCTGGGAGCTGTGATCTGAGGCAAACCCAACTGCGGTAAATCATAGAAGTCCTACAGTGTGGAAGCAGGCCAATCAGCCCATCAAGTCCATTCTGACCCCTCCAAAGAGCATCCTGCTCCCGCCCCCACCCCTCAGGGAATCAAGGGTGGTCGGGATAATGCAAGTACGAAGAGCTGAGATGATGGATAGATCAGCCACGATTTTAATAAATGGTAAAGCAGACTCAACAGGCCCAATGGCCTACTCCTGCTTCTATGACTACGAAACTATAACCCTGCATTTCCCATTGGCTAAGACACCTAACCTGTGCATCCCTGGGCACCAAGGGCAATTTAGCAAGGCTAATCCAAATCAAGGTAGCTAAGCAATGTAGTGATGTGGAAAATGGACATCAGAGAACAATAGAAAGGAACAAGGAGAATAAACGTACCAGCAATTAAAACTGGATTCAAAAGATAACAAACAATAAAACTAAAAGTTCAGTATCTGTATGTGTGCTTGTTATAAAGGGGTAGAGGTACTGTACCTTTAAGAGAGTAAAAAAATTGAGCAGAACAAAGTGTTCTAAACAAGATGAGAATGTAATATTTGGTCAACACAAATAGAGCAACTGGGTTGCCATGAGGCACAAACAAATTTAAATTCGACCAATCCGTTTAAAGATTGCCCCAAAATACCAAGTCCAATCAAGTTTGAATTAATTATTTTCATAATATTAACACCAATAAAATGATCCGATGTTTTGGACTATAAAACTGGGCATTTTTGTGAGTTCTAATATTCTCTGTTGGACACAAAGAATAAAGTTGTTAATTTTTAATTTACATATTTACCTTTGGGATAGTTCTTTGCCCCTCGAACTTTTACATATTACTGCATGGGTTGAATCATCTCTATATTGCTGGTTTAATTTAGCAGAGGGGGTTACCCTTGTCGTAATAGCGCTACAACGTAACAAAAGTGAATGAATTGACTGCACACATTGAAGAGAATAATTATGATCTGAGACTCCTTACAGAGACATGGCTTCAGGATGACAAGGATTGGATCCTAAATATTGAGGGGAGATGTGGCATTCAAGTCAAATGGGAAGCTAGGTAAAGGTAGAGGGTTGACACTGCTAATCAAAGCACTGACCACAGGGCAGTCTGGTGTCAGCTCAGATTTCAGGTCCTGGTTTCTATGTCCTTGGTTGATCTTCCTGTTCCCACACAGTTGTTGTCTGTTCTCAGCTGTGCTTCATTTCTGCTGAAGCTTTAACCTCCTTCGACACCTTCCGGAACAATAAAACATTCAGTCAATCAAAGTCCAACCTACAGTCTCCCAGCCTGTAAACCATCCAGACACCGAGTATCATAATACCAGAAAATATAACAAAAAAGGCGAAAAATTAGAATTAAATAGGTGTTTGTGTCTGTTCATTGGCAAGTAAACCAGAAATAGGGGTCTGCTAGGATTCTTGTAGTGCCCTAATTGAAGAATTCTCTCTCCCTTACATTTGAGTATTAGTACCCAGCTGTGATTTATAACAATATTTACATCAACAGAAATAAAAGCATCTGTTATGCAATAGACATAGAGATATACAGTATGGAACTAAACTTTTTTTCTCTCTCTCATGTGTGCGCGCATACACACACACACACAGGTCTATGGGGTGAATTTGTACTTGCAGATACATTGTGCATTTTTTGAGCAAAATGCAATCTGCAGGCAGACAATACATGGCATATTTTATAAATTCCACTTGCAAGTTAGTGTCCTAGATCATTAAATAAAACTTTAAATAGTGACTTGGAAACAGTTCCTTACCTCTTGAATTTTCACATTAGCACATGGGGTAAATCTTTTTTTGGTTTTAAATTAGTGGGGGGAGTGCAGTCCGTGTCATAACAGTTCTGACTATGTAGAAATAGAATCATAGAGTAGTGGAGCATGGAAACAAACTGTTTGTTCCGTGCCAATCGGATATCCTAAATTAATCAGGACACATTTGCCAGCTCTTGGCCCATATCCCTCCAAACCTTCCTGTTCATATACCCATCCAGATGCCTGTTGAATATTGTAATTGTACCAGCCTCCACCACTTCCTCTGGGAGCTCATTCAATCCACGCACCACCTGCTGAGTGAAATAGTTGCCCTTTAGGTCCCTTTTAATCCTTTCCCCTCTCACCCTAATATAAATCAATTGCTGTATTTTTTCTGAACAGGCTCAGTGGTTAGCACTGCTGCCTTATAACGCTAGGGACCCGGGTTTGATCCCAGTCTCTGGTAACTGTCTGAGTGGAGTTTGCACCTTCTCTGCGTGGGATTCCTTTGGGTGCTCCGGTTTCTTCCCACAATCCAAAGATGTACAGGTTTGGAAAGAGTATTTCTTGAGGGGAATTAACTTTCACTTTTTCCCTACTCCTTAGGTCCCTTTTAAATCTTTTCCCCTCTCACCTTCAACCTATGCCCTCCAGTTTGGGAGTCCCCTACCCTGAGGAAAAGATGGATAGTCAAATAAAATGCAAAAGGAATAAAATGTCAAGCCGCAGGATAAATATAAAACATCGCTCCAGCCTTTCTTGTCTCTGATTGTCATTTGGGCACAAAATCTGTCAGGAACACCAGCAACTTCACACAGCACCTTGCGCGTGCTCCTCGGTGCCAACACACACTGCGCATGTTCGCCGGTGTCAGCAAAACCTGTGCGTGCTCCTGGCTGTCCGCGGAAACTGCGCGTGATCTTCTTTTGTTGGGCCAATAGGAAGTCCTGGAGGACCGGAAAGAGCGTGGTCCTCCCACTAATCAGAGACCCCCACCCCTATTGTGTCTATCTCTCGCGCTCAATCACAATTTATGGAGGGGACAGATTCTGGAAAAGTTGGGCCAGTCTGTGTCGCGGTTGGCAAACTCATGGAAAATGCAGTACCACGATGTGAAGTGATAGCATTCCCTTGGAGGGTGGAAGCAGAAAGGAGATGCATTGTTTAAATGGTGATTTATTGGGATGTGGAGGAAGTGAGGACTGCGAATGTTGGAGATCAGAGTCAAAAATTGTGGTGCTCGAAAAGCACAGCAGATGAGGCAGCATCCGAGGAGCAGGAGAGTCAGCATTACAGGCTTGAGCCCTTCATCAGGAATGTGTATAAAAGGGTCTCAGCGTCCTTCCACACCAGTCAATGCCAGTTGTCAGATAGGTGCAGCAAGCAATGAGCAAGGCAAGTGGTATATTAGCAAGAGGAATTGAGTTCAGAAGTGGGATGTCTTCCTGCAGTTATGGGATCATTGAATATATTCAAGGCTGAGTTCATCTGATTTTGGAACAACAAAGAAGTGGATATTTATGGGGGAAGGTAAGAAAATAGTTTTCAGGCCATTTCAGAACAGTCACCGAGTCAAACAGCACAGAAACAGTCCCTTCAGTCCAACTACTCCATGCTATGTTCTCAAACTAATCTAATCCCACCTGCCAGTGTTTGACCTATATCCCTCTGTCACAAAGCTGGTCCTTCTTCTCGAGGATGCTGTGTCCTTGGGTTTTTTTCAGAGGGGTGGTAAAAGGACCTGGGATCCGAAGCGACTGGTTTAGTACAGAGATGAAAAACTGTATTGGGAGGCATTTTTGGTCAGATATGAACAGATGAGACTTGAGGCCAAAGCTTTTATGTTTTAGAAGTGACCTGTACAATGAAAGGGGAGTGGTCAGTCCTGAAAGCTGAAGTCTCGTTTGGGTGAGTTAAGCAGTGGACTGTGTGGAGAAAGGTTGCTAGCACTGTCTCCTTCTGCCCTTCTAACTTCAACTGTGAGCCTCTGTTTCAGTTTTACTTTGTTTAAGGGTTTTTTTTTGTGCTGTTGTGTACAAGCATTACGAAGAGTGTTCAGAGTTTCTTCACAGCTTGTACTTTATTAAGTAAAGTTTGGTTGTTCACAGAAGTTGACGTATTGCTGTGTAAGAAGCTCAAGCAAAAGAACTTAACAAAGGAACCTAAGGGATAAGTCTTTCATGCAGAAAGTGGCGTGTTTAAGGGAAGAGCTGTCAGAGTAGGTGGTGAGTGCTGGCACAATTATGACATGAAAAGGCATCTGGATGGGTATACGATTAGGAAGGGTTTAGATGATATGGGCCAAATGCTGGCAAATCGGCCGAGATTAGGTTAGGTTATCTAGTTGGCACGGATGAATTAGACCGAAGGGTCTGTTTCTGTGCTACATATCTCTATCGCTCTGACTTGCCACTAACATTTGCCACATCTATATGTTCAGTTTCTCTCTGGTGTCAGTGTAAATGCCTTGATGTCTCATTCTTAACCGGACTGGCAGTAATGACTTCTGTAATCTTTTCTTACAGACTATCTGAAGACAAAAGTTTCAAAGTCAACAGATAAAGGGCTTATGTCTAAAATGTTGATTCTCCTGCTTCTCTGATGCTGCTTGCCGTGCTGCACTTTTCCAGCGACGCATTTTTTGACTCTGACTCTCCAGCGTCTCCAGTCCTCACTTTCACATCAATGTCCGACAGTCACTCAATCCATCAGGACCGCAACAATTTTCAACTATGATTCTGTGAGAAGGAGCAAAGCTTTCTTTTTGGTTCCTATTTGAGTAGGGGGGACTGGTTGAAAGACCCTACTGTTGCAGCGCGCTGTGTGTGGAGCCTGAAACAACTCTACTGCGTGGAAAGAGGAATTCACTGCGGGGTTGTACACGTGTATGTGTGTGTGTGTATGTGTGCAGCTGAAGCTTCAGCCATGGAGAAGCCCGAGGAAACACGCCCCGTTGAGAAACCATGGAAGTGTGGTGACTGCGGGAAGGGCTTCCGTGTCCCACCTGTCCTAGCGGCTCATCAGTGCAATCACACTGGGAAGAGGCCGTTCTCCTGCCCCGAGCAGGCGAAGGGCTTTACTTGCTCCTGTGTCCTGCTGGCCCACCAGCATATACAGACTGGTGAGAGGACGTTTTACTGCTCCATGTGCGGGAAAGGGTTCACTTCGATGGACAACCTCCAGACCCATCAGCGATTCCACACAGGGGAGAGGCTCTTCACTTGCCATGAGTGCGGGAAAGCCTTCAGCAATTCCTCCGACCTGCTGAAGCACCGGCGAGTCCACACGGGGGAGAGGCCATTCAGCTGCCCCGAATGCGGGAAGGCCTTCAGTGACTCCTCCAACCTGCTGAGACACCGGCGGGTCCACACGGGGGAGAGGCCATTCAGCTGCCCAGAGTGTGGGAAGGCCTTCAGCAATTCCTCCAACCTTCTGGCCCATCAGCAGGTCCACACGGGGGAGAGGCCCTTCAGCTGCCCAGAGTGCGGGAAGGCCTTCAGTAAATCCTCCAACCTGCTGACCCACCAGCGGGTTCACACGGGTGAGAGGCCCTTCAGCTGCCCAGAGTGCGGGAAGGCCTTCAGCAATTCCTCCGACCTGCTGAGACATCGGCGAATCCACACGGGGGAGAGGCCTTTCGTCTGCCCAGAGTGTGGTAAGGCCTTCAGCAATTCCTCTGACCTGTTGTCCCACCGGCGGGTCCACACCAGGGAAAGGCCATTCAGTTGCCCCGAGTGCGGGAAGGGGTTCACCCGCTCCTCCAAACTGCTGGCCCACCAATGGGTCCACACCGGGGAGAGGCCGTTTGCCTGCCCCGACTGCGGGCGGAGGTTCACATTGTCCTGCAACTTGCGGAGGCACCAGCAGGGGCACAAGTGCATCCAACAATCAGATTCCACCAGTGATGCTGCAGTGGGTCACCCCCAGAGCTGAACCTCCTGCCCATTCTGACAGTGGGTGCAGTGGGCTTTTGTTGGTTTGTGCTGGACTCACCCTCTTCCCCCCCCCCCCCACCCACTCACCAAGCCCACCTACGTGGCTCAGGGATGGCATGGTGACTCAGTGGTTAGTACCACTGCCTCATGATGTCGACCTGGGTTCAATTCCATCCTCAGGTTGACAGTTTGTGTATAGCTTTCACGATACCCCCCTCACATCTGTATGGGTTACCTCTGAGTTCTCTGGTTTCCTTCCCCTGGTCTAAAGGTGTGCAGGTTAGGATGGATTGGCCCATCTAAATTGTCCCATCGTGTTCAGAGATGTGTAGGTGTAGTGCATTAGTTGGGGTAAATGGTAGAGGAATAGGGATAGGGGAATGGGTCTGGCTGGGTTACTCTGCAGAGGGCCAGTGTGGACTTGTTGGGCCAAAGGACCTGTTTCCATAATGTAGGGAATCTAATCTTAAAAAAAAGAATTCCTCCAAGCGATACTGATAAAATATGCCGAGTTGGACAAAGTATCCCATCAAGTTTGAGACAAACCCAGAGGTGAAGAAGTCGGAAGTCACACAACACCATGTTACAGTGCAACAAGTTTATTTGAAATCACAAGCTTTAGGAGCATTGCTCTTTCAGGAGTGCTGCTCCTTCATCAGGTGCCGTGTGACTTCTGACCTTGTCCATCCCAATTCAACACCAGCACCTCTGCATCAGAGTTGACAAATGAGATTGGATTTTATTCGGCCTGATTTAGTGAGATGTTCATTTGGAAACTCAAAACTGTCGGACTGGCAAAGAGACGCGAATCATAGAGTCCTCCGGCAGGAGACAGGCCCTTCTGCCCAACATGGTCCATGCTGACCAAACTGTCCATCAACACTAAGCCCATTTCCCTGCACTTGGCCCATTTCCTTCCATACCTTTCCAATCCACGTATTTGTCCAAATGCCTTTTAAATATTGTTAATGTACCCACCTCAACCACTTCCGCAGGCATGTCGTTCCATATGTGTACCACCGTCTGCGTAAAAACAAAAGTTGCCCCTCACATGCACTTTTATTCTTTTTCCTCTAATCTTAAACTGATTCCCTCTAGCCCTCACTTCCCCAACGCTGGGGTAAAAGTTGTGAGTGCATTCACCCTCTCTCGATCTCTTCACTTCTCTCAGGGCCTCTCTCTCAGTCTTTAATGCTCTAAATAAAAATAACTTAGCTTGTCCAACCTCTCCCTTTTACACAGACCCTTGAGTCCTGGTAACATCCTTGTATATGTCTTCAGCACTCTTCCAAGTTTAATAACTGCCCTGTCTACCTATTTTGTTGGAAATATAGGACCTAATCCAAACAGGATAATCTGGCTGATGGGACACAAAACCACTTCCTTTCTTGAGAGACAAGTCTCCTGGAGAGAACTGTCTGGCTGACTGATCTACTGAACCTCACAGTGTCCCTCTGCCCTCAGTTATCTGGAAGGAGTCCACACATTTGCCTAAGGTGGTGCTTGAAACCTTTATCATCTTTGGGATGGATCCCCATTCATTCAGTGCTCTGGAGTCATGCAGCCTGGAAACAGACCCGTCAGACCAACTAGCCCATGATTCCCAGCTAAATTAGTGCCACCCATCTGCTCCTGGCCTGTATCGAGTTTGTTAATAGTTTTGTTCATCATGAGAGTTGGATAAATAAATTGCTGATTGTTGATTTTAAAGTGTTGGGTATTTATTCTTATCACTAGAGCAGGTTACACCACTTTTCATGCTAATTTTACAGATTGTTGGGTGACACGCTCCTCTGGGTGTTTCTGTTTGAGAAAGGTGGTGCTGTCAGCCTTCGCTTTATAAGGGTATTGACGTGATGTACTGCTGAATGCAATGGAGTCAACATGAATCCCAGCCTCTCACTGTGGTTGTGGGTGAATCACCTTAATTTGGCTCTTAACTCAGAAACGGCAGACAATTGACTGCTGAAATAATGATTTACACTTTACTGTATGTAGCAACCAAAAATAAAACTCCTCAAGTAACCAAGTTCAACCTCACTCACAACTTGGCTATCACCCAATTGATGGCAGAATTTAACTGAGTTTCCACCAACAATTTATGACTCTGGAAGTGTCCAGAGATTCAATGCAGCATTCTTCTTCCATGTACTACTGCTGCATCATTCTGGAGTTGAATTGTGGTGGAGATTCTTCACTTTCAAATCTGTGGTGTGATGCTTCTTTCGATTCTAACACCACCTCCCCAAACTTCTGGAGATCTACGGTCTGTAGCTTACCTTCTTATCCTCGAGGTTTAGTGGTTTGTTTGATACAGCCTTTCCTCCAAAAAACCCTTTTACGTCAGGGCCTTCCTTCCACAGACAAACTTAATTGTCCTTTTGTCATGAGGTTATTAAACACTTAGCTCATCTGTCCCAGGAAACATCTTGTTGTTTTGCGTCCTTCTTCCCAGGGATGGTTGACTAGCAGAAATTAGGTCATTCAGCCCATTGAGTCTGCTCCACTATTTAATCATGGCTGATATGTTTCTCAACCCAATCCTCCCATGTAACTCTTGATACGTAAGAATGATTGAATGGTGGAGCAGACTCAATGATCTGAATGGCCTAATTTCTGCCTCTGAGGTCTTCTGATGTAGCAGTTTCTCAGTGGCCCTTTTGTTTCTTGGTACAGAAAAAGTTCCTGCTGACTCAGGGAGTTTGGAAAGTTCTGCAGTTTAAAGGACCACACCACATTCCCCTCTGCCTCCTCCTGAGATACTGGCAATTCCCAAGATCTTTTGGTATCCCTGAAAACAATCGAGATGTCTGAAAATCTCTGCTGCTACTCTGGAACAGAAGGATTATGGGGAGAAAATTCAGAAATCTGATGTGCAAAGAGACTACGGAGTTCTACTCCAGGATTCTCTCAAGGTAAACTTGCAGGTTGAGTCAGTCGTTAGGAAGGCAAATGCAATGAAGGCATTTATTTTGATCAGACTGGAATATAAAAGCAGGGATGTACTTCTGAGGCTCTGTAAGGCTCTGGTCAGGCCACAATTGTAGTACTGAATGTAGATTTGGGCCCCATATCTCAGGAAGGATGTACTTGTCCTGGAACATGTTCAGAGGAGGTTCACAAGAATTGTCCAGGAATGAAAAATTTAAGATATGAAGAACATTAGAGGACTCTAGGTTTATACTTCATGGAGTTCAGAAGGATGAGAGGGGATCTAATTGAAACCTACAGAATAATGAACGGTGTGGATGTTGGGAAGATGTTTCCATTGGTCGGAGAGACTAGAACCTGAGGGCTCAGCTTTCGCATCAAGGGAAGACCCTTTAGAACAGAGGGGAGAGAAACTTCTTCAGCCAGAGTGTGGTGAATCTATGGAATTCACCGCCACAGAAGGCTGCAGAAGCCAAGTTACTGAGTATATTTTAGACTGAGGTAGATAGGTTCTTGAGTATCAAGGGGATCAAGGATTACGGGAAGAATGGGTTTGAGAAACGTATCAGCCATGATTGAATGGCGAAGTAGACTCAATGGGCTGAATGGCCTAATTTCTGCTCCTATGGTCTTATGGTGTGCTGATGTGAGGAGGGGGAAAAAAAAGGAGCGAGAAAGACAGTTAAGGTGAAGCTCGATAGAGACGAAGGAAATATAAGAATTGGTATGATAAATGGCTGAATACATAGCAGCACTGGCATACAGAGGGATCTGGGCATTTCGATCTGTGGAAGTGGGAATGCAGGTGGACACGGTGGTCAAGAAAATACACAGCACGCTTCCTGGAGTGTAAGAGTTCCGTTACAGCTGTTTATTCTGACCACATTCAGAATATTGTGTGCAGGTCTGGTCACTGTGCTACTGGAAGGATGTGGGTGCTCTGGCAGGAGGTACAGACAAGGTTCACCAGGACATTGCCTAGTCTGGAGGGCTCTCGTTACGAGCAGAGGAGGCATAAACCTGGATTGTTTTCTTTGGAAAAACAGAGGCTGAGAAGAGACCTCGGCAAAATGATGAGACACACAGATTGGCTGGACAGGGGTGGCAGGGTAGCTCAGTGGTTCGCGCTGACGCCTCACTGTGCCAGGGACCTGCGTTCAATTTTAGTCTCAGACAACTAGCTGTGTGGAGTTGGCACATTGTCCCTGCACCCAACCTCCCGTGTCTGTGTGGGCTTCCTCTGGGTTCTCCGGCTTCCTCCTACAATCCAAACATGTATAGGTTGGGGTGGATTAGCAATGCTAAATTACCCATCGTGTCCAGGGAGAGGCAGGTTAAGTTGGATTGTCTGTGTGTAAATTGCCTCAATGTTCAGGGATGTGTAAGTTCGGTGCATTAGTCAGGAGTAAATGTAGATAATAGGGGTAAGGGAACGGCTCTCTATGTGTTAATCTTTAGAGGGCTGATGTTGACTTGTTGGGCTGAATGGTCTGTTTCCATGCTGGAGGGATTCTATGATAGTCAGAGGCGTTCTTTTTCCCTCCAAAGTGGAAAGGTCAACTAAAAGAGGGCACAAGTTCAAGGTGATGGGGGGCCTGTTTGGGGGAGAAGTGGTGGGGGTGGGGAATTTACACAGAGGGATGATGGGTTTCTGAAACGCACTGCCAGTGGAGGCAGTGGAAGCAGGCACCTGAACAACGTTTAAGTTGTATCTTGATAGACACATGAAGGGGAGGTGAACAGAGGAATAGAAACCACACATGGGCAATAAATAAGTAAGGATTAAGAATGAGCACTGGCTTGAGGGGGTGTGTGCGCCTAAACCAAGTGAGAAGGGCCTGTGACTGTGCTGTATTGTATTGATACAACTTTCACTCACTATTTGAAAGTAGAGTGTTCCTTTCATAAGCCGAAATGGCCTAAAGCGAAGAAGCAATTACCATGAATTAATTTATATTATGCCTTTCTTTGTAAAAGCGACAATCCTCTTCGGATTTCTTTCGGTTTGTGAGAACAGGTATTAATGTAGGTCTTTTGTAAAAGTGAAGTAGTGTAAAGTGAACTTTTGAAAAGTGAAGATATACAATATTATGAGCCCTGAAACAACTGCAAATCAGGCTTTTAGAGCCATAAACATTCCATCAAATATGTAACATATACCCCAGACTTATCTGTCTTATATTAACGCACGGTTGTCTTACATTTCCAGAAGACTCAGATTTAAGTTTTTTTTAAAGATATTTTTATTAGAAATTTAATATTTTGACAGATTTACAAAAACAAACAGAACTTTCAAGCACAAACATTAATATAAAAATAGATCTTAAATATATAATCATCAAAATTCAAAGGAATGATACTAAAGAAGAAAGAAAAACAATGAAACTCAGTTAACTACTAATCTAATCCACAATTATCCAGAGTGTATAGTTGAGTCACTTACATCCTTCAAACAAGAGAAAATGTTCTCCAATACACTCATAACAGTATAATAAAAAGGAAACTATTTCCAAACAATAAGAACAAAAAAAACATGTTTGAATGGAGATCCTCCCCCTTGTTCTCAGGGGGCCTTACTTCCTTTCTAAAGGTCCACCATATCCTCTCCCAAACAGTGTCCCACCCTTGACCCGGGCGCTCCTTAATAGGATTTAGATATAATACTGAGCTAGAGTTAACAGTGAGCGCCCCACCCCCACCCCTCCCCACCCATACCTGAGTATATCTGATAGCATCAATGCCACGTACACACACACATAACTATAAAATTACAACTCCAACAAATTACAGTTAAGTATAATAACATAAAATAGCAAGGGAAGACAACCCTGCTCCCAGAAGCAAAAGTAAAGTAGAGTAAAGTATCCATTTCTCCCTACGGAGTGTGGAAGAGGCAAGCCAACATAAATTGTCTCTTACGATTTATTTAAACGAGTCTAAAAGTTCCTTAGCCTCTTCTGGTGATCTAAAATTATACTCGGATCCTTCGTGGTTAAAGCATAACGTCGCTGGGTAGCGTAAGATGTATTGAATATTTAAGTTCCTTAGACATTTCTTCACCTCATCAAACGCCTTCCTCCTTCGGACCAAAGCCGGGGAGAAGTCCTGAAATAACATAATCTTGGATCCTTCATGGATCATGGCTTTAGGATCCTTTCCAAGATTTCTGGAGGGATCCAGGAGTATCTGCCTCTCCCTATAACTCTGCAGCCGGAACAGGACCGGCGTGGGCGCTGGTTTGGGCCAGATCCGCGTACTGCGACCCGGTAGGCCCACTCCACCCTTACCCGATCAGTTTCAGCCCCCAGGTTTAAAAGCTGGGGCAGCCATCGCTCCAGAAATACTGCTAACTGTCCCTTCTCTTCTTGTTCAGGGAGGCCCAGAAGACGGATATTCTTTCTCCGATTTCTATTATCCAGGTCATCCATGTAGATTTCAAAGGCCCGGACTCTCTGCTCCAGAGCTCGCACCTGTTCTGCAGCTGTTTGTGCTGCAGCCTCGGAGGTCGTGGCCTTTAGCTCCGCCCCCTCCACTCGGCCCTGCAGTTCCTCAACAGCCTGGCTGTGCTTTTGTAGCTTTTCTTCGAATGAGTTCCATCTCTGTCTGGATTCTACAATGAAATTGACGAGTGTCGTTTCCAGCCTGGCAATCATCTCTTCAAGGCCTGTTTTTACATCAGCTGCAGCCGGAGGAGGAGAGGAGGGTGGGGGAGGGGTCTTTGTTTTCTGAGAGCTGCGGGATCCCTTTGGTTTACTCATTATCCACTTAATACCAAACTGCTTAAATATAATAGTAAGCAGCTAATTAAGGTTAGAAAATTTTTTTGGGTGGTTTGGTAAGTGTGGTGGGGGTGAGTAACTCACTTTACCCAGGTTTTGGGAAGAGCACTGTAAACTCAGACTTGCTGAGTCGCCGCCATCTTGGATCTCCCAGATTTATGTTTTAAGTGTGACTTTTTGTAAAAGAAGCCGTCTTTTGGACTCCTTCCATACCATACTGACTCTATTACTGGGAATACATCCATATTACACCAGGATTCATGGATCAATGACGTGAGGCTTATCTTTACTCTCTTATAATTTTCTGTTGCATAAATGTTTTGACGAATGCTAATGCTTTTCACCAGTCATAGAGTCAGAGACATAAAACACAGAAACAGATCCTTCAATCGAACTTGTCCATGCCGACCGGATATCCAAAATTAGTCTAGTTCCATTTACCATCACTTAGTCCATATCCCTCTAAACCCTTCCTTTTCACATACCCATCCAGATGTCTCCACCACTTCCTCTGGCAGCTCATTCCATACATGCATCACCCTGTGCAAAAAAAGGTTGACTGCAAGGTCCCTTTTAAATTTTTCTCCTCTTGCTCTCAGCCTATGCCCTCTAGTTCTGCACTCCCCCTATCCCAGGGAAAAGACCTTGTCTATTCACCCCATCCACACCCCTCAAGTTTTTATAAACCTCTTTAAAAAACACACACTCAGCCTGTGATGCTCTATGGAAAACAGCCCCACCTTATTCAGCCTTTCCTTGTGGTTCAAACCCTCTTACCCTGGCAACAGCCTTGTGAATCTTTTCTGAATCCTTTCAAGTTTCACAACATCCTATCTATAGGAGGGAGACCAGAATTGCACACAATATTCTAGAAGAAGCCGACTGAAACTGACTTTTGCAGAGTCTGCTCCCTGCTTGGATTCATACTCTCTGCCTCCCGTTGTTGCAAGTGAGCAGTGCTACCCCCTTCTCTCTCCCTCCCAGGATAAGGAATGGAAAGGGGGAGACATTGCTTCACTCCCAGATTTTGCCCAGAATTGTCTGAATGCACAAGTTGGACCATGAGCTTCTAAAGCTACTGCTGCTCCCCTCTTGCTCTGAATGAAGACTGAGCTTCACCCTCTAAGCACAGCACATTTTTGTTGAAGTAAGGCATCTTTCCTGAATGTTACAATTAAAGGGATGTCTTCCCCCTAATACTCAAAGGGATGGTAAGTCAGAGAAGGACCACACCTTGTGTTGTGTGGCATGTGTGACAGTTGCAACAGGATGTCCCAACTCCTATGCTCAATTCAAAGTTTGAGAGAAGATTTGTAGCTCGGGTGCTTGTTGTTGTGGTTCTGTTCGTCGAGCTGAATTTGTGTAGCAGACGTTTCATCCCCTGTCTGGGTGACATCCTCAGTGCTTGGGAGCCTCCTGTGAAGCGCTTCTGTGATGTTTCATCCGGCATTTATAGTGGTTTGTCTCTGCCGCTTCTGGTTGTCAGTTCCAACTGTCCGCTGCAGTGCCGGTATATTGGGTCCAGGTCAATGTGTTTGTTGATAGAATCTGTGGGTGAGTGCCATGCCAGAGAACAGCCAGGGAATTCCTAGAGGTATGGCCTCTAAGCATTTTTCCAGCACCACATTTTTCAACTCTGGATCTGGGAAGTGTGTGGTGTGGAGGTAGGTGGAGGGGAGGGGAAATAAGGAAACTGGTGAAATCTACATTGATCCTATGTAGTTAGTGGGTCCCAAGGCAGAAGACAAGATTGTGGGTGGCACGGTGGTTAGCACTGCTATCTCACAGTGCCTGAGACCCGGGTTCAGTTCCCGACTCAGGCGACTGACTGTGTGGAGTTTACACGTTCTCCCCGTGTCTGTGTGGGTTTCCTCCGGGTGCTCCGGTTTCCTCCCACAGTCCAAAGATGTGCGGGTCAGGTGATTGGCTATGCTAAATTGCCCGTAGTGTTAGGTAAGGGTTGCACTTCGGCGGGTCGGTGTGGACTTGTTGAGCCGAAGGGCCTGTTTCCACACTGTAAGTAATCTAATCTAAGTGTTCTTTCTACTAGCGTAAGGTAGCTAGAGCTTGGAGGGGGTGGCAGCAGAGTACTTGCATGTTCTTGACATATTGGGAGGGGGAGTTAAAGCATTCAGCCACAAGGCGGTGGGGTCATTTAGTTTTGGCATGCCAGAGCTGTTCCCTGAAATGTTCTGCAAGTTGGTGTCCAGTCTCCCCAATGTGGCAGAGACCACATCAAGAGCAATGGACGTATCAATAAATCTTATAAACAAATTGTACAAATCTTAGCCTGCCAGAGTTATTTTATTTAATTAAGTTAAAGAAAATTTTAATTAAATTGGGTGACTACATGAAATGGTTTGTTGGTCAGACTCAAATCATCCTCAAATGAGACAATGCCATTAATATCAGTGAACTGCTTTTTTTTGTTAGAACCACAAGTTCTTGATTTAATTGACATCTGCACATTCAATGACATCTGACATCAGAAATGACATGGCACCATTAATTTTTTCTTACAATAATCCAACAAACAAATTAATAACACACAGTCAATACCAAGTCTCATTAATATGATATTAAATTTGACCAAATAAAATGTAAAATTGAGATGAGAGATAACAGATGGGGGAAGGGCAGAAGGTAAGAAATGCAGCATCATAGAAGGTGTTCCTCCAGGGAGTGTATTTTACCAACTACAACTGCTCAATATAAACAAACACTCTGACATGATCCTCCGGTTTTAATGTAAACCATACCCCCATACAGTAGGTACCATTTAAATAAGTTAATAGATACAAGCCTTGAGTAAATCCAGCCTCCAGCCGGACCCCCCGCTTCTTGGAGCTCGGACCTTCCTCCAGCTCCGGGGGGTTGTTGAGCTCCTGGGCTCCGGCCGCCGCCGAAGAAGCCGCGGGCGCCGGCTCTCTCTCCTCCACCGCCGACAGTTTTAATTTGTTTTCCCGTTCACCCGGTAACCGTCACCTCTTGTTTGAAAAGTTCCGACTTTAATGTGAAATGTATTTTAAAGGTATTTTCTGAGGTGAACGATGCCTGTCTGCCTCCCTCCCTCCGTCAGAAACCGCAGCCTCGCGCCGCCATCTTTGTTTTTCTTCTTCATTCCGTCTCCCCTCGTCATCCACTCTCCCTCCAATCAGAGCGCACCTTACTCCACCTGACCAATAGCGGCCGCGTTTGCGTGTCGTGTTGTCCCACCCTCTGCAATCGCTCTCTCCGATTGGTCGGTACCGACCACAAGCTTTGGGATTGGTGGGGAATGTCACAATCGGGTCCGTGTATCCGCCCTTTTCATTCCCGTTCATTCATTCAACAGCAGCTGACCCAATTTACTGCAACGGGCTCTGGGGCTATAGTGGTAGTGTCACATATTCAGGGGCAAGATGTGATTTTTAACGATTTGAACTATGGCACCTCCACATCCATTCATTCAACCGAAGAGGACTCAATTCAGTGTAATGGGCTCTGAGGGTATAATATTTGTACCCTATGTTGAGAAGAAACCTCTCCCCATTCATTCAACAGAAGAGGACCTATTTGCTGCAGAGGGTTTTATTTTATGGCGCACTGGTAGTGTCCCAATCTTCGAGCCCTGAAATCTCACTGCTATGAGGATGCGTGATAACAAATTTTTTAGTCATAAGTCACATGACACCAGGTTATAGTCCAGCAGGTTGTTTGGAAGATCTTACAGAAATATATTAAATTCTGAAAGAAATAGAAATATAACGTTGCACTGGTAGGTGAGACTAGGATAACAGCGCATGGCCTCAAGATTAGAGGAAGCAGGTTCAAAACTGAACCCAGAAGAAACTTCATCACCCGGAGGGTTGTTAATATATGGAATTCCTTGCCCAGGGAAGGATTGGACATTACTTCAGCAATCACTAGAAGCAGTCGATACGTTTTTGAAAAAATAAAAGAATTAAGGGATATGGTGAAAACGCAGGTAAGTGGAGTATAGTCCACGAAAAGATGAGTCATGATTTTATTGAGTGGTGAAGCAGACTCGAAGGGCCGGAAGGCCGACTCTTGCTCCTAGTTCTTATGTTGAAATCACAAGCTTTTGGAGTGTAGTCACTTCAGCAGATGAAGTCATGAAAAAACAAGTGCAGGAAAGAGAATTTAGATAAATGAAAGACAGAGCATCTCAACGGTCAATTACTTACTCCCATTCCTATTTATGATGATTCCTACACAGCAAGTTGTGTGTTTTCCATTGTTTTTAAACAATGGAAATAAACAAATATTTAAGATGAACAGTTTGTTTTTCCTCACTTGGACCCATTGTGACCTACGACAATTTATATAGCACTGTGAATATCATAAACCCTCTCATGAGATATCATAGGAACAATTCATAAACTAGATTTGTCACTGAGTCACTCAAATAGATAGTAGAAAGGAGAAAAAATCCCAACATGTGCAGGATGCTAACGAAAAGTCAGCAACCTGAAATGGTAACAGGAGCAAGTGAACAGCCCCAATCAGGAAACTCATACTCTGACGTCCATACAGTACCTTGTACTATTCTTCACTGAAGACTGCAATTGCTTTCCTTTTCAGTTTAATAATCCATCTCTATTCTGAATACTGTAATCGAATCTGACTCCAATGCACTCTCTGGGAGACAGTTCCAGAGGTCAAAGTATTTTCAATCATTAACAAAGTAAGTTTTGGATCCGGCCCAAAGACAATTTCAATGGACTTTTGCTTCCAAACATTTACAGTAAGTTCTTGGCATGGACACATTTCCAACTTAGTAGGTTTATTCAAATTTTATAACATATTGTGGGGTAGCACACTGCTTAGCATTGCTACCTCACAGCATAAGGGACCCAAGTTCAATTCCAGCCTCAGGTAACTTTGTGTGGAGTTTGCATGTTTTCCCTGTCTGCACAGGTTTCCTTCCACAGTCCAAAGAGGGGCTTCGGTACATCTGTGTGGACCTCCTCCAGTTAACTGAGGGCAATGGGGCACTGTGAGGATCAGTAGATCAGACAATCAGTCAGTCAGCAAATTCTCTCCGGGAGACTTGTCTCAAGACAGGCAGCGGTTTCTTATCTCATCCATTCTCCTACCCTCCACAAACTCCACACAGACAGTTGCCCCAAGGGTGGAATTGATCCTTGGTTCCTGGTGCCATGAGGCAGCAGTGCTAATCACTGAGTCACCATGCCACCTCTGAGCCACCGTGGGGTTGCAGTCCAACAGAAAACAAATACAGTGCACCAACTCTCCCACTGCACCCACTATCAGGAGAATCAGTCCTGGGGGGGAATCACGGCAGTGTCAGTGGTGGAATCTGATTGCCGTGACCGCTGGTGCCCCCGCTGGTGCTTCCGCAAGTTGCGGGAAAATGTAAACCTCTTCCCGCACTCAGGGCAGCTGAAGGGCCTCTCCCCGGTGTGGACTCGCTGATGCTTCAGCAGGGCAGAGGAATCGCTGAAGGCCTTCCTGCACTCGGGGCAGCTGAATGGTTTCTCCCCTGTGTGGACCCGCTGGTGGGTCAGCAGTGTGGAGGAGCGGGTAAAGCCCTTCCCGCACTCTAGGCAGGAAAACGGCTTCTCTCCGGTGTGAACGCGCTGGTGCCTAAGCAGGGCAGAGGAATTGCTGAAGGCCTTCCCGCACTCGGGGCAGCTGAATGGCCTCTCCCCTGTGTGGACCCGCCGGTGGGCCACGAGGTTAGAGGAAACAGCAAAACCCTTCCCGCACTCGGGGCAGGAGAATGGTCTCTCGCGGGTGTGGATCCGCTGGTGGGTCAGCAGGTTGGAGGGCTGGGTAAAGCACTTTCCGCACTGGAGGCAGGAGTACGGTCTCTCCCCAGTGTGAACTCGCTGGTGCCTCAGCAGGTGGGAAGACCTGCTGAAGGCCATCCTGCACTCAGGGCAGCTAAAGGGCTTCTCACCCGTGTGGACCCGCAGATGGGTCAGCAGAGCGGAAGAGCGGGTGAAGCCCTTCCTGCACTCAGGGCACGAGAACGGCCTTTTCCCGATGTGGACCCACTGGTGCCTCAGCAGGGTAGAGGAATCACTGAAGGCCTTCCCGCACTCAGTGCAGCTGAATGGCCTCTCCCCTCTGTGGACCCGTTGGTGCTTCAGCAGGTCCGAGGATATGCTGAAGGCCTTCCCACACTCAGAGCAGGGGAAGGGTCTTTCCCCAGTATGGACGCGCTGGTGGGCCAGCAGGTGGGAGGAGTAGGTGAAGCCCTTCCCACACTCAGGGCAGGAGAACGGCTTCTCCCCAGTGTGGACTCGGCGGTGGTCCAGCAGGTGGGAGGAGCAGGTAAAGCCTTTCCCGCACTCGGGGCAGGAGAATGGCCTCTCCCCGGTGTGACTTCGCCGATGAATCTCCAGGACAGATGGGGCATGGAAGCCTCTCCCGCAGTCGCAACACTTCCACGGTTTCTCCACGGTGTGGGAGTCCTCTGGTTTAACCATGGCCGCAGCTACAGCCTCGTGTACGGCCCCTGCCCACAGTAAATTCCTCTTTCCTGGCCGTATAACTGTTTCAGGCTTTACACACAGTGTGCTGTAAAGTACAGACTCTCATCCAGTCCCGCTGATGCTGAAAATGGTCTGAAACAGGAAGCAAAATGTTTTGCTCCTTCTCACAGAATCATAGTTGAAAATCGTTGAGGTCCCGATGGATTGAGTGACTGTCAGACATTGATGTGAAAGTGGGGACTGCAGAGGCTGGAGAGGAGTTGAAAAGTGCGGTGCTGGAACAGCACAGCAGGTCAGGCAGCATCCAAACAGCAGGGAATCGACAATTCAGGCATAGGCCCTTCATCTGTTGATTTTTAAACTTCAGTCTTCAGATCTTCAAATACTCTGGAAAAAGAGATTACAAAAGTCATCACGGTCAGTCCAGGGTAGAAATTCAGAACAAGCTACTCCACTTTCTGCAGAACATTTTTTTCTTTTGCTGTTCCACAAAATTGAAAGCATTCCACTCTCTCTCCTCCTCCTCTATTCTCACTCAACTCAAATTAATTCTCCTGAAGGTGCTGATTCAGGAACTTACAGGGACAGAAAAAGCAAAAACGTCAGGACTGACATCTGCGAATTTTGGATAACACCACGTGAAAGTTAATATCTTTCAGGATATTGTTGAGAGTGAGCAAGTCTGATTTTGGGAAGCAAAAGAAGTGTAAATTCAGGTTGAATCTGCAATACAGCTTCTTGATAAAAAGAAAAACAGACATGAATTGGTTATCGTCCCTGGGGTGGGTGGTGGTATGTGGTGGGTGGAATGAGACATCAAGACATTGACACAGACAACCCGAGAGAAACTAAACATACGGACATGGCAAATGTTCGTGGCAAGCCAGAGTCAGGTCTACAGCACAGAAACAGCCACTTCGGGCCAACCAGATATCCTGGCCTAATCTAGTCCCATTTGCCAGCACTTACCCATATCCCTCTAAACCTTTCCTATTCATATACCTATCCAGATGCCTTTTAAATGTCATAGCTGAATCAACAGCCACCACTTCCTCTGGCAGCTCATTCCTTCCACACACCACACTCTGCATGAAAAGGTTACTCCTTAGGACCCTTTTAAATCTTGCCCTCCTCCACTCTAAACCTTTATCCTCTAGTTCTGGACTCTCTCACCCAGGGAAATGTCCTTGTCTATTTACCCTATCCATGCCTCTCATGATTTTATTAATGACTCTCAGTCACCCCTCAGCCTCTGGTGCACGAGGAAAAACAGCCCAGCCCATTCAGTTCAAACCCTGACAACATCGTTTTAAATGTGTTCTGAACCCTTTCAAGTTTCACAACATCATTCTGATAGGAGCGAGACCAGAATTGCACACAACATTCCAAAAGTGGTCTACCCAATGTCCTATCAGCCACAACACAACTTCCCAACTCTTATCCTCAGTCAGAGGATTGGGAAAGTTTTCAAAACCCACAAAAAAGACAACCAGGAAAGAATGCAGGGACAAACCAAATTTGAGGGTCAGCTTGGAAGCATCAATGAGAAAATGGCGCACTGGGTTTATTGCTACCCATTCTTCTTGAGTACGTATACGTATTTCTCTTCTGCTCTTCGCAGTTCCTCTGTGCTGCAATGTGTGGTGGCTCGTTGAAATAATCTGATGCAGCTTCGTTTGTGGGTGTTGGGATGATTGTTTCTGTAGTTACGTATTTGGTCCGTGTGTATTGTTTCTTGTCGACGCGAGTTTGAAGTTCCCCTTAACTGTTTGCTCTACTGTGACATCTAGGAATGGCACTTTGTTGTTGTTGTTGTTCTCCTCCTGTTCAAACCAGGAGCCCCCCTCAGGCCCACAGTCTCACCACTTGGAACACCAGTACACAGACTAGTCAAAGGCCTCCAGTGAAGACGAAAACAGAGAGTAGAAGATTCATGCCACTCCATTCACTCCACCCAAGAATTCCTGAACACCAAAGACACCAGGATAGAAGAGGATGAAATAATGCTGTCCTTTGACATAACAGCCCCACTCACATCCATGAACATCAACATGGCCAAAGAAACACTGACTACACTACAAAAACCACCAAAGACATAAACACCAAACAGCACCAACTTCATCAGCAAAGATAACATTGTCAAGCTTGTGGACCAGTATCTTATCACCTACTTCACATTCAATAATAAGCCTTACAAATAAATCAACAGAACACCCATGAGACCACTAATATCAAGGTTCCTAGCAGAAGCAATAATGCAGAGACTTGAACAAACAGCCCTCCCAACGCTCCAACCCAAATTTTGGGTCCACCACAGTGATGACACCTTTATCATCACAAAATGAAACCGATTAGAGGAAACCTACAACACCATGAACAATATCCTTACTGGCATAAAATTCACAAAAGAGAACAACAACAACAAAGTGCCATTCTTAGATGTCAGTAGAGTGAACAGTCAATAGGGAACTTCAGACTAACGTCGACAGGAAAACAACATACACAGACCCAAGTACCTAATGCAGAAGCAAATTATCCCAAACAAATCTGCATCAGGACACTATTTCAACGAGCCACTACATACTGCACCACCCAGGAACTATGAAGAGCATAGTTATACAGCATATTCAAGAAGAACAGGTACCCAATAAACCCTGTCCACTGATTTCTCAACAACAAACTCAAACAAGCAGACACATGCACAGAAACCCCAGCCACATTACCTTACATCAAAGACATCTGTCAAGTGTGAGGTTGTCCAGTTTGGAACGACAAATAAGAATGCGGAATACAGGGTTAACGGTAGGGTTCTTAGTAAGGTGGAGGAACAGAGGGATCTTGGGGTCTTTGTTCATAGCTCTTTGAAAGTTGCCACTCAGGTGGATAGAGCTTGTAAGAAGGCCTATGGTGTATTAGCGTTCATTAGTAGAGGAAGTGAATTCGAGAGTCGTGAGGTGATGTTGCAGCTTTACAGGACCTTGGTGAGGCCACATTTGGAGTACTGTGTGCAGTTCTGGTCGCCTCACTTTAGGAAAGATGTGGAAGCTTTGGAGAGGGTGCAGAGGAGATTTACCAGGCTGTTGCCTGGAATGGAGAATAGGTCGTACGAGGATAGGTTGAGAGTGCTAGGCCTTTTCTCATTGGAACGGCGAAGGATGAGGGGTGACTTGATAAAGGTTTAAAAGATGATCAGGGGAAAAGATAGAGTAGTCAGTCAGAGACCTTTCCCCCGGGTACAGAGTGTTACAAGGGGACAGAAATTTAAGGTGAAGGGTGGGAGGTATGGGGGGGGGGAATGTCAGGGGTACGTTCTTTACCCAGAGAGTGGTGGGGGCATGGAATGCGCTGCCTGTGGGAGTGGCAGGGTCAGAATCATTGGTGACCTTGAAGCGGCAATTGGATAGGTACATGGATAGGACAAATGTTTGGCACAACATCGTGGGCCGAAGGGCCTGTTCTGTGCTGTATTGTTCTATGTTCTAAATAATGTCTAGACAACTCAAACCTCTCCGCATCATGGTAGCCCACAAACCTACCAACACACTTAAGCCACAGCTAATGAACCTGAAAAAAAACAAATATTATTTACAAATTACCATACAAAGAAATATAGACATAGACTCTGTCCCCATAGTTCTTGGTGGCAAGAAATGCTGGGATGAGATAAGGAAGATTGTTTTCAGTCAGAAAGAGGTGACTCTGCGGAACTCATTGCCACTGAAATGAGGCAAGTAACTGAGTGCTTTTCAAGCAGATAAAGATAGGCTCTTGATTAGTAAGGAAATCAAGGGTTACAGGGAGGAGGCAGGAGAATGGGGTTGAGAAACATTGGCCATGATCGAATGGTGGAGCAGATTCAACAAGTTGAATGGACTGATTCTGCTTCTGTATCTTATGGATCTGTAACCATAAAGATCGGACTTAATTTTCACGACTTTTACTGTGTCCCTGTCGTATTTATAGCAAGCGTGTGGCAATACGTTGTAGATTTCTCAAGCCAGATCTTCTAATTTGATATCAAATATTGATAATTGGAGCTAATATTAGAGAGAGTAAAGGTGCGTATTTCTTGGATAAATAAACCGGTCATGCATTTTAAGCTTAAACCTTGCATACTTGCAAAATTAGAGTTACCATTTTGCTCGCTGTCATCAAATCTCCAATTATACTGCCCTTTCACTTGATAACCCATTTTGGGAAATAATAAACATAACTGAGGTTGTGTGTTTTATGCAAGCGCTTTAAGCTTTTGATATAATGATTTTAAGCCATCTACACAGAGTGTGATTGAATTTCTAAACTTAAGTAACAGCCTTATTGTTATTTGTGTCACTCACATAACTGTAATTAATGTAAATATTGAATTAAACTTATTGAAAAGAACATACTTGCTGAATTAGAGTCAGCGTTGTTTTCAGTGCTTTGTCCATTATTCCCTTTCACCTTATTACCTATTTTAGAGAAAGAAAAAGATTGCACATGTTTGAACATTTACTTTTTTTGGCAATATTATAAAATGAAGAAAGCAGTTCAGTCAGTCAACTTCAATCTTCATCCCGTCACTTTTTAGAAAAGGTTTTGAGCAGTTATAAAATAATAATGCAAGATTACCTCATTTGCAGCATTGCTTGAGACAGATTTAAAAGTACAAGTAGTTATGATCTCGATTCAGTAATGTCTTGATTTGAACATAGTTTAAGTTAAGCAAATGGTGTTGCGGAAATTGAAGTAATTGTGAAAATGTTACCAGGGAAAACATTGGATCAAAAAAAAATCTGATTTGAGTTTCTTCTTTGGGTATAAACAGATACTGGATCCAAGTATCCTCCTAATCTTCTAAAACTATGCCCACAAAATGAACAATGCAACCTCAATAAATCAGGCCCAAAAGAAATTCAGAACCCACACTAATATATGGCAAGGAGGAAAGTTTTAGACTACAGGGCAATAAAGATGGCTTGGTCAGATGGGCAGAACAATGGCAGATGGAGTTCATTCCTGAAAAGATTGACATGATACATTTCAGGAGGATCAACAGGCAAGGGAGTACATGACGAATCGCAAGAACTTAGAATGTACTGAAGATCAGAGAAAGGTATGTGTTCATAGATTCTTGAAGGCAACAGGACATGTGGATTAAATGGTTAAGGCGCCATATGAAATATTTGCCCTTAATAGTTAAGGCATTGAACATGAGAGCCAGGAGATCATGATGGAACTGTACAAGACATTAGTTGGGCCATAGCTGGAGTAGTGGATCTGGTTGTCACATTATTCGAAAAATGTGATGGCACTAGAAAGGGTGCAGAAGGGAATACGAACCCAGGGTGGTGCATGTTGGTGGGTTTCAGCTATGTGAGTGATTAGATCGGCTGAGGGTATTTTCCTTAGAGCAGAGAAGGCTGGGTGAGGACCTGTTTGGATTGTACAGGTAAGACACTTAGGGTCTAGATAGGAAGAAACTTTTCCCCTTGGTGGATGGCTTCAGCAGTTCAGACAGGGAAAAACTTTGTTCTTGTGGTGGTCAGCGGAGACTTAATCAATCAAATATTAACTACCAGTGCATCTCACATAGATGCTGTATAAATCACGATCTTATTGATCACTATTGACAAAATTAAACCTATTGACCTGACTCTTGACAAAATAAGAACATATTTTAGTACATAACATTTTCCCATAATACAGACATTTGCAGTAGTGCAGTTATGTGAAAAGAAACCTACGTTGTTAATTTAGTTTGTTGCTCCACTTCATAAATGTTGTTTTCATTTATTTTGAAACATCAACCCTTCCACTCTTTCTAAAGGTACATGACACTTAAATTTCTTTTTCTTTGCCAATTTTCTTTCACCAACAAAAGCAATCACTTTTTTGGCATTGGGTGGGGGAGCTCTGCCAGCTGACAATTTCTTGCTGAAATTGTTTCACTTGACATGAGTCTTGCCAATAAATGACAGCAACAGCAACAGCTAATACTAATGATAATATTTCAACAAAAGTATACCAAGGTGCTTCACATTATGTATCACCCAAGTTGGAGAAATGGGAGGATCTCCTTCTCGGCCTTGCCCCTCGGCTGAGGTGTGGTGACCCTCAAGATAAACCACCACCAGCCATCTCTAATGAGAGAGAACAGTCTAATCCTCTGGGAAGACTGTGATGAATGTGTTTAAAGTTGAAAGACTGTTGAAATAGAAGGGAGCGGCACGGTGGCTCAGTGGTTAGCACTGCTGCCTCACAGCACCAGGGACCCGGGTTCAATCCCATCCTGGGGCTACTATCTGTGTGGAGTGTGCACAATCTCCCCGTGTCTGTGTTGGTTTCCTCCGGGTGATCCGGTTTCCTCCCACAATCCAAAGATATGCAGGCTAAGTGAATTGACCATGCTAAAATTGCCCATAGTGGTACATAAGTCAGGGGTAATTGTAGAGGAATGGGCTTGGCTGGCATACGCTCTACAGGGTCGGTATGGAGTTGTTGTGCTGAAGGGCATATTTCCACACATAGGGATTCTATGACTGGAACAAACACTACATCTGACAAACAGGTATAAAACTAGCCACCAGGATATATGAACATCAACTAGCCACAAAAACACACGATCCACTATCACTCGTATCTTTACATACAAAGGAGGACACCATGTTGACTGGGACCATACATTCATCCTATGACAAGCCACCATCCTATAAGCCAACCAGAAACACACAAGAATTCCTCGGAGCACGTCATCCCAACTGGAAATCTATTGATTTGGACCCCCCCAGAGTTTATAAAGTCCCCAGTCTCCCTCCTCCCGCGGTTTCCAATCCTCCCCGTCTCACTGTCTCCTCCCGGTAAAAACAATGACTGCAGACGCTGGAAACCTGAGTCTAGATTAGAATAGTGCTGGAAAAGCACAGCAGTTCAGGCAGCATCTGAGGAGCAGGAAAATCGACATTTCGGGCAAAAGCCCTTAATCAGGAATACAAGCAGAGATCCTGAAGGGTGGAGAGATAAATGAGAGTAGGGTGGGGGTGGGGAGAAAGTAGCATAGAGTACAATAGGTGAGTGGGAGTGGGAAGAAAGTGATAGGTATCGGGGGAGGGGGTGGTGGAGTGGATAGGTGGAAAAGAAGATAGGCAGGTTGGACAAGTCATGGGAACAGTGCTGAGTTGGAAGTTTGGAACTGGGATAAGGTGGGGGAAGGGGAAATGAGGAAACTGTTGAAATCCACATTGATGCCCTGGGGTTGAAGTGTTCCGAGGCGGAAGATGAGGTGTTCTTCCTCCAGGCATCTGTTGGTGAGGGAGCAGCGGTGAAGAAGGCCCAGGACCTTCATGTCCTCGGCACAGTGTGAGGGGGATTTGAAATGTTGGGCCACAGGGCGGTGTGGTTGATTGGTGCGGGTGTCCCAGAGATGTTCCCTAAAGCGCTCTGCTAGGAGGTATCCAGTCTCCCCAGCATACAGGAGACCGCATCTGGAGCAATGGATACAATAAATGATATTGGTGGATGTGCAGGTAAAACTTTGATGGGTGTGGAAGGCTCCTTTAGGGCCTTGGACTGAGGTGAGGGAGGAGGTGTGGGCGCAGGTTTTGCAATTCCTGCAGTGGCAGCAGAAGGTGCCAGGATCGGAGGGTGGGTTGTCGGGGGCATGGACCTGACCAGGTAGTCACAGAGGGAACGGTCTTTGCAGAAGGTGGAAAGGGATGGGGAGGGAAATATATCCCTGGTGGTGGGGTCTGTTTGGAGGAGGTGGAAATGTTAGCGGATTATTTGGTTTATACGAAGGTTGGTAGGGTGGAAGGTGAGCACCAGAGGCGTTCTGCCCTTGTTACAGTTGGAGGGGTGGGGTCTGAGGGCGGCGGTGTGGGATGTGGACAAGATGCATCTTTAACCACGTGGGAAGGGAAATTGCGGTATCTGAAGGCGGCGGTCATCTGGTGTGTTCTGTGGTGGAACTGGTCCTCCTGGGAACAGATACGGCGGAGGCAAAGGAATTGGGAACACGGGATGGCATTTTTGCAGGAGGTAGGGTGGGGAAGAGGTGTAATCCAGGCAGCTGTGGGAGTCGAATGGTTTATAAAATGCCATTGTCAAGTCGGTCGTTATTAATGGAGATGGAGAGGTCCAGGAAGGGGAGGGAGGTGTCAGATGGTCCAGATAAATTTAAGGTCAGGGTGGAATGTGTCGGTGAAGTTTGCTCAACCTCCTCACGGGAGCACGAGATGGCGCCAATGCAGTCATGAATGTAGTGGAGGAAGAGGTGGGGAGTGGTGCCGGTTTAATGACGGAAGATGGACTGTTCTATGTAGCCAACAGAGACGGGCATTGCTGGGACCCATACGGGTGCCCACGGCTACCCCTTTGGTCTGGAGGAAGTGGGAGGTTTCAAAGGAGAAATTGTTAAGGGTGAGGACCAGTTTGGCCAGATGAATGAGTGTGTTGGTGGAAGGGTACTGTTGGGGACATCGGGAGAGGAAGAAACAGAGGGCTTGGAGACCCTGGCCATGGCGGATGGAGGTGTAGAGGGATTGGATATCCATGGTGAAGATGAGGCACTGGGGGCTGGGGAAACGGAAGTCTTGGAGGAGGTGGAGGGTGTGGGTGGTGTCCTGAACGTATGTGGGGAGTTCCTGGACTGGGGGGGGACAGGACAGTGTCGAAGTAGGTACTCACTGTCCCCTCTCCCCGGGCGCTCAGGCCTGGCGACCTCTCCGGGATGTTTCTGAAACCTGTTTCTGTTCTGAAAGAGAATCACTGGACATGGAACGTTTTCTCGGATTCTCTTGACACATGCAGCCAGGGCTGCTCAGCTTTTCCAGCGGTTTCTGTTCTTGTTCCTTAAGCCGCCGGCGCCATTCCTCTCCCACACTCAGTAACACGGTCTTTGTCCCACTACATGACCTACACTGCACATGCGCCAACTCACAAGGGGCTGGGTCACCAAATCGTGACGTCACCCCGCGTGGAGTGGGCGCGGTTCGACGAGGCATCCAACCAATCGGAGGTAATGGGGGCGAGGCGAATGTGTTCCTTGCTCCCCTCGGCAGCCACCTGAAAAAAATTCAGTCTTTTCCGAAATGTTATTCCAGACCTCGAAAGATGAAACATTGGAAAACTTGCAAAAATAAACGAAGGGATATTAAAAAAAATGAATAAAGGTAAATTACGAAAGAAACGTAGCGCAAAATATGAAAAAAGAATAGCAAAAGCTTCTGTTGGCATGCTGAAGGGAACAGAGTTACTCAAGCCTCTTGGAAGATGAAACCGGTGAGTTAATAGGAGGAACACTGAAATGGCAGAGATGCTAAGTCAATCCTTTTCCTCAGTTTTCAAGCTGGAGGACAATCGTACCATTCCTATTGGAATGGGCAAGTCAGAGATGATAGAAAGGATCAACCTTAAACAATAACACTGAGGGGGAAAAGGTACACAGCAAACTATTAGGATTGAGGGCAGACAAGTCCCCTGGGCCTGACGGCCTACATGCCAGGGTACAATATAGACTTCAGTAAGGTGTTTGACAAGATTCCCCTCGGGGGACAAGTTCGCAAGGCTAGATATTATGGAATACAACGAGAACTAGCCATTTGGATACAATACCAGCTCACAGGTAGGAAGACAGAGGGTGGTGGTGGAGAGTTGCTTTTCAGACTGGAGGCTACAAGGATGGGTGCTGGGTCCCCTACTTTTCATCATTTACATAAATATTCCTGTCAGGGTGAAGGGGAAGGCTGGGGGTATAGGGAATGCTGGATGAGTAAAGAAATTGAGGGTCTAGTTAAGAAAAATTAGGAAGCACATGTCAGGTATGGACAGGATAGATCGAGTGAATCGTAAGAAGAGTATAAAGAAAGTAGGAGTATACTTAAGAGGGATATCAGGAGGGCAAAAAGGGGACATGAAATAGCTTTGGCAAATAGAATTAAGGAGAATCCAAATGGTTTTTACAAATATGTTAAAGACAAAAGGGTAACTAGGGAGAGAATCGGGCCCCTCAAAGATCAGCAGGTCAGGCAGCATCCAAGGAGCAGGGGAATCGACGTGTCGGGCATAAGCCCGATTCCTGAAGAAGGGCTTATGCCCGAAACGTCAATTCTTCTGCTCCTTGGATGCTGCTTGACCTGCTGCGCTTTTCCAGCAACACATTTTTCAGCTCTGATCTTCAGCATCTACAGTCCTCACTTTCCCCTCAAAGATCAGCAAGGTGGCCTTTGTGTGGAGCCACAGAAAGTGGGGGAGATACTAAATGAATATTTGGTGAAAGTATTCTCTGTGGAAAAGGACATGGAAGATATAGACTGTAGGGAAATAGATGGTGACATTTTGCAAAATGTCCAGATTACAGAAGATGTCTTGAAACGTTTAAAAGTGGATAAATCCCCAGGACCTGATCAAGTGTACCCTAGAACTCTGTGGGAAGCTAGAGAAATGATTGCTGGGCCTCTTGTGGAGATATTTGTATCATCGATAGTCACAGGTGAGGTGCCGGAAGACTGGAGGTTGGCAAACGTGGTGCCACTGTTTAAGAAGGGTGGTAAAGACAAGCCAGGGAACTGTAGACTGGTGAGCCTGACCTCGGTGATGGGCAAGTTGTTGGAGGGAATCCTGAGGGACAGGATGTGCATGTATTTGGAAAAGCAAGGACTGAATCGGGATAGTCAACGTGGTTTTGTGCGTGGGAAGTCATGTTTCACAAACTTGATTGAATTTTTTGAAGAAGTAACAAAGAAGATTGATGATGGCAGAGCAGAAGCTCTGATCTATATGGACTTCAGTAAGGCTTTCGACAAAGGTCCCATGGGAGACTGATTAGCAAGCTTAGTTCTCATGAAATACAGGGAGAACTAGCCATTTGAATACAGAACTGGCTCAAAGATCGAAGGTGGTGTTGGAAGGCTGTTTTTCAGACTGGAGGTCTGTGACCAGTGGAGTGCCACAAGGATCGATGCTGGGTCCCCTACCTTTTGTCATTTACATGAATGATTTGGATACAAGCATAAGAGGTACAGTTAATAAGTTTGCAGATGACACCAAAATTGGAGGTGTAGTGGACAGCGAAGAGGGTTACCTCAGATTACAACAGGATCTGGACCAAATGGACCAATGGGCTAAGTGGCAGATGGAGTTTAATTCAGATCAATGCGAGGTGCTGCATTTTGGGAAAGCAAATCTTAGTAGGGCTTATACACTTCATGGTAAGGTCCTAGAGGGTGTTGCTGAACAAAGAGACCTTGGAGTGCAGGTTCATAGCTCCTTGAAAGTGGAGTCACAGGTAGATAGGATAGTGAAGGCGGCATTTGGTATGCTTTCCTTTATTGGTCAGAGTATTGAGTAGAGGAGTTGGGAGGTCATGTTGCGGCTGTACAGGACATTGGCTGGGCCACTGTTGGAATATTGCGTGCAATTCTGGTCTCCTTCCTATCGGAAAGATGTTGTAAAACTTGAAAGGGTTCAGAAAAGATTGACAAGGATGTTGCCAGGGTTGGAGGATCTGAGCTACATGGAGAGGCTGAACAGGCTGGTGCTGTGTTCCCTGGAGCTTTGAAGGCTGAGGGGTGACCTTATAGAGGTTTACAAAATTATGAGGGGCATGGATAGGATAAACAGACAAAATCTTTTCCCTGGGGTTGGGGAGTCCAGAACGAGAGGGCATAGGTTTAGGTTGAGAGGGGAAAGATATAAAAGAGATCTAAGGGGCAACATTTTCACGCAGAGGATGGTACGTTTATTGAATGAACTGCCAGAGGAAGTGGTGAAGGCGAGAACAATTGCAACATTGAAGAGGCAGTTGGATGGGTATATGAATAGGAAGGGTTTGGAGGGATATGGGCCGGGTGCTGACAGGTGATTGGGTTGGGATATCTGGTCGGCATGGATGGGTTAGACCGAAGGGTCTGTTTCCATGCTGTGCATCTCTATGACTCTAAATGCTGTGGATGTCATTATACAAGGTATGGTTACTAATTTTGCAGATGACACCAAAATTAAAGATGTAGTGGACAGCGAAGATGCTTAGCTCAGAGGACAACAAGACCTTATCAGATGGGTCAATGGGCTGAGAAGTGGCAGATGGAGTTTAATTTAGATCCATATGAGGCACTGCATTTTGGAAAAGCATATCAGAGGAGGAATTATACACTTAATGGTAAGATCCAAGGAAGTGTTGCTGAACAAAGAGATCTGGAGTGCAGGTTCATAGCTCCTTGAAAGTAGTCACAGGTAGATAGGATAGTGAAGGCAGCGTTTGGAATGCTTTCCTTTATTGGTCAGAGTATCAAGTATTGAAGTTGGGAGGTGATGTTGCAGCTGTAAGGGCATTGGTTAGATCACTTTTGGAATATTGTGTGCAGTTCTAGACTCCTTTCTGTCAGAAGTTTGTTGTGAAACTTGAAAGGGTTCAGAAAAGATTTAGAAGGACGTTGCCAGGGTTGGAGGATTTGAGCTATCGGGAGAAGCTGAATAGGTTGGTCCTGTTTTCCCTGGAGCGTCGGAGGCTGAGAGGTGACCTTATAGAGATTTATAAAATCATGAGGGGCATTGATAGGATAAAGAGACAAGGTCTTTTCCCTGAGTTTGGGGGAGGGGTGGAGGGGGTGGTGGGAGTCCAGAATTAGATGGCATACATTTAAGGATGAGAGGGAAAGAAATAAAAGGGACTTAAGGGACAACTTTTTAACGCAAAGGGTGGTGCGGGTATGGAATTAGCTGCTTGAGGAAGTCGTGGAGGCTGGTAAAATTACAACATTTGAATGGAATCTGGATGGAAGGGTTTAGAGGGATATGGGCCAAGTGCTAGCAAATGGTACTAGACTGTTTAGGCTAACTGGTCAACATGGATGAGTTGGAGTGTTAAAGTAGGAATTTGAGACAGCCCAGGAAATCCCTTGTGGAGTCAGACCTGTAGCCTCTCACAATTCATCCTGGAGATCATACTCTTTGAGAGTCTGGAACAAAAAAAAACCTGTTACAGACTGTTTAGTTTAATTTTAGTTATCCCCTTTGTTTACCAGTAGCTCCATTGATACTGATAAGCTAAACTCGCTAGGTTCTAGTAACCTAGGAGAGTAGGGGACCAACTCTTCAAGTACCCTGGCAGGTTACTCTGATGTACTGATACAAAGTGGTTTCCTTTACACAAAGATTTACAAAAACATTGCATGTTCTGAATTCGTAAGGAAGAAAAGTTAATTGACAGCTCTCTGTACGCTTGACTAATCACTCCCACAGGCCCCAAGCCATTCATCGGGTAGGAAAAACATACCCAGCCAAGTTAGGTGCCTGCTAGCAAGATAAACTCCTATCATAAAGAGGTACCAATCTGAGCTAATTGGAGAGTTCCTAACCTTGCACAGGTCACAGGTCAGATACAACTGTTTTCCAAAATGGCTTCTTAGCAGGAGGGCAAACTTTTGACCATAAAATGACTTGCTGACACATTGTGCCAGAATCTCTTCAATGTTAGGCCTAGAATAATTTCCAAGCGAGGAGCAGACCCCTGCTTTTTAGGCACTGAATCATACTGTACCTGAGGCTGAGATGTTACCAAAAGGTTGCATTTAAACTGATTCATTAGTCTTCGAATTAAACATGCTTTCTTTTCAGGGTTGTGATTCAAATAAGACATAAGATCTGATGAGTTGGAATTGACAGTGGGGCAGTCTGAAAGGTCTGTAGAGTGGTCTGCAAGAACAGCAAGTAAGTTAAAGCTTCATCAATGTTACCTTTTACAGAGTTCATATTTATTAACCGGTAATGGCTACTCAATACCATCATAAATTCTCAAAAATACAATTACGTTCAATCCAAAGCAGGTAAGCACGAAGAGTTAATTTTTTTAATGGCTTCGGGAGCACCAGTGCTATAATGGTTTCTCTTTCTCTCGTCCTTTTGAACTCTCAAGTCAGGGAGTTGTAACAGCAAAGGTGTTTTCCCTCAGTTTGTCTAGCTTGCAAGGGGTAATAAGAATTCATTATAATTAACAGTTCCTGACTGTCAATTACAAGGCCTTTGATAGTACCGAATTTCGTTTCGGGGTCAGAATCAAACGCTGTCATTAATTTCACAAGGGAACAGCCATGAATGTTATCACTCTGTGTCCTATTTACACAGATTCACTGTTTAGGCAAATGTTCTTAATTGCCTAAGGGTATTCCGTTATCACTTGGTTATCTTCTGCATACCTTGAGTTCTCCCCTTTTACCAAGCCTCCCTGCCTGTCTATTTTTTAGTGTGCAACAAATGTGCTCTATAATTCAACATTACATTTTAGTTTAAATGTTGAAAGACAAGTTTTATGGCTATAGACTTTCTTATTCCCTCCTTTTGTTATTTCATGACAACTACTTGGCTTATAACTATAATTAGTCCATCCAGTCAATTTGTATTTTCAAATAAGTCAAGTGCCTCCTCTGCCAGGTCATCGTCCAGAGGAGCAGAGCCTGAAAGATACAGGATTTCAACATGGAAGTTCGGGCATGGAGTTAGAGGGGTAGACAAGGGTCAAATAACCAGATTCCTCTTTGGCTTAGGTGAAAAACAATGCACAGTCCATTTCACGCATAAGCAGACAACAGTGTATATTCCTAGGATGAGACCAAGGACTATCAGTACATCCCACACGATCCATCCACACAGCGATCATAGCCAGCAATTAAACTTCCATCCACATGAATCAGACGACAGTTGGGCAGGTATCTTCCCTGCATCTTGACCCGTTTTGTTGATCACATCTGTGTCGTCCGTAAGATCAGAAGATGGTTTAGTTACAAGTTCATTTATGAAAACACAATCATGGGGAGGATCAGGCAGTTCAAGCGGTTCTTCCTGCAGGAATGTAGGGGGGTTAATGTTAGAGCAGTATTTAAAGGAGAGAAATGGATTCAGAAGTAATGAAATCTCATAGCAACTGATACGAACCATAGCGGGGTGCAGAGTATGTTTAGAAATCAGCAAGGATACTGCAGAATGCGAGGTACAGACTTCTACATTTTGATGTAAAGTTATATTAGAGGCAGCCACTACCAGAGTGTGGATGGCAGAAAGAATCTGGGTGCAGAAAGGCATACCTTGAGCAACAGGGTCAAGCTTAGTAGCATAATAGGCAATAGGGCACCAAGAGGAGCCATGTTGCTGGGTGAGAACAGCTGTAGCACAGGTATCAAGGATGGCAATATAAAGATGAAAGTGGCAGTCATACAAACGTCGGCCTAGCCTGGTGCTGAAAAGAGGGTCGTTTTAAGCTCCGTAAAGACTTGTTGTTTTGGAGTGAGTTCATACCGTTAAGGCTCATTAGGAACTTAACTTCTTTCTGATTAGTCTTAACTTTGTTGGGGGGGGGTACAATATAACCACATTGATTGGATGGTTGAGAAAGGTAGTGGAGTCAGTGTGATTGGACACTTTGTCAGGGCTAGCGAGGAGGTCATCAATGTATTGAACTAGGGTAGCGTCTTCAGGAAATTCAAATAATTTTTGCTGGGCATGAAGAGTCTCTGAAAAGAGTGTGGGCGAGTGAATAAACCCTTGAGGTAGGCAAGTCCACGTACATTGGTGGCCCTTAAAAGAAGGCAAAAATGTATTGGGTTATTTGGATGCAAAGGAAGACAAAAGAATGCATGTTGGAGGTCAACGACAGTGAAGATCTTGGCATCAACTGGAACTTGGCTGAGGATAGTAGCAGGATTGGCAACTGGAGGATTATGAGCCTCAATGATTTTATTTACTTCACGAAGGTCGTGAACAACATTCTGGACATCCTGGTTTAGGGATCGGAAAGATAGGTGTATTGACAGAAGAATGGCATGGGACCAGAAGGCCTTGCTGTAGAAATGAATCAATGACAGGTTTCAGGGAGTATTGAGATATAGACAGGAGGACAGAATGAGCTTTGGTCAAAATGGAGATGGGTGGGACCTGAGCAAGGCCCACTTGTGTTTTGGAGTCCACCCACATTCCAGGATATACTGCGTCCTGCGGGCGAGGGTAGACATGATGATGATGAAGGCTGCCATGTATCGACAAAGGCTGTGCATAAAATAGGATTAATCCTTGAGCAAGCAGCTGAATTTCACGCCAAGTTTGATCAGCATGGTCAAAAAGAGTCTTAGCGTCAAAACCTACATATTGGACTTTGTGTTCTGGGTTCAAATGAGTGGTGACACGGGGGAAAATGAGGGGGTCAGTTTTCCAGCTATGAGGAGGAACTGACACGAAAAGAACGCCACCAGCTGGTGACCTGATCTCACCAATCACCCAAGCGTGCTGAGTAGTGCCCAGTAAGGGATTATAATATGTGTTCAAGTCTGAGATCATTCCCGGATGAGTCATAAGCTAAAGTAATGTGGCGGTGAGGGACGTTATGTAAAATAGGATCAAAAGCGTAAGGATCCAAATCAAATCACCACCATCGAGGCGGCTTTGGTTTGGTATTGATGCATTGAACAAAATGAGGTGGATCCTGAATCAGGATACTAGCATCATGACGTTCAATAGTAATACTTAGAGGACAGAGGAGATCTCTAGCAAGTAGAGGGATACGTAATCCATTAGTAACAACAAAGCAAAAAGGGAACGTGACACAATTTTTCCACACCACTGTCAGAGGGACAGCGTATGCATGTTTATTAGAGGGACCATCAAAACATTGCTGGATTTCATCATCATCCGAGATTTGAAAATCAAAAGCATGAGCAAGATGGATGGGAAGTGATGAAACAGTGGCTCCTGTGTCAAACATGAATTCAATATCGTGGCCATTACGGTTAAGAATTAGCATAGGTCCGTCCTCTGGGCTAGCGGTAAGTATGGGAAAATTCAAAGCAGGAAGCTGCTCTATATCCGGGAGTCAGTTTTGAAAAGAGTTTTGTGCAGTAAAAGGGGCAACCTGCTGAGGTCACTGGGGAGGGAGACCAGGAGATTGTCTGTTGTTTTTACTCCGGTGATGAACCAGGGACTGCTATGGAAAGGGCAGTTCTTGGACCAATGTCCTGGTTGATTGCAATTGAAACAAAGGCGTAATTATTGGGGGACTCTAGGGGGTGGGGGAGGCAGTGAAGAGTAATGAGGGGGTGTATAGGGGCATCATGGACTGTTGGGGAAGGATACATAGGACCACCGCATGGTCCATTGGGATGTTGTGAATACACAGTACCATTTCTACTGTCCTGCCATACTGGACGATAGTATGAGAGTTTCATTTGTTCGCTTGACTGACCTTGCAGACGGAAAGGTCTACTTTGAATCCTGAGTTTAGGTTTAGCCACTGTAGTTTGGGCAAGTTCTGTCTTGACCGTGCCAACGGTAGCCTTACTCTTGGGATCCTTTAGTTCCCAGAAGTAACAAACCTCTTGGCTGAATTGTGCAACCTCAGCATCTTGCTCGTGGGTTTTAATAGCTTTCTGCACCTGATCAGGTAAGACGGTCATACATATGGCATTAAATTGGGATGATCACCCTTGTAGGTAGTTAGCGTCACCAGAGGAAGCGCTATAGCATTCCTTAAAATGGGTAAGGAACTCCTCAGCCCCTTCGCCCGAGCTGGGTTTACAGGTTAAGACTTTACCCACATCAACTGCACGACACACTGCTTGGTGGAGACAGGCAATAATCCAATGATAGTTTTGGCTGGGTGCCGGACTACAAGTTGGGTATGATTATTACCTTGTAAAATTTCTAAGAACTAGCCCATTTTTTCAGGTGAAAAGCTGCATTCTGAGGTGAATTAGGTCTTGGGAGGCATCATTCTAAATGGTCTTAGTCCTATTAATGTAATTAACAGATCCCTCAGGATTCCTTCCATAATCTGCAACCTTATTGATAATGCTTGAGAGTCATGAGGTTTCCATGGTTGATGAAGATCCATAAATTGGGCTTGTCCCAGATTCCGAACCTGTGGGTCAGGAACCTCTTCTATTCAGGAAATTTCTTTATTGCCCTCCCACATCAGGGTAAGTGCAAGGACCAATATTTAGGTCCTGAGACATTGATTGCAAATTTAGTTTAGGGGCAGTGGAAATCAAAAGGAGTCTCTTCAATGTTTCTTCCAGATTTTAATTTTAATTGACTCCTAGTACAGTAGGCACCGGGTTTGTGGTAAGCAGAATTCTTTTTCGGCAGAACAGCTGGGGGAAGGTCATGAGCCTTGGCACATTCGTCATCAGAGTAAGGGGGGAGGGTTCAGGGAGGGAACCGGAGGTGGTTAGCTGACAGGCATAAAATATTTCCTCCTTCGAGTCAGTATCCCATCCACCATCCACAAATGGATCAGGATTCTTCAGTAATGGGTCTCTGGAAGAGGGGAGGTTGGGGTATAAGGAATAGGCCTTGTCAGCTTCATCCTGCCCAGCTGCAATTGCAGTCTGTTGTTTATTCACCAGTTTCCTTTTTCTTTAATGCCCTTGACGTTTCAACGTAGATTCTGAATGTTTGCTTTTTTTTTTAAATTTTCTCACTTGCCTATTCCAATTCTGCTTCTAAATCATGTGCTTCACATTTATGTTTTAGTTCTGTCCAATTTAGTTCAGATCTTTCCTCAGTTAATGGACTAACTCCCCTTTTAATACAGTTTTGTCTCCATGATGGTTGCATGGATTTTTCCATATTTTTCCCCGAGCTACCCTTTTCCATTCTGGTAAAGACTTTTAGATTAGATTATTTACAGTGTGGAAACAGGCCCTTCGGCCCAACAAGTCCACACCGACCCGCCGAAGCGCAACCCACCCATACATTTACCCCTTACCTAACACTATGGGCAATTTAGCATGGCCAATTCACCTGACCCGCACTTCTTTGGACTGTGGGAGGAAACCCACGCAGACAGGGGGAGAATGTGCAAACTCCACACAGTCTGTCACCTGAGTCGGGAATTGAACCCGGGTCTCAGGCGCTGTGAGGCAGCAGTGCTAACCACTGTACCACCTGGCCGCCCACTGCTTTCTGCTTACTTCCCTTTCTTTTTTTCCAAACCCCTTGTTCAATTTTAGTGAATAGAGTTAAATCACGTGTGCCTCCTAGAGACCAATCTTTATTCTGTTGAGCAGCTGCAGCTGATATTCTCAATTGTTTCTCATAATTAAGGATACAGACTTGTTATTTCTGTTAGGGGACATTTGTCTTCCATCTTATCTCGGGGCACACTCATTGTTATCCTACCTACTTTAAATCTTCACAAAACTGCTGATGTACAGGGGCTCCAACCTCACAAAACACAAACATTCACTCGTCAACAAGCAAATGTGCATCCAAACCAAATCTCAAAAGGATTAAACTTTCTGCAAGCTGCAGGGAATCCGTGCTGACTCTCTGTCTGTCTCACTCGCGCGCTCTCTCGTACATACACATGAACATTTTAAGAATGAGGCACTCATATTCCAGATGTCTCATAAATCCTGGATGTGGCACACAGTTGCTTAACCAAGTATGCAAGAATTGTAACACTGGCCAGCTTTTTTTAAATTTTATACACGACAAAAGCAGCAGCCACTCTCTATATTTCGTAAACAAAGAACACCCAAACAGAACAAAATCATAACTAACAAAGCAAGACAAGCCAAGCTGAACAGATACAACAGAGAAAATAATCTCAACTTAAAACTTTCACTGATCAACAACCCGACAATGAACGAGACTAATGATTTCTGCAAAACATTCTCAACATTATAAAATCTTGACAATTTCTGTTTTTCGTCCTATGGAAATGATCTCATTTAGGGTTCCGTCAAGGTATCGAGAGTGAAATGGGGGAAACACCACACAGATGTAGACAGAGAGTAATCAAGGTACAATTTTACCTTGTGGGCCCATTGGTCTTGAGTCCAACCCTTAGATGGAACTCCTCTTTTCTAGTTTCACTCAAATGTAGCTCTTGTTGGAAACCTGCTTGCAGCACCAAATTGATGAAGTACAGATATGAGACAGCCTCGGGAGTCCCTTGTGGACTCAGACCTGTCAGCCTATCTTGGTCCCAGAGATCGTACTCTTTGGAAGTCTGGAATAAAAATAAAACTCTTACAGACAGTTTAGTTTAATTTTAAATTGTCCCCTTCATTAATACCATCACCGTTACAACATAACACCGATACTTATAAGACAAGCTAACTGGATTCTATTAACCCAGGAGAGTAGCAATCACTCTTCTGCCAAGAGCCCTGGTGGGCTACTCTGTGTACTAAGTTTTTTTTACAAAGACGGTGCTGTCGCAAACAAGCTTTCTTTATATGAATTTTCTTTTACAAAAGCACTGCATGTTCTGAACTAGACAGATAACAGTGAAGGGCAATAATTCGGGAGAGAAGTAATTGATACCGAGTTTCGTTTTGAGGTCGGAATCAAACACTTATTCATTTCACAAAGGAACAGCCGTGAATGTGATCACTCAATACCCTGTTTATACAAATTCACTGATGTTAAGGCAAACGTTCTTAATTGCCTTACCCTCCCTGCCAGTCTATTTTCTTGTGTGGAGGAAATGTGTTCTATAATTCAACATTATATTTTAGTCTAAATGCTTAAGGACAAGTTTTCCTTACAAACGTTCTCGTGACCCCTTTCAAAGTTTCATCAATTCTTTCCTATACCAGGGGGAGCAAAACTTACCGTAGTATTCCAAAAATGCCCTAACCAACATACAGCCACAATATGACCTCCTTTATTCAATGCTCTGACCAATAAAGGAAATCATACCAAACGCCTTCTTCACTAGTCTATCTACCTGTGACTCCAAGATCTTTGTTCAGCAACACTCCCCTTAACTGTCAGTCCTGCCTGGGTTGCTCAACCAAAATGCAATATCTCATTTCTCTAAATTAAACTCCATCTGACACTCCTCAGCCTATTGCCCATCCCAAAAATTCTAATTTATAGCAAACTCTCTTTGCTCTCTCATTCCCTAGAATCTGAAAATCTTCATACCCCACACTCCCCCTCTGTTTTCACTTTGCTGAACCGAATCTCTGCTGTACCTCATTCTAAAGGGTCAAAATACTGGCCAGCCAGGACGAGTGGATGTTGAGAAGATGTTTCCATTGGTAGGAGAGACAAGGAGCTGAGGGTACAGCCTTACAGTAAAGGGAAGACCTTTTAGAACAGAGAGAAGGAGAAACGTCTTCAGCCAGACAGTGGTGAATCTATGGAATTCATTGCCATAGACAGCTATGGAGGCCAGGTCACTGAGGATATTTAAGTTTGAGATGGATAGGTTCTTGAGTATCAAGGGGATCGAGGGTTACAGTGAGAAAGTGAAAGAATGGGATCGAGAAACTTATCAGCACGATTGTGTGGTATGAACAGACCTGATGGGTTAAACGGCCTAATTTCTGCATCTATGTCTGATGGTCTTTTGCTGTCCTGGGCACAGAGTGTCAGAATTGGGAGTAGGAGTAGACCATTTGGTCTTTCGTGCCTGTACCAGCATTGAACACATCAAAACTAGGTATTAATCTACCTACATCTTGTAGATAGACTTTGACTTTTCTCACTGGAGCACAGGAGGTTGAGAGGTAACCCTATATAGGTTATATAAAATAATGAGGGGGATAGATGAGATGAATCGCAGGTGTCATTGCCCTCGGTGGGGGTTTTAAGATTAGGCAGCAAATTTTGAAGGTGAGAGGAGAAAGATTTTAGAAAGACTTGAGGGGCAGCATTTATTTTTTAAAAAGAGAGTGGTTTGTGTTTGGAATGAATATCCAGACATTTTCTCACCTTTCCCCCCCATAAACATCCACTTGTTTGTTGTTCAAAAATCACAAGAACTCAGCCTTGAATATATTCAATGACCCCTTAACTGCAGGAAGACATCCCCACTTCTGAACTCAATTCCTCTTGCTCATATACCACTTGCACTACTCATTGCTTGCTGCACCTGACAACTGGCATTGACTGGTGTAGAAGGATGCTGAGGCCCCTTTGTACATCCACACATCATTCCTGATGAAGGGTTCATGCTCAAAATATCAACTCTCCTGCTCCTGGAATGTTATTTGACCTGCTGTGTTTTTCCAGCACCACACTTTTCGACTCTGATCTCCAGCATCTGCTGTCCTCACTTTCTCCATTACCCAAAAAAGTACATCAACATTCAAACAATGCACCTCCTTTCTGTTTTTTTTTTACATAGCAAAAGCTCTAACTTCACATTGCCCATGTGTTTGCCATTTGTGGTCTTCTCTACACTGGGGAAACTGAGCATAAACTTGGGGAACAATCTGCAGCCAGGGACGCAGAGGCTGACCAGACCTCCCAGTCACCACCCATTTTAATTCCCCTTCCCACTCCATTTCTGACAAGACCATCTTTGGCCTCCTCCATTACCACAACGAACTAAACCGCAAATTGGAGGAACAGGACATCTTCCACCTTGGCGGCCTTCAATTTCAAATAACCTCCCTCGCCACCCCTTGAATCCCTTCCCAGCCCATCCCCGCCACCACCAACCAGATTCCTTCCACCCAGTGACCAACCAGGTTGTACCCTCTACCTGTCCCCACCTATCTCCAATTCACCACCCTGCCCTCAGCACAACATTGTTCTGCGGCTCTCCCTACATCCATCCCCAGTCCTGAACAAGGGTGACACCCAAAACATTGACTTGACATCCTGACACTCCCTGGCTTGCTGCGTTCTTCCAGCCTCCTGCCTGTCTATTTTGCCAATTGAGTCACAGACCTGGCTCAACTTTTCCCAAGTCTGTCCACTCCCTGGATTCACTCCCTTTCCTTTCAGTTGCAGCAAGTCAACAATTGAACATCTCAATGAAAAATAAATGGAAAAGAGGATGAGAAATGAGAGTGTCGTACTCTTGGTCAATCAAAAGGTCTCACCTTTTCTGCCGATAGTGAGGAACACGCGCAATATTTTGGTGACACCGATGAACATGTGCACTGCATCTTGACACAGGAGCGCACACGATATGCTCAGTGGTGCTGCTGGTATTATTGACAGATTTTTAGTGTCCAAATGCCAATAGGAGAAAAAAAAAGGGTAGAGCCACAATTGGTTTTCCCCATACGGCACAATATTTAATTGCTTTTCCATCTTGTCTGGCTGCTCAACTTCACCCAGTGTAGGGGTGAAGTTCAGAACTAGAGAGCATAGGTGTAGGGTGAGAGCGGAAAGATATAAAAGGTACCTAAGGGGCAACTTTTCCATGCAGAAGGTGGGATGGTGTGTGTATGGAATGAGCTGCCAGAGGAAGTGGTGGAGGGTGGTACAATTACAGCACTTAAAAGGATCTGGGTGGGTAGATGAATGGGAAGGATTTAGAGGCATATGAGCCAAGTGCTGGCAAATGGGAAGAGATTAATTTAGGATATCTGGTCAGCATGGACAGGTTGGACCAAAGGTGTCTGTTTCCGTGCTGTCCAACTCTGACGAGTCTAAATAATAAAGTATAATTTGAAAAATAACAAACGATATCCATGTTAACAAGGTTTAGATTAGATTACTTTTTTTTTTAGATTAGATTACTTACAGTGTGGAAACAGGCCCTTTGGCCCAACAAGTCCACACCGACCCGCCGAAGCACAACCCACCCATACCCCTACATATACCCCTTGCCTAACACTACGGGGAATTTAGCATGGCCAATTCACCTGACCCGCACATCTTTGGACTGTGGGAGGAAACCGGAGAACCCGGTGGAAACCCACGCAGACACGGGGAGAACGTGCAAACTCCACACAGTCAGTCGCCTGAGGCAGGAATTGAACCCAGGTCCCTGGCGCTGTGAGGCAGCAGTGCTAACCACTGTGCCACCGTGCCGCCCTAACTGTGCCACCGTGCCGCTCATCACATGCTTTACTAACCATTCTCCACAGGTCCTATCCCTGCAATGATTGAGGAACAGATGCTGGTGCATAATCTCCTCTAGTATTTACACACTAGTCTAAGGAATTGTACAAGTAACAGTGAGGGGTAAACAGCACAAGGGTTAATAAAACAGTGAGGGGTAAACAGCACAAGCGCCAGTAAAAGCAGGTGGAAAGTGAGTGTAAAATGTGACTATGACAGGACAGGCCCCACATTCCTTCCCCTCCGTCCCCCCCACAACCTGCCTCACCTTTCACCTCCCGGGCCCAGTACCTTCCAGGTGGCCCCATAGTTGACACAGGGGCCGCCCCACGACCAGTAGAACTCCACCACCCAGGCGGCCGACCAGTTCCCAAACAGGCCCTTAACCCCATCCGCCTCCAGAATGGTCACCGGCTCCTGCCTGCTGTACAGCCGGCCGGTGTGGCCGTGACACAGCAACTGCGCCAGGAAGGCGGCGGTGACCAGTGACGGGGGTCTGCCCCGGGGCCGCACGGCGCCATTTTCCTAACGGCCGCCGCTTCCCCGCTCGAGCGACTTCTCCTCCCAACCGCCTTCGCCCCCGCGTGACGTCTGCACGGGGGGATGGGCGGGGCCGGGGGAGCCTCACCGTCACCAAGCAACAGCCACCTCGCGCTACAACTGCTCATTCACAAAAACAAACTCTCCTGTCTCGCTCTGCAGCTGCAGGGGGGACACTGCCACGTTTCGAGGAGCCCTGTCTGCATTGGGAAAGCTCACGGCTCCATTTAAACAGATATTCCGACATCTAACGGAACGGCCTCATATCTAAAGGGGGCAATCTGCATTTTAAAGGGACATGAACATTTTAACGGGTATTTCCGCAAATAAAGAGATGCAAATGGACAAGATTACATTTCAAAGGGATGTGGGCACGTTCAAAGGGATATCTTAATATGTGACGCAGTTATATCTAAATGAATTTCGAAGAGACGTTGCCCTGTTTATAAGTAGAGACAATAGGTGTGAATTCTGAACCGTGTCCCAATGTTGAGTCAAACTGACATTTTTCTTTGAAAAGCCCTGCATTTAAATTACATTCTTGAGAAGGTGCAGGTTAGGGAGAATTGGCCGTGCTAAGTTACCCATAGGGATTTACAGTTTTGGGTGGCTTGGCCATGGGAAATACGAAATAAGGGGGTGGGTATGGATGGGATACTGTTCAGAGGGCCAGAGTGAAATAGATGGGCTGAATGGCCTGCTTCCCCATTGTCGGAATTTGATGACCCTCCCCACAAAGGTACATTTTATCTGCATCTATCCTGTCAAGCCCCTTTCTGAATTCCACTGGTTTCAATAGGGGTATACAGCACAGAAACAGACACTTCGGTCCAATTCGTCCATGCCCACCAGGATTGCAAACTAATCTAGTCCCACTTGCCTGCATTTGGCCCATATCCCTCTAAACCTTTCTATTCATGTACCCATCTAAATGCTGTTTCAATGTTGTAATTGTATCTGCATCTACCACATCCTCAGCAAGTTCATTCCACATACAAAGTCACCCACTTTCGAAATGTTGCTCCTCAGGTTCTTTTTAAATCTCTCTCCTCCAAGTATTATGCTCCCAAGTTTTGAGTTCCCCTACGCTAAGCAAGAGTCCTTTACTGTTCACCTTACCTCCACTCCTCATAATTTTATCAATCTCAATGAGGTCACCCCCCAACCTCCTGAACTCCAGTGAATAAAGTCCCAGCCTCTCCTTATGACTCAAACCCTCCAGTCCTTACAACATCCTGGTAAATCTTTACCGAATCCTCTCTGATGGTATTCTTCCTAATACAGGGCCATCAGAACTGTACTCAGTACTCTGAAAGTGGCCTCACCAACATCCTGTACACCCTCAACATGATGTCCCAACCCCTCTTCTCAGTGGTGTGAACAATGAATGCTATGCGGCTGAATGCCTTCTTAACCGCCCTGTCTACCAGTGATGCAACTTCCAAAGAACTATGTACCTGAACACCACCCCCCACGTCTGTCTGTTCTATAACATGTCCAGATAAGGGTCGGGCCCTGGGTCAAGTGCTGCCCTTCCTTGTTTTAGGAAAATGCAGCCCATTGCTTGTATTAATACCTCTCTCACACATGGTCCCCCTCAGACATGCACGTTCTCCCCCCGAATACTCTCTCAGGTTTATACTCCATCACACTCACACTTTACCAAGCATTCTCACACACAAACTCACATGCACGCACACACAATTCTTTGGGGTGAATTTGTATTGGTAGAACTTATTTGCAGATACATTCAATTTTGCGCAAATAGCACACAATTTCCAGGCAGTCAATCCATGTAATATTTTATGAATTCCTCCTTTGGAAATAGAACCAGTCTGATTCAAGATTGGAATACTAACAGACTCAAATCCCACACCTTTAAATGCATTGTCTGAGCTGAGATATTATCTTTTTTATTAAACCTTAAGTCGTCTCAAGAATGTGACTTTAAAGATGTTCTGGCAGTTACACGTTAATGAACCACAACCTGCACCCATTCTAAGAGATGAAAGACAATCTAGGCTTGTTCAACATATCCTATCAGTTGCAGGATACTGATCTTTTGATATGCGTTCTGTGTCTTACGATGCTGGTCCACAGCTGCCCGATGAAGGAGCAGCACTCAGAAAGCTAGTGCTTCCAAATAAACCTGTTGGACAATAACCTGGTATTGTGAGTTTTTTTAAACTTTATCAACCCAGTCTAATCTCGACACATCCACATAATTTCTAGTGACCACAGCCCACACCTCCTGGTGCTGCCAGTAAACTTTACGATGCTCATGAAGCAACGCAGTACCTGAAAGATTTACAATTTCAGTGAATGATACGAGCTACTCATTCACTGCTCCATCTGATACATGACATTGGAAACTCTGCAGGAGGCTGAAAGAAAGGAGCAGCTTTAAACAAAAAACCTCTTGGAGTTCAAAGTTTTCAATGAGAGTCTGTTCCTCGTGGTAAATTCAGGTAACCTTTACTGTGACAGCTTCAGATCCCCCCTGCAAAAAGGCATAGACAAAGTAGCAGCTTTTTAAACAGCTCAAGGTCAAAGCCCACACACTTCACACACACCCCACTGTCTTTACTATTGGGCAGCACCAGGTTGTCCCTTTGTAATTGGATCCTTGGTACAGCCGTCACCCGGAGGAAGTATTGCCTCACTCAGCAATTTCAACCCATTCCCTCACTCCTAGTAAGTTTCTCCCCGCTCCTTTGCCAGTGGGGGGGGAGGGCAGTGTAGAGTCAACCAGACTGCTGTGGGTCTGGAGTCACATGTAGCCCAGACCGGGTAAAGGATGCAGCTGGGACGACTGAGTGAATCCTTTCCCACAATGGCGGTTTCCTTCCCTAACAAGGGAGAGAGGGAATCAGGTGGGGGCTTTCTCCCCCGAACCACCCCTCCCTGAAACGGTCTCATCGTTAGATTCTGAACTCCACATTTCTGACCGAATACCAATTCTGCCATCTGTCGTGGGGGGATTTGAACCCAGGAATCCACGGAACCGGGTTGATTGTCCAATCGATAATGGCACTCGGCCGTCACTCCTTCAATTCCCCTGTGATGGCACATGAACTCGCTGGTGCTGCTGCAGGTGGGAGGAGCGGGTGAAGCCTTTCCAGCACTGTGGGCAGGTGAACGGCCTCTCCCCGGTGTGGATCTGCTGGTGCCTCAGCAGGGTGGAGACCTGGGTAAAGGCCTTCCTACACTCGGGGCAGCTGAAGGGCCTCTCCCCCGTGTGCACACGCTGGTGGGTCTGGAGGTTGGAGTAATTGCTGAAGGCCTTCCCGCACTCGGGGCAGCTGAAGGGCCTCTCCCCCGAGTGAACCCGTTGGTGCCTCAGCAGGTCGGAGGAATAGTTGAAGCCCTTCCCACACTCAGAGCAGCTGAATGGCCTCTCCCCCGTGTGGATTCGCCGGTGGGCCAACAGGGCAGAGAAAAACATGAAGGCCTTCCCGCACTCTGGGCAGCTGAAGGGCCTCTCCCCCGTGTGGTCCCGCTTGTGGGCCAGCAGGTGGGAGGAATGTCTGAAGGCCTTCCCGCAGACAGGGCAGGGGAATGGCCTCTCCCCGGTGTGACTGCGCCGATGAGTCTCCAGGGCAGATGGGAAACAGAAGCCTTTCCCACAGTCGCCACACTTCCATCGTTTCTCCACAAGGCGGGATTCCTCAGGTTTCTCCATGGCCGAAGCTTCAGCTGCACACAAACACGTGTAGAGCCCCTACCCACTGTGAATTCCTCTTCCCAGACAGTATAACTTTTTCAGGCTCCACACAGTGCTGCAACAGTGGGGTCTCTCATCCAGTCCCACTGATGCTGAAAACACACTCAGATAGGAACCAAAAAGCTTTGATCCCTCTCACAGAAATCACAGTCAAAAATCGTTGCGGTCCTGGTGGATTGAGTGACTGTCAGGCATTGATGTTGAAGTGAGGACCGCAAATGCTGGAGAGTCAGCCGAAAAACGTGGCACTGGAAAAGCACGGGGATGTCAGACAGCATCTGGGGAGCAGGAGGGTCAATGTTTCAGGCATAAGCCCTTCATCTGTTGATTGAGAAACTTCCACCATCAGATCTTCAAATACGCTGTAAAAATAGATTACAAAAGTCACCACTGTCAGTCCCAGGGTAGAAACTCTAAACAAGCAATTCTACTTTGTGGAATTTTCTTTTCTTTTATTATTCCACAAAATTGAAAGCACCATCACACTCTCCCCACTCTGTTCTCACTCCGCACTAACTAATTCTCCTGAAGATGTGATTCAGGATCTTACAGGGGCAGAAAAGTAAAAACGCCAAGACTGATATCTCTCTGCATTTTGGGTACCTCCACCTGAAAGTTAATATCTTTCCCAACACTGGGAACGCTGAGAGTGAGCAGGTCTGATTTTGGGAAGCAAATAAAATGTGGGTCAATTCAGGATGAAGCTGCCATGCAGCTTCTTTCGGAACAACCAGACACAAAATGGTTACCATCCCTGGGAAGGGGAAGCAAAATGAGACATCAAGGTCTTAACACTGACACCAGAGAGAAACTGAATATACTGACGTGGTAAACGTTAGTGGAAAGCCAGAGTCATAGAGATATACAGCACAGAAACAGTCCCTTCAGTCCAACTCGTCTGTACCGACCAGATATCGTAAATCAATCTGGAACCATTTGCTCACACGTGGCCCATAGCTGGGGTCATCCCCACCCCCTGTCCTGAGACCTTGGTGCCTCCAAGCTGACCCTCAAAGGTTCGGTTTGTCCCTCCATTCTTTCCCAGTTGTCTTTTGTAGGTTTTGAAAACTTTCCCAATTCTCTGAGTATAGGATTTGGGAAGTTATGTTGTAGCTGTACAGGACATTGGTTAGAGCTGAAAATGTGTTGCTGGAAAAGCGCAGCAGGTCAGGCAGCATCCAAGGAGCAGGAGAGTTGATATTTCGGGCATGAGCCCTTCTTCAGGACATTGGTTCGGCCACATTTGGAATATAGTGTGTGCAATTCTGGTTTCCTTACTATCAGTAAGATGTTGTGAAACCTGAAAGGGTTCAGAAAAGATTTACAAGGATATTGCCGGGGTTGGAGGGTTTGAGCTAAAGGGAGACTAGGGCTGTTTTCCCTGGAGCGTTGGAGACTAAGGGGTAACCTTATAGAGGTTTATAATATCATGAAGGGCATGGATAGGGTAAATAGACAAAATCTTTTCCCTGCGGGAGGGTCCAGAACAAGAGGGCATAGGTTTAGGGTGATGGGGGGGAAAGAAACAAAAGAGATCTTGGGGTCAACCTGTTCATACAGAGAGTGATACATGTATGGAATGAGCTGCAGGAGGAAGTGATGGAGGCTGGTACAATTGTAAGATTTAAAAGGCATTTGGACAGGTATATGAATGGGAAGAGTTTGGAGGGATATGGGCCAGGTGCTGGCAGATGGGACTAGATTGGGATGGAATATCTGGTCGGCATGGACGAGTTGGACCGAAGGGTCTGTTTCCCATGCTGTATATCTCTATGACTAGTTGGACTTAAGGGTCTGTTTCTGTGCTGTATGACTCTGGAACTGTTCTGTACTGGTCTTAAAACCATGTTCTTGCCTTCCCCCACAAACATCCACTTCTTTGTTGTTCAAAAATCAGTTGAACTCAGCCTTGAATATATTCAGTGACCCCCTAACTGCAGGAAGACATCCACACTTCTGACCTCAATTCCTCTCGCTAATATACCACTTGCCTTGCTGATTGCTTGCTGCTCCTGTCTGACAACTGGCAGTGACTGGTGTAGAAGGACACTGAGGCCTCTTTGTCCATCTACACATCATTCTTGATGAAGGGCTCATGCCCGAAAAGTCAACTGTCCTGCTCCTCGGATGCTGCCTAACCTACCGTGCTCTTCCAGGACCACACCTTTTGACCCCGATCTCCAGCATCTGCAGTTCTCACATTCTCCACATCCAATTAGACCTCCATTTAAACAATGCACCTCCTTTCTACGTTTTCTTTTCCACAGCCGACCAGAGTTCCCAGTCACCACCCATTTCAATTCCCCTTCCACCCCCTTTCTGACATTACCATCTTTGGCCTCCTCTATTGCCACAACGAATCAAATTGGAGGGACAACACCTCATCTTAATTGGGAAGGAAGTAAGCAATAAATAATAGATCACTACAGAGTGCTCAGGAACAAAGGGACCTTACTGTCCAAGTTCAGAGATCCCCGAAGGTATCAGTACAGGTAAAACGGGGGATGAGGAAGGCATAGATTGGTACTTTTTCACACAGAGGGTGGTGCGTGTGTGCAATGAGCTGTGAGAGGAAGTGGGGGCTGGCACAAATACAACTTTTAAAGGGCAGCTGGATGGGTATGTGAATAGGTAGGGTTTAGAGGGATATGGGCCAAGTGCTGGTAAATAGGATAGATTAATTTCAGATATCTAGTCAGCATGGATGAGATGGATTGTTTCTGTGCTTCCACAGAAGCAGAGTGTTTCTGGCCATCCACTTCATTTTGAAATGTTTTCACTACCACTTGATACCTGTTAGGGTTCAGAGTGTGCCAGGTCCTGACATCTCCTTCCTCACGTCTCCTGTGTATTTTAAATCAATAATACCGTTTGTATGTTACTGGGTTAGTACTTTAAACACACAGACACATACAATATAAACCAGAATTTCTATTTGGTATGGAAAGTGATGACTTGTTTCAACTTTGCTAACAGGGTATCAGAAGGGGAGGATCTGCAAATTCCATAACAAGATCTGACAGGGTCACTCAATATCACTGGGGGGTTTGAATTTGGAAAGAGAAATCCATTCGACCTGCTTCAAAAGGTACTGGACATCAGTGTGAGCAGAGAAGCACTCCGAAAGGAGCCACCAGTGAACTGAGCTTTAACTGGTTACACAGAATGAGTGTATGTGTCCCAGGGAGCTGACTGTGGGAAGGAGCTTTAACCAGTTACACAGACTGAGGGCGGAACTGGGGCATTTATTTTACCCTGGAGCATCCTGGGGGATGACCGTGGAGAGATTTATAAAATCATGAGGGGCGTGGATAGGGCAAATAGCCTAGGTCTTTTTCCCCAGGGTGGGGGGGGGGAGTCGAAAACTAGAAGGCATAGGTTTAAGGTGAGAAGGGAAAGACTTAAAAGGGGCCTAAGGGACAACTTTTCATGTCGAGGGTTTTACATGTATGGAATGAGCTGCCAGAGGAAGTGGTGAAGGTGGGTACAATTGCAATGTTTAAGAGGCATTTGGATGGGTATATGAATAGGAAGGGTTTGGAGGGATATCTTCAGAGGGTTGGTGAGGTCTTTTTGGGGTGACGGGCCTAAGTAATCTAATATAATCTAAAATCTACTCCCTTCAACTTGAGGCCTGGTCTCATCCACCAGCAGATTTGACTGGATAGAGTAGGGCTTCATCCCCACAGTGCAATGAATTCTCACTTTCTACCAAACTCCCAGATGTATTCCCTCACTCAGTTGCTGTCTCAAATAAAAGACTTCATTGTAACTTATTTTGTTCCCAGTAAGAGCAAAACATCTTGGGAAGCTGCTCTGAAAGTCCAACCACACGTCTGCATTCACCAAAGACAATTCCAGTATTACAGCACAGAAACAGATCCTCTGGCCCAACTCGTCCGTGCTGACCAGATATCCTAAACTAATCTTGTCTCATTTGCCTCATATCCGTCTCAACACTTCCTATTCACATACCTATCAAGATGGGTTTTAAATGTTGTACTTGTTGCAGCCTCCACCACTTCCTCTGGCAGTTCCACACATGCACCACCCTCATGTTGCCCCTCATGTCTCTTTCCCTGCTCACCTAAAAGCAAGTACTTTAGTTCTGGACTCTCCTACCCTGGAGAAAAGACCTGGGGTATTGAGTCACCATGCCACTTAAACATTTATAAGGTTAACCCGCAGCATCCAATGTAGAGAAATGAGACCTGCAGCTGCTGGAATCAGAGTCTAAAAGTTTGGGGTTGGTAAAGCACAGCAGGACAGGCAGCATCTGAGGACCAGGACAGCTAACATTTCCGGCCCGAGCCCTTCATCAGGAATGATGTGTGGATGTACAAAGAGGCCTCAGCGTCCTTCTACACCAGTTACTGCCAGTTGTCAGACAAGTGCAGCAAGCAATCAGCAAGGCAAGTGGTATAAATCACAAAATGAACTGGGATTAGAAGTGGGGATGTCTTCCTGCAGTTAGGGGGTTATTGAATATATTTAAGGCTGAGTTCCTCTGATTTTTGAACAACAAAGTGTGGATATTTCTGTTGTGTGGTTGAGGTGGGTTTTTTGAGTGATTTGTGTGTTGGAAGCAGATACAGTAACCACGTTTAAAGTGGAAGGCAAGAAAATGGTTTTAAGACCACAACAGAACAGTTACGGTCAGACAGCACAGAAATGGACCCTTCAGCCCAACTATTCCACGCTGAGTATGTTCTCAAACTAAACTAGTGCCACTTGCCAGTGTTTGGCCCATATCCCCCCGCACCTTCCCTATTCATGTACTTATCCAAATGTCGGTTAAACGTTGCATCTGTCCGTGCATCCACCACTTCCTCTGGACATTCATCCCATACATGAACCACTCTCTGTTTATAAAAACCTTGTCCCGAATCGGTCCACGCCGTGCATTCATTTGCAGCAACCGAAAGGAAAGGGAAGTGAAAAATTGAATCCAAGAATGAAATAAAAGGAAAAGGAGTTGAGAAGAGAGTGCCGTACTCACAGATGGGTGACGGAGTGAGGAGGTTACAGTCTGGAGCAAACTCAATCTTCATTCAGAGAGAGGAGCAGCAGCTTCCGAAGCTCGTGTTCCAACTTCTGCATTCAGACAATAGGAAGGCTCTGATTGGCAGGAGGACCGGTATCCTTCCGGTCCTCCAGGGCTTCCGATTGGTCAACCAAAAGAAAGTCGTGACCCGTGCTTTGCGAGGAGCATGCGCAGTTTCATCCTCGTAACGGCGAGCATGCGTAGTATGCTCTCTGGTGATGCTGCTGTTACTGGCAGAATTGAAGTGTCCAAATGCCAAGAGAAGGTTAAAAAGGTGAGATGCACCCTTTCTTCCCCCCCTGTGACATTTACCTTTCCTACACGCCCCATGACTTTATAAATCGAAATAAGGTCACCCATCAACTTGTGGTCGTCGATAGGGCGACCAGAAGTGTACTCAGTACTCTACACGTGGTCTCACCAATATCCTGGACAACCTCAACGTGATGTTCCACCTCCTGCACTGAACGGCGTGAACAATGAAGGAAAGTGTGCTCAACGCCTCCTTCACCACCCTGTCTACCAATGATGCAACTTTCAAAGAACTATGTCCCCAATTTGGAGATGCCGGTGTTGGACTGGGGTGTACGAAGTTAAAATTCACACCACACCAGGTGATATTCCAACAGGCTCATTTGCAAACATAAGCTTTTGGAGCGCTGCTCCTTCATCAGGTGGTTGTGTCTTATGATCCTATTCTACAAACACCCCATGAAGGAGCAGTACTCAAAGCTCATGCTTCCAAATAAACCAGTTGGACGATAACCTGGTGTTGAGAGATTTTTAACTTTATGTACCTGAACCGCCTCCCCCACCATGTCTCTGTTCTCCAACACAACGCAGGGCCCTACCATTAACTGGACAAGGTCTGCCCTTCCTTGTTTTAGCAAAATGCAACACCTTGCCTTCATCTGTTACGCTCTCTCGGACACTCTCATACACACCCTAACATTCACACTGTCTTACAAGCTTATACTCCAAACACACACTTCATGAGCATGCACGCACAAACTCACATGCATGCACACTCTCGTGCATACACAGTCTCACATAAGTCTATGGGGTGAAATTGCATTTGCAGATATATTCAATTTTGTTCAAAAAGCACACAAACAGCATGTAATATTTTATAATCCATGTAATATTGTATAAATTCCCACTTTAGTTAATAGAACCAATCTGATTCAAGATTGGGATACAGACTCGAACCTCACACCTTTTGTGCAGGATCTGAGCTGAGATGTCACCTATTTTTATAAAACCTTAAACCATCTCGAAGGTGAATTCAAAGTAGTTCTGGGGTTTACATATTAATGAACTGAAACCTGCAACCCATGGTAAAAGATGAAAGACTAATCCGCAATCTAGATTTATTCAATATCTTAGCAGTTGCATGACACCATCAGCTTTTGCTTTAAATTCTGTGTCTTATGATTCTGCTCCACAGCTACCTGATGAAGGAGCAGCACTCCGAAAGCCAGTGCTTCCAAATAAACCAGAAGGAAGATAACCTGGTGTTGTGTGATTTTTAACTTTATCCACCCCAGTCCAACACCGGCACATCCACATCGTTTCCAGTGGGCACAGCCACCACTTCCCAGTGCTGCCAGGAAACTGTACAATGACAATGGGATGATGCAGTACCTGCACTCCTGAAAAATTCACAATTTCTAACAACACTGGCTACTCATTCACTGCTGCAACTGATACACAACATTGGAAACATAGTACAGGAGGCTGTCAGAAATGAGCACAACAGGTAAGGCAGCAATCTGAGGAGCAAAATCAACATTGCCCAAAAAATGTCGATTTTCCTGCTCCTTGGATGCTGCCTGACCTGCTGTGCATTGCCAGCTCCTCTCTAATCTTGACTCTGATCAGCAGTTCTCACTTGCACCTGTAAGAAATGAGCAGTTTTAAAACAAAAACCTGTTGCAATTCAAAAGTTCTCAATGAGAGTCTGAGCTCAGTGTGAAGTTCAGGTAATCTTTATTGCAACCCAACTTTGTTACAGCTTCAGAATCTCCCAGCAGAAAGGCATAGAAAAAGTAGCAATGTTTTAAAAACAGCTCAAAATGCACACAACTCCCTCCAACCCCTAACTTTCTTCATTATTGGTCACCAAGTTGCCCTTTGGAATTGGATCCTTGGTACAGCCTTAACCCAGAGAAAGTATTGCCTCACTCAGCATTTTCAACACATATCCTGTATCCAAGTTAGTTGGATGGGCAGTGCAGAGTCGATCATACTGCTGCGGGTCTAGAGTCATGTGTAGACTAGACCACGTAAAGGATGCAGCTGGGAGGACTGAGTGAATCCTCTCCCACAACGACAGTTTCCTTCACTAAAAAAAGAACAGGGACTTCTTCCACCCCCACCCCACCGACAATGGTTTTACCATTAGATTCTAAACTCCAGATTTCTGACCAAATTCTAATTCCACCATCTGTCGCGGTGGGATTCGAACCTGGGAGTCCCCTGAACCAGGCTGATACTCCAGTCGATAATGGCACTCAGCCGTCATTCCTTCAATTCCCCTGTGATGGCACATGAACTCGCTGGTGCCTCCGCAGGTGGGAAGAGCGGGTGAAGGCCTTCCCGCACTCGGGGCAGCTGAAGGGCCTCTCCCCCGGGTGGACCTGCTGGTGCCTCAGCAGATGGGAGGAATTGCTGAAGGCCTTCCCGCACACGTGGCATGGGAACGGCCTCTCCCCTGTGTGGACCCGCTGGTGGGTCAGCAGGTTGGTGGAATGGCTGAAGGCCTTCCCACACTCGGGGCAGCTGAAGGGCCTCTCCCCGGTGTGGACCCGCCAGTGGGTCAGTAAGTGAGAAGAATGCCTGAAGGCCTTCCCACACTCTGTGCAAGGGAACAGCCTCTTCCCAGTGTGGACCTGCTGGTGGCTTAGCAGGTTAGCAGAATTGGTGAAGGCCTTCCCGCACTCAGGGCAGCTGAAGGGCCTCTCTCTCGATGTGGACCTGCTGGTGCCTCAGCAGGGCGGAGGAATTACTGAAGGCCTTCCCCCACTCAGTGCAGCTGAAGGGCTTCTCCACGGTGTGGACCCGCTGGTGGCTCCGCAGGGTGGAGGATGTGCTGAAGGCCTTCCCACATTCAGGGCAGCTGAAGGGCCTCTCCCCTGTGTGGACCCGCTGGTGGGTCAGCACGTGGGAGGAATTCCTGAAGGCCTTCCCACACTTGGGGCAGCGAAAGGGCCTCTCCCCGGTGTGGACCCGCCGGTGGGTCTGGAGGTTGGAGGCCTGGGTAGGCCACAGACAGGGCAGGGGAATGGCCTCTCCCCAGTGTGGCTGTGCCGATGAGTCTCCAGGGCAGACGGGAAACGGAAGCCTTTTTTGCAGTCGCCACACTTCCACAGTTTCTCCGCGGGGCGGGATTCCTCTGGTTTCTCCATGGCCGGAGCTTCAGCCACACACAAACGCATGTAGAGACTCTCTCCACTGTGAATTCCTCTTTCCAGGCCAAAAAAACTGCTTCAGGCTCCACACTCAGTGCACTGCAATGGTAGGGTCTCTCATCCAGTCCCACTGATGCTGAAAACGTACTGAAACAGGAACCAAAAAGCTTTGCACCTTCTCACAGAATCATAGTTGCGGTCCCGATGGACTGAGTGACTTTCAAAGTGAGCGCTGCAGACGCTGGAGAGTCAGATGTGAAATGTGCAGTGCATGTGCTGGAAAAGCACAGCGGGTCAGGCAGCACCCGAGGAGCAGGAGAGTCAACATTTTGAGCAAACGGCCTTCACTTGTTGATTTTGAAACTTCCGTCTTCAGATCTTCAAATACTCTGCAAAAAGAGATTACAAAGGTCATCACTGTCAGTGCAGGGTAGAAATTCTGAACAAGGAATTCTACTTTCTGTGGAATATTCTTGTCTTTTGTTATTCCACAAAATTGAAAGCACCATCCCACCTCTCTCCCCCTCTGTTCTGACTCCACTCTAACTGAAGGTTGCTGAGTCAGGATCTTACAGGGGCAGAAATGCAACAACGTCAAGACTAACATCTCTCTGCATTTTGGATAACTCCACAACACTGGGATACAGTTGACAGTGAGCAACAGTCTGAATCTGGGAAGCAAATGTAAGTGTGTCAATTCATGGGGGAACCTGCAATGCAGCTATTTGTGGAACAAAATGGTTAACGACCCCAGGAAGTTGGGAGCAAATTGAGACATCAAGGCATTAACACCGACACACTTCAGTGAAACTCTTCTGCTCCCAGTCAGGGCAAAACATCTTTAAAAGCTGCTCTGCAAGTCCAGTCTTCACAACCACACTTCTGCTTTCACCAAAGACAATTAGAGTCATACAGCACGGAACAGACCCTTTGGCCCAACTTGTCCAAGCTGATATCCTAAATTAATCTAGTCATATTTGCCATCACTTGGCCCCTATATGGGCCGGGTGGTGGCTGCTGGGACTAAATTGGGTTGGCTATCTGTTCGGCAAAATGAGTTGGACCAAAGGGTCTGTTTCCGTGCTGTACATCTCTATGACTCCAGTCGCATTTGCCATTACTTGGCCCCGATCCACTAAACCCTTCGTATTCATGCACCCATCCACATGCCTTTTAACTGTTGGAATTGTACCAGACCCCACCACCTCCTCTGGCAGCTCATTCCATAACTGCACCACCCTCTCCATCAAAATTATTGCCCCTGAGATCTCTTTTACATCTCCCCCCACTGGCCTCACCTGAAACCTATTACCCTCTCGTTCTAGACTCCCCCATCCAAAGGAAAAGACCTTGAGGATTGACCCTATCCATGCCCCTCAGGATTCTATAAAAAGTCTGGAATGTCACCTTTCAGACTCTGTGGAAAAGAGTCCCTCGCCATCCTTCCGTCCCTCCTCGCCCAGGTAATTAAGTTTGCAGAATCTGCTCCCTCCCTGGATTCACTCCAGCTGCTACAAGTGAACAGATTCCCCCTCTCCCCTCTCTCTCCTTCCCAGGATGAACAGTTGTCCAGAGGGAGGGAGTTTCACTCTGAAACTGACAGGGCCACTTCCGCGCAATGTGACGCCATCAATGGGTCGAGGGTGGGGGAGGGGTAGGGGAGGCGGGACGAGATTCGAGACTCGACCGACAGCGGGACCCCGCACTGCGCCTGCTCCGCCCTGCACAGTTCGCAGGAATTCCTTCCCTTCAGAGAATCCCCAGTGCAGAAGCAGGCCATTCGGCCCAACCAGTCCACACCGACCCTCCAAAGGGTAACTCACCCTCAACCATTGCTCAATATTAATCCTCCTGACTAATACACCTAATCTGCACATCCCTGTGCACTATGGATAATTTAGAAACGCCAATCCACCCTAACCTGCACATCCCTACGCACTATGGATAATTTAGCATAGCAAATCCCCGCTAAAATGGATAAAGTTAAAAATCACACAACACCAGGTTGGAGACCAACAGGTTTGTTTGGAAGCACTAGCATTTGGAGTGCTGCTCCTTCATTAGGAGAATAAGGTCATAAGACACAGAATTTATGGAAAAACATGAGTGTCCTGCCACTGAAATGACATGTTGAACAACCCATTTTCGAATGGGTTGCAGGCATCATTAACATGCAAATCCCAGAACTACCGGTAAGGCACCTTTTCAAGAGAACTTAAAGTTTTATAACAAAAAGTGACATTTCAGCCCAACTTTGCAATTATAATTCTGCAAACATACACAAACAAGTCCACGGGAGTGAATGTGTGTGTGTGTGTGAGACAGAGAGTGTGTGGTGTGTGCATGCATGAAAGAGAGAAAATGTCTATTTCCATTCTGTATGTCTCTACCTATTTGAGAACAGATGCCTTACTTCTGTTGGTGTAAGTATTGTTGTAAATCATAGCTGGGTACTAATAGTTAGATATAAGGGGGAAGAGAATTCCTCAAGTAGGGCAGTATAAGAATCCTGGCAGAGCCCTATTTCTGGTTTACTTCCTAATGAACAAACATTAAACACAAGCACCTATTTATTTCAAATTTGGTTTCATTTTTCTTGTGTGATTCCCTGCTGTGACTACACTGTGTCTGGATGGTTGACAGGCTGGGAGATTGTGGGTTGGGGCTTGATTGGCTGAATGCTTTATTGTTCCAGAAGGTTAGAAGGGAACAGGGAGATCAACAGTGGACAGAGAAATCAGGACCTGAAATCCGAGGTGACACCAGACTACCCTGTGATCAGTGCTTTCAGTAGCAGTGCCAACCCTCCACCTTTACCTAGCTTCCCATTTGAGGACACCCTCAGTATTCAGGATCCAATCCTTGTCATCCTGAAGCTATGTCTCTGTAGATCATAATCATTCACTTCAATGTGTGTAGTTAATTCCTTCACTTTTGTCACAATGCAGCACACATTCAGACACACCATTTTTAATTTTAATTGTTGTGATGTTTAGAATCCAGTTTTGATTGCTGGTACATTTACTCCCCTTGTCCCTTTTAATTGTTCTCTGATGTTCATTTCCCACATCACTGCATTACTCACTGGCCTTGAGTTGGATTGGCCATAATGTCCATGGATGGTAGGTGGGTTAGCCACGGGAAATGCAGAGTTATAGTTTCGGAATAATAGACGCAGGATGAGGCCATTTTGCCCATCCAGCCTGCTTCACCATTCATTATGATCATGGCTGATCTATCCATTGTCTCAGCTCCTCCTCCCTGCATTGTCCCAACTACCCTTAATTCCCCTAACATTGCAAAAATCCATCCAACTGTGTCTTGAATATACTTTACAAAGCTGCCTCTACTGCTTCCTTGGGCAGAGAATTCCAAAGATTCACTACTCTCCAGGAAAAGCAGTTCCTCCTCATCTCTGTCCTAAATTTACTCCTCCTAATCTTGAGCCTGGTTTCATTCACCCGCAGAAAGGACTGGATAGGGTAAAGCTTCATCCCCACAGAGCAATGAATTCCCACTTTCCACCAAAACCTCGGATGTACTCACTCACTCAGTTGCTGTCTCACAAATGCAAGATTTCATTGTAACTTCTGCTCCCATTAAGGGCAAAACATCTTTGAAAGCTGCTCTGAAACTCCAGCCTTCACAATCACACTTCTGCTTTCACTGAGGAAGATTAGAGTCATACAGCACGGAAATAGACCCTTTGATCCAAGTTGTTCAGCCCAACAGATATCCGAAGTTAATCTACTTCCAATTTGCCTGCATGTGGCCCATATCCCTCGAAATCCTTCCTTTGCATGTACCCATCCAAATGCTTTTTAAAATTCCACCTCACCTCAAACATATGCCTTCTAGTTTTGGACTCTGGGGAAAAGATCTTGGATATTCACCCTATCCATGCCCCTTATGAACGTCTATAAGGTCACCCCTCAGCCTCCAATGCTCTAGGGAAAATATCCCCAGCCATTTCAGCCTCTCCCTGGAGCTTGAACCCTCCAACTCTGACAGCAGCTTTATAAATCTTTTCCGACCCCTTTCAAAGTTTCACAACATCTTTCCTATAACAGGGAGACCAGAAATGAATGCAGTCTTCCAAACGTGGACTAACCAATGTCCTACACAGCCACTACATGACCTCCCAATTCCTGTATTCTCTGCTCTGACCAATAAAGGAAAGCCTACCAAATGCCTTCTTCACTATCCTGTCTACCGGTGACTCTACTTTCAAGGAACTATGAACCTGCACTCCAAGGTCTCTTTGTTCTGCAACATCACCCTTAACTGTGTCAGTCCTGCCTGGATTGCTTGACCAAAATGCAAACCACACACTTCTCTAAACTAAACTGCTATTCCTTGGCCCATCAGCCCACCTGATCAATTCTCATTCATAGTGAGCTTTCTTTCCTCTCTTTTTTTAAAAGATATTTTTATTAGAAATTTAATATTTTGACAGATTTACAAAAATAAACAGAACTTTCAAGCACAAACATTAATATAAAAATAGATCTTAAATATATAATCATCAAAATTCAAAGGAATGATACTAAAGAAGAAAGAAAAACAATGAAACTCAGTTAACTACTAATCTAATCCACAATTATCCAGAGTGTATAGTTGAGTCACTTACATCCTTCAAACAAGAGAAAATGTTCTCTAATACACTGATAACATATAATAAAAAGGAAACTATTTCCAAACAATAAGAACAAAAAAAAACATGTTCGACTGGAGATCCTCCCCCTTGTTCTCAGGGGGCCTTACTTCCTTTCTAAAGGTCCACCATATCCTCTCCCAAACAGTGTCCCACCCTTGACCCGGGCGCTCCTTAATAGGATTTAGATATAATACCGAGCTAGAGTTAACAGTGAACGCCCCACCCCCACCCCTCCCCACCCATACCTGAGTATATCTGATAGCATCAATGCCACGTACAAACACACATAACTATAAAATTACAACTCCAACAAATTACAGTTAAGTATAATAACATAAAATAGCAAGGGAAGACAACCCTGCTCCCAGAAGCAAAAGTAAAGTAGAGTAAAGTATCCACTTCTCCCTACGGAGTGTGGAAGAGGCAAGCCAACATTAATTGTCTCTTACGATTTATTTAAACGAGTCTAAAAGTTCCTTAGCCTCTTCTGGTGATCTAAAATTATACTCGGATCCTTCGTGGTTAAAGCATAACGTCGCTGGGTAGCGTAAGGTGTATTGAATATTTAAGTTCCTTAGACATTTCTTCACCTCATCAAACGCCTTCCTCCTTCGTGCCAAAGCCGGGGAGAAGTCCTGAAATAACATAATCTTGGATCCTTCATGGATCATGGCTTTAGGATCCTTTCCAAGATTTCTGGAGGCATCCAGGAGTATCTGCCTCTCCCTATAACTCTGCAGCCGGAACAGGACCGGGCGTGGGCGCTGGTTTGGGCCAGATCCGCGTACTGCGACCCGGTAGGCCCACTCCACCCTTACCCGATCAGTTTCAGCCCCCAGGTTTAAAAGCTGGGGCAGCCATCGCTCCAGAAATACTGCTAACTGTCCCTTCTCTTCTTGTTCAGGGAGGCCCAGAAGACGGATATTCTTTCTCCGATTTCTATTATCCAGGTCATCCATGTAGATTTCAAAGGCCCGGACTCTCTGCTCCAGAGCTCGCACCTGTTCTGCAGCTGTTTGTGCTGCAGCCTCGGAGGTCGTGGCCTTTAGCTCAGCCCCCTCCACTCAGCCCTGCAGTTCCTCAATAACCTGGCTGTGCTTTTGTAGCTTTTCTTCGAATGAGTTCCATCTCTGTCTGGATTCTGCGACGAAATTGACGAGTGTCGTTTCCAGCCTGGCAATCATCTCCTCAAGGCCTGTTTTTACATCAGCTGCAGCCGGAGGAGGAGAGGAGGGTGGGGGAGGGGTCTTTGTTTTCTGAGAGCTGCGGGATCCCTTTGGTTTACTCATTATCCACTTAATATTAAACTGCTTAAATATAATAGTAAGCAGCTAATTAAGGTTAGAAAAATTTTTTGGGTGGTTTGGTAAGTGTGGTGGGGGTGAGTAACTCACTTTACCCAGGTTTTGGGAAGAGCACTGTAAACTCAGACTTGCTGAGTCGCCGCCATCTTGGATCTCCTCTTTCCTCTCTTATTCCCTTGAAGTTGAAAATCTCCACCCCACACACTCTCCCTCCATTCTCAGTTTGCTGACCCTAATCCCTGCTGTAACTCATCCTGAAGGGTCTGCTTCATGCTGATTAACAGGCCCACACTCGGTGGGGGACCTAATTGAAACAAGGAATACTGAACAGCCGGGACAGAGTGGAAGTTGGAAAGGTGTTTCCATTGGTTGGAGGGACTAGAACCAGTGGGCACAGCCTCAGAGTAAAGGGAAGACCTTTCAGAATGGAGGGAAGGAGAAACTTCTTCAGCCAGAGAGTGGTGAATATAGAAGGCTGTGCAGGCCAGGCCACTGAGGATATTTAAGATTGAGAGGGATACGTTCTTGAGTTTCATGGTGATGGAGGGTTACGGAGATGAAGTGGGAGAATGTGCTGAGGAGCAGAAATTGGACCATTCAAGGTTTGCTCTGCCATTCAATCATGGCTGATAGGTTCCTCAGCCACATTCTCAACCTATTCATATCGATGGTTGTGAATCTGCCAACAATTTGTTGAATGTTGGTGCAGGCTTGAAAGACCAAACAGCCTACTCCTGCTTCCGATGCTGTGTGTGTGTGTCCAGGAAGTTGAGAGGTGACCTGACAGAGGTTTATAAAATCACGAGGGGTAGATGAGGTGACCGCTGGGTATCCTTTCCCTAAGGTGGGGGTTTCAAGATTAGGCAGCAAATTTGAAGGTGAGAGGAGAAAGATTTTAAAAAGGCGGGGGGAGGGCACTTTTCTTTTTACACAGAGTGGTTTGTATGTGGGATGAATGTGGATGCAGGTTGAGTAACAACGTTTAAAAGACATTTGGATAAATATGAATAGGGAAGGTTCAGAGGAATATGGGCCAAACACAGGTAGGTGGGACTAGTTTAGTTTGTGAATATAGTCGGCCTTAGACTAGTTTGACTAAAGGATCTGGTTCTGTTGGTGTCTGACTCTATACTGGTGTTAAATCATTTACTTGCCCTCCCCCAGAAACATCCACTTCTTTGGTGTTCAAAATTCAGATGAACTCAGCCTTGGATAATGTTCAATGACCCCCTAACGCAGGGAGACATCCCCACTTCTGAACTCAATTCCTCTCGCTAATGTACCCCATGCCTTGCTGATTGCTTGCTGCACCTGTCCAGGCAAAAGTGAGGACTGCAGATGCTGGAAATCAGAGTCTAGATTAGAGTGGTGCTGGAAAAGCACAGCCGGTCAGGCAGCATCTGAGGAACAGGAAAATCGACATTTCAGGCAAAGGCTCTTCACTTTCACCTGTCTGACAACTGGCAGTGACTGGTGTAGAAGGACACTGAGGCCCCTTTGCACATCCACACATCATTCCTGATTAAATGCTCGGGAGCGAAATGTCGACTCTCCCGGTCCTCGGATGCTGCCTGACCTACTGCCTTTTTCCAGCACCGCACTTCGACTCTAATCTCCAGCAATTGCAGTTCTCACTTTCTCCACATCCCAATATATCACCATTTAAACAATACACCGCCTTTCTGCTTTTTTTTCACAGCAATGGCTATAACTTCACATTGAGATACTGCATTTGCCATGTGTTTGTAAATTGTGGTCTTCTCTACATCGGGAAGACCGAGTGTAAACTTAGGGAACAGTTTGGCGAGTATCACAGCCGAGTCCGCAGAGGCTGACCAGACCTCCCAGTTTCTGGATTAGTGGTGTTGGAAGCACACAGCAGTTCAGGCAGGATCCATGAAGCAGCGAAATTGACATTGCGGGCAAAAACCCTTCATCAGGAATAAAGACAGAGAGCCTGAAGCGTGGAGAGATAAGCTAGAGGAGGGTGGGGGTGGGGAGAAATTAGCATAGAGTACAATAGGTGAGTGGGAGAGGGGATGAAGGTGATAGGTCAGGGAGGAGAGGGTGGAGTAGATAGGTGGAAAAGGAGATAGGCAGGTAAGACATGTCCGGACAGGTCATGGGGACAGTGCTGAGCTGCAAGTTTGGAACTAGAGTGAGGTCGGGGAAGGGGAAATGAGGAAACTGTTGAAGTCCACATTGATGCCCTGGGGTTGAAGTGTTCCACGGCAGAAGATGAGGCGTTCTTCCTCCAGGCATCTGATGGTGAGGGAGCGACGGTGAAGGAGGCCCAGGACCTCCATGTCCTTGGCAGAGTGGGAGGGGGAGTTGAAATGTTGGGCCAGACCTCCCAGTCACCACTCATTTTAATTCCCCTTCCCGCCCCCTTTCTGACAAGAACATCTTAGGCTTCCTCCCTTGCAACAACGAAACAAACCGCAAATTGTGGGAATAACACCCCATCTTCCGCCCAGACAGCCTACAGCCTGCAGGACTCAACATCAAGTTCTCCAATTTCAAATAACCTTCCTTTCCATCCCCCGACTCCCTTCTCAGCCCCGTGCCCCTCATTTCCACTTCTCTCTTTCACGAACCTGATTTCTTCCACCCATTGACTCATCAGGCCGTTCCCACTCCCTGTCTTCACTTATCCCCACTTTAGCCCCCGGCCCGGGCCCCAGCACCTATCCCCAGTCCTAAAGAAGGGTTACACGCGAAACATCAACTTCTCCACTTCCTGATGCTGCCTGGTTTGCTGTGTCCTTCCAGCCTCCTGTCTGTCTATTTTGCCAATTGAGACACAGACCTCAACCACGTTTCCAGAGTCTGTCCCCTCCCCGGTTTCACTCCCTTACCTTTCAGTTGCTGCAAATCAACAATTGAATCCCAGAATGAAAACGAAATGGAAAAGGGGGCGAAAAAAAGAGAGTATCATACTCACATTTCTTAGATAGAGGAAGGAATTTGCAGTCTGGGTGAAGCTCAATGTGGATTCAGAAAGTAGCAGCTTCAGAAGCACATTGTCCAACGTCCGCATTCAGACAATGCAGTGGCTCTGATTGGCAGAAGGACCAGTCTCCTTCCGGTCCTCCAGGGTTCCCTACTGGGCCATCAAAGGAAAGTCGCAGGCCTTTTTTTGCGGAACGCGATGAGCATGCCGAGTTTTGCTGACACCGGTGAGCATGCGTACTCGTTGCTGACACCGGAAAACATGCGCAGTATGCTCGCTGGGGTTACTGGCAGATTTTAAGAGTCCAAATGCCAACAGGAAAAAAGGGTTAGAGCTGCAATTTGTTTTTCCCTGTGATTCGACATTGTATTGCTTTTGTCTCTCTGCTCAACTTTTGTATGTCTTTTCCCCAGGTTGGGGGGCAAGTCCAGAACTGGAGGGCATGGGTTTAGGGTGAGAGGGGAAAGGTTTCTGAGGGGTAATCATTTTGGGCAGACGATGGTGCGTGTCAGCCAGAGGAAGTGGTGGAGGCTAGTACAATGATAATATTTAGAATGTATCTGGATGGGGATATGAATAGGACAGATTCAGAGGGATAAGGGGTCAAATACTGGCAAATGGGTCACCAGATTAATTTAGGATATCTGGTCTGCATAGACAGAAGGGTATGTTTCTGTGCTCTGTGACACTATTTCTAGATAGTTGGAACAACTTCACAAGACAAAGACTAGGCCATTCACCCGTTACATTCGAGATCAGAGTGGTGCTGGAAATGCACAGCAGATCTGGCAGCATCCATGGAGCAGGAAAATCTACGTTTCAGACAAAACCCTCGAATGCTGCCTGACCGACTGTGCTTTTCCAGCACCACTCTAATCTTGACTCTAATCTCCAGCATCTGCACTCCTCAGTCTCGCCCATTCACCCCTCCCAGCCTCTCCTGAGCAGTGGCCTGACTGCGCTTATTTCAGTGAAAGTTTCAGAAAGATTTCAGCAGCTCTTTGAAAAACTTGAATGTGCATTCAGACTTTAATGATGTTTCTGAAGATATCATTTTAGGTATTCTCAATTTTGAAGATCAGCCATTTCTCACCAATCGCGACTCCCAGGTAAACTCATCACCATCCATTTTGTGTGTGTGTGTGTGTCCTTTGAAGGGCTTGATACAGCGGTCAAAGCTGGTTCGAGGCACGAGAAAGGACGGGTGTGGTGGGGGCTGGGGAGAAAAGAGACAGAATGGATGTGGGACAGAGAGGGAGAAAATGGACGGTGTAGAGAGAAACTGTGTGTGTGTGTGTGTGTGTGTGTGTGTGTGTGTGTGGAGGGGTGGGGAAGAACAGAGAGAGAGAAAATGAGTGGGTTTGATAGCGAGATTGGGCAGGGGAAGAGAGAATGGACGTGGCGGAGAAGTGGGCGATGGCACAGGCCAGGGTGACACTAGGCACACGGATACACAAGATGGCCATTGAGCCATCAGTTGGCCAACTTGACACACAAGATGGCCGCCGGATCACAATACTGAGAGAAACAGCAGAGCAGATACAGACACTGCCTGGGGGCCACCAGAATGCCAGCACAATGGACTCATAACCCAGGTGATTAGTTTAAGGCGGGTGGGGGAGAGAATACACATGAGTAATGAACACTGCCCGACGAAGTGAATGGGTCCGACCAACACCTCTTACAGAAATGCTAACAGCTTGATACAGACTCAATCCCAAATGCTAATAGCCAGGGCTGCAGGAATCCTCCTTCTCAGGAAGAGCAATTAGCGCCCATTACTACAACAATGGATTTCCATGCAGACATTGAAATGGACAATGTCTTCACTGAAACTGACAACGACTGTGCGGAAATTAACAAAGGCTGTGCCTGAACTGACAATGATTGCATCAACTATCAACGATTCTGCAAGGACTACCATAAACAAATCATGTTACAAAGACAATAATCTCATCCCTGACCGATTGTATCACAAGATGTATAAAAGTTTCTTGACGTGTGCTCTGGGTCGAGAGAAGTCTCGCAGCTGACACTGTGCTGTTGGTGTCTTTCTCTCCCCGGAGCTCCGGGATTTCCTTGTGCAATCATTGAACCCCAATTCTGACTCCGAGCCTGGTGTTTTTCCCCACAACAGGGGAGAGAGAATGGGCGGGGGTGGCAGATGGTGGAGGGAGCGAGAAAGAGAGAATGGATGGAGAGAAGATGGTGGGGGCTTGGAAAAATAGAAATGGGTCAGAGGGTGTGGTGGAGAGAGAATAGATGGGGGCAGAGGGTGTGGTGGTGACAGAAAATAGATGGGGGCAGAGGGTGTGGTGGAGAGAGAATAGATGGGGCAGAGGGTGTGGTGGAGAGAGAATAGATGGGGGCAGAGGGTGTGGTGGAGAGAGAATAGATGGGGGCAGAGGGTGTGGTGGAGAGAGAATAGATGGGGCAGAGGGTGTGTAGAAGGACTAGTCAGAAGTCAGAGGGTGAGGAACGAAACGACAGGGTTGTAGAGGGTTGCGTGAGAGAGAATGGACAGGCTGTTTGGAGTATAGAGGGAGAATGGACAAGAAGCTGGGGATGGAGAGAGAATGGACAAGGGGTGCTGTGGATGGCGGGGGAGAATAGACACTGGGAGCTGTGGGTGATGGGGGGGATAGACAGTGGGAGCTGTGGGTGATGGGGGGAATGGACAGGGGGAGCTGTGGGTGATGGGGGGAATGGACAGGGGGAGCTGTGGGTGATGGGGGGAATGGACAGGGGGAGCTGTGGGTGATGGGGGGAATGGACAGTGGGAGCTGTGGGTGATGGGGGGAATGGACAGTGAGAGCTGTGGGTGATGGGAGGAATGGACAGGGGGAGCGGTGGCTGGCCAAGATCAAAAAGGTTGGTGACAGTCAACACTTATCAGATTTTTTCTGTTCCAGAAACACTTACACTGGAGTCTCCCAGAAGAGGGGTGTCTCGTATGTATTCCTTCAATTTGTTTTAAAATAATTGCTGTGTATCTTAATTGTTAAGGTATATCTGGAACATAGAAAGGTGGCTGTGGTTGTTGGAGGTCAGTCATCTCAGTTCCAGGATGTCTCTGCAGGAATTCATAGGGGAGTGTCTTAGGCTCAACCATCTTCATCAATGACCTTCCTCCATCATAAGGTCAGAGGTGGTGATATTCACCAATAATTGTACAATGTTCAGCATGATTCACAACTCCTCACAAACTGAAGCAGTTCAGTTTGAAATGCAACAAGATCTTAACAATACCCAATGGGCTGATGAGTGGCAAGTAACATATATGCCACGCCAATGCCAAACAATGACTCATCCCCAAAAGAGATAATCTGACCACTGCCCCGAGATGTTCAACAGTGTTACTGTCACTAAACACCCCACTATCGACATCCTTGGGGTTTACAAATGACTAGAAACTCAACTAGACTAACAACAGACACAATGGCAATAAGAGCAGGCAACAGGTCAGGAATATTGTGACGAGGAACTCCCCAAACCCTGCCCATCTTCTACAAGGCACAAGTCAGCAGTGTAATGGACTACTCTCCCACCAGCTTGGATGGGTGCAGCTTCAACAACATTCAAAAAGCTTGATACCATCCAGGACAAAGTCGCCTGCTTGATTGACATCATCTCCACATACATCCACTCCCTCTGCCCACTGTTCAGAAGCAGGAGTGTGTACGGTGTACAAGATGTACCATGGAAATTCACCAAAGATACTTAGAAAATACCTTCCAAACCAACAACCACTTCCATCTAGAAGGACCAGGGCAACAGATACTTGGGAACACAACGTCTTGCAAGTACCCCTCCAAGCCACTCACCATCTTGACTTGGAAATATATTGCTGTTCCTTCAGTGTTGCTGGGTCTAAATCCTGGAATACCCTCCATAAGGACATTATGGATCACCTTACAGCGTGTGGACCACAGCAGTTGAAGAAGGCAGGTCACCATTAACTTTTCAAGCGGAACTAAATGCTGGCCAGCCAGCAATGCTCATGTACCATGAGTAACTTTTAATAAATGGTTGGAATCTGCAAACTAAAAAAAAAATCAACGTTCAGTGGAACAGACGTCGGGCTTTGATTTGGTCCTTATTTGAAGACGGACAAAGAGCGATTTGCTGAAACTGAATTGGAAATAGAGTTTCGAGTTAAAAACCTGTAGTGTTTCACTCAGTGGATCAATTGACAATCGATTAAATATTGGCTCCTGACGTGTACGTCATGAACACATGAAAAAGGACGGTTAAGAGGGCATATGGGACTCTTGATTTCATCTCTTTCATGACTGATGTAATACCCACAATCCCATGCGACCCAGATACTGCTCTATCGGCTGTGAGCAATATTCGTGGTGCGCATGTGTGAGATCGGAATGGGGCCCCGCCCCTCGTCGTTCTGATGGACGGTGCGATCAACCTTTGGGAATCCCAGGAGGACCGGAAGGAGTCTGGTCCTCCTGCCAATTAAAACCCCCGCCATTGTCTGAATGCGGAAGTTCGACCATGAGCTTCTGGAGTTCTGTTGTTTCTCTCTCTCTGAATGAACTTCAGTACAGACTGCAACTTCCTTCCTCTGTTTAACATGTGGGAGTACCGCCCTCTCTTTTCTCGCCCACTTTCCCATTTCTTTTCTCATCCTTGGGTTCAGTTGTTGGTTTGTAGGAGCTGAGGAGAAAAGGAAGTCAATCGAGGGGAAGGGACAGATTCTGGAAAAGGTTGGTTTAGATCTGTGCCTGTTAATGTTTGACAGGCTTTGTTTCCTGAGCTTGATACATTTACTTGTCTGGCAAAAAAGGGTGGCCTCTTAATCCATGTTGGGGATGGAAGTGGATTATGCTGTGGGTGACTTGCTCGTAGTAGTCCAATAAGTATTGGATAAGTAATCATGACACACAGACCTTGACTGTTTATTCGGGAGTTCACGGGGAGAGCCAAGTCGACCTAACAGTCACAAGTCACTCCGACGAGAAACAGAGTTATGTGACTTATATAGGCTACAGTCATTTAACAATTTAGCAAACTGTTAATTGCAGGATATTGAGCAACTAAGTCACTTTGCCCAGCGACGTAGTGTCTGGATGGTGTTGCTTAGTAGCTGATAAGTGTGCAATAGGTCCTTGCAAAGAGAAGGATATTCCCATGGAAGGAAAGAATTTGTTTATCAGGTAGTAGTACAGCTGCAAGGCCGAGTGTCTGAGTCTAGAAATTAAGGGTAGTTGGGACAATGCAGGGAGGAGAAGCTTGGACAATGGATAGATCAGCCATGATCTTAATGAATGGCGGAGCAGGCTGGAAGGGCCAAATGGCCTATCCCTGCTTCTATTACTATGAAACTATAACCCTGCATTTCCCATGGCTAGGAGGAGAAAGTGAGGTCTGCAGATGCTGGAGATCAGAGCTGAAAATGTGTTGCTGGAAAAGCGCAGCAGGTCAGGCAGCATCCAAGGAACAGGAAATTCAATGTTTTGGGCATCAGCCCTTCTTCAGGAATGAGGAAAGTGTGTCCAGCAGGCTAAGATAAAAGGTAGGGAGGAGGGACTTGGGGGAGGGGTGATGGAGATGTGAAAGGTGGAAGGAGGTCAAGGTGAGGGTGATAGGCTGGAGTGGGGTGGGGGTGGAGAGGTCAGGAAGAAGATTGCAGGTTAGGAAGGCGGTGAAGCCTTCCTAACCTGCAATCTTCTTCCTGACAATTTCCCATGGCTAACCCACCTAACCTGCCACATCCCTGGACACTGTGGCCAATTTAGCATGGCCAATCCAAATCATGGCTGGTGAGCAATGTAGTGACGTGGAAAATGAACATCAGAGAACAACAGAAAAGGACAAGGAGAGTAAATGTATCAGCAATTGAAACTGAATACTAATATCACAAAAATTGAAATAATACATGGTGAGTCTGAATATGTGCTGCATTGTAACAAAAGTGAATGAATTGACTGCACACATTGAAGTGAATAATTATGATCTGAGACTCCTTACAGAGACATGGCTTCAGGATGACAAGGATTGGATCGTGGATATTGAAATGTAGTCAGATGGGAAGCGAGGTAAAGGCAGAGGGTTGGCATTACTAATCAAAGCGCTGAGCACATGGTAGTCTGGTTTCAGCCCGGGTTTCAGGGCCTGATTTCTCTGTCCTCTGATCTCCCTGTTCCCACAGAGTAAGATGTCAGTCTGTCCTCAGCTCTGCTGGACTTCTGCTGAAGCTTTCATGCCTCTTTTACAACTTCCAGAACAAGAAAACATTCAGTCAATCGAGAGCCAACCCACAATCTCTCAGCCTGTCACCCATCCAGGCACAGAGTGTAGTCACAGCAGGGAATCAAGCAAGAAAAATGAAACAAAATCAGAAATAAATAAATGCTTAACGTTTGTTCATTAGGAAGTAAACCAGAAATAGGGGTCTCCCAGGATTCTGAGAGTGCCCTACTTGAGGAATTCTCTCTCCCTTCGATGTAACAATTAGTATTGTTGGGACAAAGTAATTCGTGTGTCAAATCGTTTAAAGCAAAGTAGTCAGGAGAGGAGACTTTGAGTAATTAACTAGCTTTATTCGTTGCCATGGGGAATACTTCTTCGTTCAAAACAATGTCTGACCTATTCTAATAAAATACAGAATGTTACAAGTTTTATGCTAAAACACAAGCCCCACTCTCCATTAATTATGCAACTGAGGGGCAGTTGTAAGGTTCACATACATTGTCCAGATGTTTACTCTCTAATGTCTACAAAACTGAATGTTTTCTTTATACTGCAGGTTCAGCTAGGCTCGAATTACTAATAAGGGACAGAGAGAACCAATCCATCATTCTATGAAGCAGCACAGTCTAATGGCCTGAGGAGGAGAGACAGACTGCAGCTACAAGGTTAGGCTATCAAAACAGAATTCCTTAGCCAGGGCTCAGACAGCATTATGTTAACAGGCTACATTTTCCTCTAAACATTGCTTTGTGATAAAATGGCTTCCATGCAGTTTTGTGTCAATTTTGATCAAATTCTCCCACAATCCCTCCTTTTTTTAATTAAAAACAGGAGACTGTGGGTGTCAGTAAAAGGAGGATTATACCCAGAGCAAGGGGGATTGTCAGGAGGTGGTGTTTGGAGATCGGACTGGTAGTCCTCTGGTTCAGTAAGGACAGGGGCAGAAGGCTCCTGGGATTGGAAATCATCATCAGGGATTCCATCAGGAAGGGGAAATCTCGGCAACTGGGAGTTCGCTGGAGAGGAGGGCCACAACAGTGAACTGAGCTGAGCACGGGATTGTCTGCGGGGTGACTTTGATTTCCAATCGAGCAGTTCCAAAGGCAGGGGGAAAGAAAGCTTCAAGTCACTCAAATTGCATAAGGGCTCGCTTGGTCCGAGTTCGGGATGGATGGGGATATAGGCACATAGCCAGCAGCTGGAGTGGTTGACCTCTGTGCATAAAGAAAAGTATTAAACTGTAATTTCTGTTTACTAGAGGTTATCAGGCCCAATCAAACATAGTTAGTGAAAGAAAGATAAGAATGAGTGCAGTAAAAGGCAGAATAATCAGGCTAAGCCATTCATGGATGAAGGCTGAAAATGTGGCCCTGGTGTTCCTCCAGGAGGCGGTGCTCATTTGCATTGTGTTGTGTGTGTCCATGCGGCCTCCCCATGACTAGATTAGATTACTCAGTGTGGAAACAGGCCGTTCGGACCAACAAGTCCGCACCAACCCACCGAAGCGCAACCCACCCAGATCCATTCCCCTACATTTATCCCTGCACCTAACACTACAGACAAGTTAGCATGGTCAATTCACCTAACCTGCACGTTTTTGGACTGTGGGAGGAAACCAGAGCACCCGGAGGAAACCCACGCAGACAATGTGCACACTCCACACAGTCTGTGTGTCTGTCGCCTGAGGTGGGAATTGAACCCAGGTCTCTGGCGCTGTGAGGCAATAATGCTAACCACTGTGCCACCGTGCCGCCCATGACCTTGACTGCTGAATGAGTAACCAGTAGGACTAGGAATGGGCCTTTCCATTTCAGCTCCAATATGCCCCACTCCTAATGCTGAGGCTTGGCGGACCCGTGAACGTAAACTCTGAAGAGTTTTGGTTAACTGATGCAAATATTTCCCACTTGTCCAACACTAGAGTGTCAGCTGTTTCAGCCATTGGGATGGTTTTGATTCATCTACGAAATACATCTACTCTTATTAGACAATATTCATAACAATGTACGTGAGGTGATTCTATAAAAGCAGGTTGTAGACATGGAAAAAGGCTGACCAGGCAAGGAGGTGGTTAGCAATCTCACTCTCTCTCTCTCTCTCTCTCTCTCTCACACTCACTCTCACTCTCTCATGCGCATATGCACACATAGAAGTCCAAAGCAGTGAATGTGTATCTGCGATACATTCTATTTTGCTCAAAAAATGCACAATCTGTAAGCAGTCAATACATGCAATATTTTGTGAATTTTGCTTTGGAAATAGAATCAGTCTGACTCAAGACCAGGACAGAGAAGACTCTGACCTCACACCTTTAATGCATTGTCTGAGTTGAGATGTCACATTTTGCTGTAAAACCTTGAGTTACCTTGAGAAGGTGACAGACAGAAAATGTGGGATTTACACAGTAATGATACCTCAACCCATTTGAAAAGATGAAAAATTTAACAATCCAGGTTTGTTCAATGTATCATTTCAGTGGCAGGACACTAGAATGTTTTGCTATAAATTCTGTGTCTTGTGATATTATTCTCCATAACCACCTGATGGAGGAGCAGCAGTCTGAAAGCTGCTGGTTCCAAAGAAGCCTGTTGGACAAAACCTGGTGTTGTGTGGTTTTTAACTTTGCCCAGATTAGGGTGGGTTGACCCTGCTAAATTACCCATAGTGCCCAGGGATGTGTAGGTTAGGGTGGATTGGTCATGCTAAATTACCCATAGTGCCCAGGGATGTGTAGGTTAGGGTGGATTGGTCATGCTAAATTACCCATAGTGCCCAGGGATGTGCAGGTTTGGGTAGATTGGTCATGCTAAATTACCCATAGTGCCCAGGATGTGCAGTAAAGGGTGGATTGGTCATGCTAAATTACCCATAGTGCCCAGGGATGTGCAGGTATGGGTAGATTGGTCATGCTAAATTACCCATAGTGCCCAGGATGTGCAGTAAAGGGTGGATTGGTCATGCTAAATTACCCATAGTACCCAAGGATGTGCAGGTTTGGGTAGATTGGCTATGCCAAATTCCGCATAATATCCAGGGATGTGCAGGTTAGGTGTATTACTCAGGGTTAAATGTAGAGCAATGGCGTGGGGGAATAGGTGTGGGAGGGTCACCCTTGGGAGGGTCAGTGTGGACTCGTGGGACAGAATAGCCTGCTTCTACACTGTGCGGATTCCCTGAAGGGATGCTCTCTGGGCGGTCCGAAACCTGTTGATCTTCCAGCTGAAGGAGCTGACCCCGACTGAGTGTTGCAGACTGGAACATTCCAAGGTCCAGGACTACGTGTTGAGGGACGCACTGAAGCTTGGGGCAGCTGCCGCCAAGGGACGGTGGGGAAAGACCACCGTGTAACATATGCCTGCCTAATGAAGAACAGGGGGCCCACACAGTCATTTGGGCTCTGCTGACGCCTCAGCTAATTGTATGGGCATATGATTGAAAAATGTACAGACCTGTATAAAATGATAAATTCTGATCTCTGTATGTAAATGTTTACATATGCATGGCATGACCAGTTGTACAGACCATCAAATTATTTTATGAATAAAGTATATATTTGAAATAAAAAAAGTGGGGATTCCCTGAAGGGAAGGGATTCTCCTCCCCTTCTGCTGCAGGGCCGCGCAGGTGCAGTGAGGGGGCACGCTGGCAACCTCGCCCCGCCACTTTCCCGCCCCTTTAGTGACGTTACGAGGCGGAAGTGGCCCTGTCAGTTTGAGTGACACCCCCTCCCTCTGGGCAACTCCTCATCCTGGGAGGGCCGGAGGGGAAGTTTGTTCTCTTGTTGCAACTGGAGTGAATTCAGGGAGGGAGCAGCCTCTGCAAACTCAGGTCGGTTTCTTAATTACCCCAGTGAAGAGGGACGGAAGGATAGAGGTTGGGAAGGGGGAGGGCTGGATATCTTTTCTGTTTTGATGTTTAAAATGCACCCGATTCCCACCATTAACTGCAACAGGTACAAGTACAGCACATGCAATATTCCTCATTGCAGCTTCAAGCCGGTTTTGCATCCTCTGTTCTTCCTCCACCTTGGCTCCAGCACATTCAGCTTCCTTTCCTCATTCCCATCCCCCCGCCTGACGTCCAAGCTGACCCGTAAAAGTTCCTCCATTCTGTCTCCAGTGTCTTTTGTAGGTTTTGAAAACTTTCTCAATCCTTTAATTGAGTAGATGAGTTGGGAAGTTATGTTGTAGCTGCACCAAGTTAGGCCACTTTTGGAATGTTGTGTGCAGTTCTGGCCTTTCTGCTAGAGGAATGATGTTGTGAAACCAGAAAGGATTCAGAAAAGATTGACAAGGATGTTGTCAGGGTTTGAGTTGAACAGGGTTGGGCTGTTTTCCTTCGAGGGCCAGAGGCTGAAGGGTGACTCTACTAATTTCTATAAAATCATGAGGGGCATGGATAGGATAAATAGACAAGGTGTTTTCCCTGGGATGGAGGAAGTCCAGAACTACAGGGTAATAGGTTTAGGTTTCGGGTGAGGGTGTGGAGAAGATTTAAAAGAGACCTTTGGGGCAATGCCTATGTTGAGGGCAATGCATGTAAGGAATGAGCTGCCAGAGGAAGTGGTGGAGGCTGGTATGATCACAACCAGATTTAAAAAGCATGTAGATGTGTAAATGAACAGGAAGGGTTTATTATTTTTTATTAATTGGCAGCTCTGAGTGAACAGGATGTCTGTCACTCGTTTTTATTTTTTAATTTTTTTTTCCTTTTAATCCCCACGCTACCGCCTAATTGCGGTAGTGCTTATTTTTTCCCCAGCACCCATGTTGTGTGTGTGCAGGTGTGAGACACAAGGTGTATGTACGAATCTTTATTCAATTTCCAACACCAGGAAGAAAGGAAACACCCGAGTGGCCAGTGACGAGCAGTGCCCTTCACAAATAGGAAGGGTTTACAGGGATATGGGCCAAGTGCTAGTAAATGGGACCAGATTGATTTAGGATATCTGATCGGCATGGATGAGTTGGGCCTGTTTCTGTGCTGTACATCTGGTAGACAATGGTCCTCAGAATTCTGTTCCCATTAGAGTCTCCCTTAACTCTATTGCAAGTGATCTTGGTGACAGTATGAGCTCTGAAAAGAAAAATGAAGCATAAATGCGCAAGGGAAGGATTCCGTTCCGAGTCCGTACATGGAGATGGGTATAGTTACTTATGCCGCATAAGACCTGCTGTATCCCAGCCAGTGGAACGCAAGCTGTTTGTCTATACGGGCAGGAGGTATATGGCCCCTTTGTCTTACAGGAGTGGGTGAGACAAGTCTCAAATAGGCAGGAGATGTTATGTGGAACATGTACACCCATAGCTGGTTCCATTAAAGCAATTCTCATACGACCCTGCAGTAGAGTTAAAAGACATCAGCAAACAGGTGGCAGGAGTGCTCATACAGTATTGCAAAAGTTATCCTTTAACATTTTGACTAAAATGTTTAATTTTGAATTATACAACACATTTGCTGCACAATAGAAAATAGGCAGGAAGAGTAAGACAATTAAGAATGTTTGCCTGAACATCAGTGAATCTGTACAAACAGGACACCGAGTGATAACATACACGGCTGTTCCTTTGTGAAATTAATAACAATGTTTGATTCTGACCTCAAAATGGAACTCCCTATCAATTGACTTCTCCCTTGAATTATTGTCCTTCACTATTATCTGTCTAGTTCAGAACATGCAGTGCTTTTGTTAACTTTTTGTGTTTGTGACAGTACAGCCTATGTAAACTTGTGTATAAAGGTAGTCTGGTTGTGATAGTACAACAGAGTAGCCTGCCAGGGCTCTTGAAGGAAGAACAATGTCCTACTCTCCTGGGTTATTAGAATCCAGTTCGCCTGGCTTATAGGTATCAATGTTATGTTGTAACAGTGATGCTGTTGGTAAATGAAGGGGATGATTGAAATTAAACTAAAACTGTCTGCAAGAGTTTTTTTAAATTCCAGACTACCAAAGGTACGATCTCCAGGATGAACCAAGAGAGGCTTGCAAGTTGAGTTCATAAGGAATTCCTTGGGCTGTCTCAAATCTGTACTTTATCAAGAGTTCTTCATTACTATTACCAACAAAGTGCGGTCCATTGTCCAAGCTAATGCACGCAGGTATACCGAAGCAGGGAATAATTTCCTTAAGCAAAATCTTCACCACAGTCTCAGCAGCAGTGTTAGGGGAAGGGTAGGCTTCAATTCACTTAGAAAAGTCATCAACAAGAAGCTAAACATATTTATAGCACTGACATTTCTGAAACTCAATGAAGTCCAGTTGAATTGTCTCAAAGGGACCCTCCTGCAAGGGAGTTCTACCCGGAGTGCAAGGCAAGCCTTTTCTGGGGTTATGTTCCTGACAAATAAGACACCGGCGGCTAACCCTTTGAGCTCGTTGTTGGAGGCGAGGATGTCACCAAGCCGTCAGGTGAAAGTCGGCGACCAAACGGGCGCCACTGTGAATTGCATAATGTACACAGTCAATATCCCATACAGCGAAATCATCAGACATACAAGTTTAACTGACGGGAGGAGTCCAGAGTTGGAATTGTCTTCCTGCCTATCAGACCCCCCCTTCTATTGTCTAAATACAAAAGTTGGACCATGAGCTTCTAAAGCTGCCATTGCTCCCCTCTCTCTCTCTCTGAATGAAGATTGAGCTTCACCCCAGACTGCAAAGCCCCTCCCCTGTCCAACATCTCTGAGCATGGTACTCTTTTTTTTCTCACCACCTTTTTCCAGAGTGGTGAAGGGAGGTGATTTGAAATTGGAGAACTCAATGTTGATCCTCAGGGCTGCAGACTGCCCAGGCACAAGATGAGGTGTTGTTCCTCCAATTTGCAGTTTGCTTTGTTATGGCAATGGAAGAGGCCAAAGATGGTCATATTTGGAAGGGGAATTAAATTGGGTGGTAACTGGGAGATCCAGTCGGCTTCTGTGGACCCAGCTGCGATGCTCGGCGAACCGTTTCCCAAGTTTATGCTAAGTCTCCACAATGTAGAGAAGACCACAGTTGGCAAACACATGGCAAATGGAGTGCCACAATGTCAAGTTACAGCCTTTGCTGTGGAAAAAAAAAGCAGAAAGGAGGTGAATTTCCGATGCTGGAGATCAGAGTCGAAAAGTGTGGTGCTGGAAAAGCACAGCAGGTCAGACAGCATCTGAGGAGCAGGAGAGTTGATGTTTCAGGCACCAGCCCTTCACCAGGAATGATGTGTGGATGTGCAAAGGGGCCTCAGCGTCCTCCTACACCAATCACTGCCAGTTGTCAGATAGGTGGGCGGCACGGTGGCACAGTGGTTAGCACTGTTGCCTCACAGCGCCTGGAGACCCGGGTTCAATTCCCGACTCAGGCGACTAACTGTGTGGAGTTTGCACGTTCTCCCCGTGTCTGCGTGGGTTTCCTCCGGGTGCTCCGGTTTCCTCCCACAGTCCAAAGATGTGCGGGTCAGGTGAATTGGCCATGCTAAATTGCCCGTAGTGTTAGGTAAGGGGTATATGTAGGGGTATGGGTGGGTGGCGGGTCGGTGTGGACTTGTTGGGCCGAAGGGCCTGTTTCCACACTGTAAGTAATCTAATCTAATCTAAGGTGCAGCAAGCAATCAGCAAGGCAAGTGGTATATTAGCAAGAGGAATTGAGTTCAGACGTGGGGATGTCTTCCTGCAGTTAGGGGGTCATTGAATATATTCAAGGCTGAGTTCATCTGATTTTGGAACAACAAAGAAGTGGATGTTTGTGGGGGAAGGCAAGAAAATGATTTCAAGACCAGTACAGAACAGTTAGTCAGACAGCACAGAAACAGACCCTTCAGTCCAACTAATCCATGCTGACTATATTCAGAAACTAAGCTAGTCCCACTTAGATTGGGCCATATCCTTCCGAACCTTTCCTATTCATGTACTTATCCAAATGTGCAGTTTCATAGTTCCTTGAGAGTGGAGTCTCAGGAAGATAGTGAAGAAAGCGTTTGGGATGCTTTCCTTTATTGGTCAGACAATTGAGTACAGGGATTGGGAGCTGTACAGGACATTGGTGAGACCACCTTTGGAATACTGCATTCAGTTCTGGTCTCTCTGCTAGAGGCAAGATGTTGTGAAGCTTTGAAAGGAGTTGGAAAAGGTTTACAAGGCTGTTGCCAGGGTTGGAGGGTTTGAGTTACAGGGGAGGGTGGATAGGCCAGGGATATTTTCCCTGGAGCATGAGAGGCTGATGTTTAGCAGTAAGGATAAATTATACAAGAGGGATGGGTTGCGCCTTAATAGGTGGGGGACCAGCATTCTGGCAGGTAGGTTTGCCACTGCAACACAGCTGTGTTTAAACTAAATAGCGGGAGGGAGGGGACAAACTGGAAGTTTAAGAAGAAAGTTAGAACAAGAGAAGTCAAGAAAGACAATGGAATCAATGGAGCAGAAAACTCAAAAGGATCATGCCGTAAGGTCATGGAAATAGGGATTGATAGGAAGGGTGAGGGGAGTAACAAATTAAAAATATTAAATATGAATGCACAAAGCATTAGAAATAAGGTGGATGAGCTTGAGACTCATTTGGAAATTGGCAGTTACAATGATACGGTGATAACTGAGATGTGGCTTCAAGTGGACAGAGCCTGGGAAATGAATATTCAAGTAATACGTGCTATCATAAGGACAGACTAACTGGCAGAGAGGGTGGGGTAACCCTGTTGGTAAGGAATGATATTCAGTCCCTTGCACGGGGGGGACCTAGAATCAGGGGATGTAGAGTCAGTATGGCTAGAACTGAGAAATTCTAACGGTAGAAAGACCCTAATGGGAGTTATCTACAGGCCTCCAAACAGTAGCCTGGATGTAGTATATAAGTTGAATAAGGAGTTGAAATTGGCCTGTAGCAAAGATATTAGTACAGTTGTTATGGGGGATTTCAACATGCAGGTAGACTTGGAGAATCAGAATGGTACTGGGCCCCAAGAAAGGGAGTTTGTGGAGTGCCTCCGAGATAGATTCTTAGAATAGCTTGTGCTATAGCCTACCAGGTGTTGTGCAACAAACCAGATTTGATCAGGGATCCCGAAGTAAAGGAGCCATTAGGAGGTGGTGACCACAATACAATAAACTTTAATCTGCAGTTAGAAAAGGGAGAGGGTAGAATCAGAAGTGAGAATATTTCAGTTGAATAAGGGAAACTGGCCAGCTCCTCCCTCATACCTCCAATGTTCAATGGTGCAATCCCCTAGCAGGGATGGCAGTGGAGGAACAATGGCAGGTATTTCTGGGTATAATGCAGAAGATGCAGGATCAGTTCATTCCAGAAAGGAAGAAAGGTGAGGCAGGGGTGGCCGTGGCTAACGAGGGAAGTTAAGGACCATGTAAAGACAAAAGGGAAAAAGTATAACAAAGATGCGTGGGAAATTGGAGGACTGGGAAGCTTTTAAAGAACAACAGAGGATAACTAAAAAGGAAATATGCAAAGAAAAAATAAGGTACGAAGGTAAACTGGCCAAAAATGTAAAGGAGGATAGTAAAGGCTTTTTTAGGTATGCGAAAAGAAAAAAATAGTTAAGACTAAAATTGGGCCCTTGAAGACAGAAACGGGTAAATTTATTACGAGGAACAAAGAAATGGCAGAAGAGTTGAATTGGTACTTTAGATCTGTCTTCACTGGGGAAGACACGAGCAATCTCCCAGATGTAATAGTGGCTGAAGGGCCTGAACTGAAGGGAATTTGTATTAGGCAGGAAATGGTGTTGGAGAGACTGTTAGATCTGAAAGCCGATATGTCCCCGGGACCTGATGGTCTGCATCCCAGGGTACTGAAGGAGGTGGCTCTAGAAATCGTGGATGCATTAGTGATCATTTTCCAATGTTCTATAAATTCAGGATCAGTTCCTGCAGATTGGAGGGTGGCTAATGTTGTCCCACTTTTTAAGAAAGGAGGGAGAGAGAAAAACAGAGAATTATAGACCAGTTAGGCTGACCTCAGTGGTGGGAAAAATGCTGGAGTCAATTATAAAGGACAAAATTACGACATCTGGATAGCAGTAACAGGATAGGTCAGAGTCAGCATGGATTTATGAAGGGGAAATCATGCTTGACTAATCTTCTGGAATTTTCTGAGGATGTAACTCTGAAGATGGACAAGGGAGATCCAGTGGATGTAGTATACCTGAACTTTCAGGAAGTCTTTGATAAAGTCCCACATAGGAGGTTAGTGAGCAAAATTAGGGCACTTGGTATTGAGGGCAAAATACTGACATGGACTGAAAATTGGTTGGCTGACATGAAACAAAGAATAGTGAGAAACGGCTCCCTTTCAGAATGGCAGGTGGTGACCAGTGGTGTGCTGCAGGGATCAGTGCTGGGACTGCAGCTTTTTACAATGTACATTAATGATATAGATGAAGGTATTAAAAGTAATATTAGCAAATTTGCTGATGACACAAAGCTGGGTGGCAGGGTGAAATGTGAAGAGGGTGTTAGGAGAATACAGGGTGACCTGGATAGACTAGGTGGGTGGACGGATGCATGGCAGATGCTGTATAATGTGGATAAATGTGTGGTTATCCACTTTGGTGGCAAGAACAGGAAGGCAGATTATTACCTCAATGGAGTCAAGTTAGGTAAAGGAGATCTAGGTGTTCTTGTACATCAGTCAATGAAAGCAAGCATGCAGGTACAGCAGGCGGTGAAGAAAGCTAATAGCATGCTGGCCTTCATAACAAGAGGAATTGAGTATAGAAACAAAGAGGTCCTTCTGCAGCAGTACAGGGCCCTGGTGAGACCTCACCAGAATATTGTGCACAGTTTTGGTCTCCAAATTTGAGGGAAGACATTCTGGCTATTGAGGGAATGCAGCATAGGTTCACAAGATCAATTCCCAGAATGGCGGGACTATCTTACGCGAAAGATTGGAGCGACTGGACTTGTATACACTTGAGTTTAGAAGGCTGAGAGGGGACCTGATTGAGATCTATAAGATTATTAAAGGATTGGACACTCTGGAGGCAGGAAGCATGTTTCCGCTGATGGGCGAGTGCTGAACCAGAGGACACAGTTTAAAAACAAGGGGTAGGCCACTTACAACAGAGTTGAGGAGAAACTTCTTCACCCAGAGTGTGGTGGGTGTATGAAATGCTCTGTCCCAGAAGGCTGTGGAGGCCAAGTCTCTGGATACTTTGAAGAAAGAGTTGGATAGAGCTCTTAAGGATAGTGGAATCCAAGGTTATGGGGATAAGGCAGGAATAGGGTACTGATTGTGGATGATCAGCCATGATGATGCTGACTCGAAGGGCAGAATGGCCTACTCCTGCACCTATTGTCTATTGTCTGATGGATTTTCATAAGGGGCATGGATTGGGTGAATATCCAAGGTCTGTTCCCCTGGGTATGGGAGTCAGAACTAGAGGACATACGTTTGAGCTGAGAGGGGAATGATTTAATAGGGACCTGAGGGGCAGACCTGCTCGCTCTCAGCAGTATCCCAGTGTTGTGAAAGATATTAACTTTCAGGTGGATTTATCTTGATATTAGTCTTGACGTTTTTGCTTTAATGCCCCTGTAAGATCCTGAATCAGCATCTTCAGGAGAATTAGTTAGAGCAGAGTGAGAACAGAGGTGGAGAGAGAGTGTGGGATGGTGGAATAACGAAAGAAAAAATATTCCGCAGAAAGTAGAATTCCTTGTTCTGAATTTCTACACCGCACTGACAATGATTACTTTTGTAATCTCTTTTTAACAGAGTATTGGACAATCAGAAGACAGAAGTTTCAAAATCAACAGATGAAGGACTCTCCATTGTTTGCAGTCCTCGCTTTGACATCAATGTCTGACAGTCACTCATTCCATCGGAACGACAATAATTTTCCAACTATGATTCTGTGAGAAAGAACAAAGCTTTTTGGTTCCAGTTTGAGTACGTTTTCAGCATCAGTGGGACTGGATGAGAGACCATACTGTTGCAGCGCACTGTGTGGAGCCTGAAGCATTTATACGACCTGGAAAAAGAAATTCACAGTGGGGAGGGGCTCCACACATGTTTGTGCGTGGCTGAAGCGTTGGCCATGGAGAAACCCGAGGAATCCTGCCCCGTAGAGAAACTGTGGAAGTGTGGCGACTGCGGGAAACGTTTCCATGTCCCGTCTGTCCTGGAGACTCATCGGCGCAGCCACACTGGGGAGAAGCCGTTCTTCTGCTCTGTCTGCAGGAAGGGCTTCAGCAATTCTTCCACCCTGCTGAGGCACCAGCGGATTCACACAAGGGAGAGGCCCTTCAGCTGCCCCGATTGCGGGAAGGGCTTCAGCGATTCCACCAACCTGGTGACCCACCAGCGGATTCACATGAGGGAGAGGGCCTTCAGCTACCCTGAGTGCGGGAAGGCTTTTCGTGATTCCTCCGCCCTGCTGACCCACCGGCGGATCCACACGGGGGAGAGGCCCTTCAGCTGCCCCGAGTGTGGGAAGGCCTTCAGCAATTCCTCCAACCTACTGACCCACTGGTGGGTTCACATGGGGGAGAGGCCGTTCAGATGCCCCGAGTGTGGGAAGGCCTTCAGCAATTCCTCCAACCTACTGACCCACTGGTGGGTTCACATGGGGGAGAGGCCGTTCAGCGGGAAGGCCTTTACCCAGGCCTCCAACGTGCTGAGACACCAGCAGATTCACTTGGGGGAGAGGCCATTCCCCTGCACAGAGTGCGGGAAGGCCTTTAGCAATTCCTCCAACCTACTAATGCACCGGCGGGTCCACACGGGGGAGAGGCCATTCAGCTGCCCCACGTGTGGAAAAGCCTTTACCCAGGCCTCTGCCCTGCTGAGGCACCGGAGGATCCACACGGGGGAGAGGCCATTCAGCTGCCCCAAGTGCGGAAAGGCCTTTACCCAGGCCTCCACCCTGCTGACCCACCAGCGGATCCACACGGGGGAGAGGCCTTTCAGCTGCTCAGAATGTGGGGAGGGGTTCAGTCAGCTGAGCCACCTGCGGAGGTACGAACGGCTCCACTAGGGGGAGAGCCCCTTCAGGGGTCCCAAGTGCAGGACGGGGTTCACCTGCTCGATTAAGCTGCTGACCCACCAGTGGCTCCACACCGGGGAGAGGCCGTTCGCCCGCTCTCAGTGCGAGAAGGGCTTCACCTGCTCCTCCTAACTGTGGATGCAGTGAAGGGGCGACGGCCGAGTGCCATTATCGACTGGACTATCAACCCAGTTTTGGGGCTGCTGGGTTCGAATCCAGCCGCGGCAGATGGCGGAATTAGAATTTGGTCAGAAACTGGAGTTCAGAATCTAACGGTGAAACCATTATTTGTGGGGGCGGGGCGGTGGTTGGAGAAAACCCTCATCTGATTCACTCACATCCTTTTTAGGGGAGGAAACTGCCTTTGTGGGAAAGCATTCACTCAGTCGTTCCAGCTGCATCCTTTACCCGGTCTGGCCTACACGTGACTCCAGACCCACAGCAGTTTGGTTGACTCGACACTGCCCATCCAACTTACTTGGATACAGGTTGAAATTACTGAGTGAGGCAATACTTCCCACAGGTTAAGGCTGTACCAAGGATCCAATCACAAAGGGACAACTCGGTATTGACCAATACTAAGGAAAGTGTGGGTGTGGGGGGATGTGTGTGCACTTTGGTCTTGAGCTGTTTGAAAAGTAGCTACTTTTTCTCTACCTTTTTGCTGGGGGAGATCTGAAGCTGTAACAAAGTTGGGTCACAATAAAGATTACCTGAACTTACCACCGGGCTTATATTCTCATTGAAAGTTTTGAGCTCCAAGAGTTTTTAGTATTAAAGCTGCTCATTTCTTTCAGCCTCCTGCACTAAGTTCCAATGTTGTGTATCAGATGGAGCAGTGAATGAGTAGCTAGTATCATTAGAAATTGTAAATTTTTCGTGAGTGCAGGTGCTGTATCATTTCATCAGCATTGTAAAGTTTCCTGGCAGCACTGGGACGTTTGGGCTGTGTTCACTAGATGTGGAGGTGCCGGTTTTGGACTGGGGTGGATAAAATATAAAAACTCTCACAACACCAAGTTTATTTGAAAGCACCAGCTTTTGGAGTGCTGCTCCTTCATTGGGTAGCTGTGAAGCAGGATCAAAGACATTGCTATAAAATGTAAAAGATCACCGTGTCATGCAACTGATAGGATATATTGAACAAACCTAGATTGCTGTTACCTCTTTCATCTTTTCGAACTGGTTGCAGGTTTCAGTTCGTTAGTATGTAAATCATAAGAACATCTTTCAAGTCATGTTCTTGAGATGATTTTAAGGTTTTATTTTTTTAAAAAGTCACATCTCAGCTCAGACAATGCCTTTAAAGGTGTGAGGTTCGAGTCTGTCAGAACCAGTCTGATTCAAGGTTGGGATACTATTTCCCAAGTAGAAATTTATAAAATATTACATGGATTGACTGCCTGCAGACTGTGTGCTTTTTGAGCAAAATTGAATATGTCTGCAAATATAGTTCTGCCAATACAAATTCACCCCATGGTTGTGCGTGTGTGCATGCAGGGGAGTGTGTGATTGTGTGCATGTGAGTTTGTGCGTGTTAGAGTGTGTGTATGTTTGGTAAAGTGAAAGTGTGGTGGAGTATAAGTCTGTGAGAGTGTTGATGTATGTGTGTATGAGACAGGTATGAATGCAAGGGTTTACATTTTACTAAAATAAGGAAGAGCAGGATGTGTACAGTTAATTGTAAGACCCTGGGTCATGTTGTAAAAGAGAGAGACATAGAGTCATAGAGATGTACAGCATGGAAACAGACCCTTCAGTCCAACCTATCCACGCTGACCAGATATCCCAACACAATCTAGTCCCACCTGCCAGCACCCAGCCCATATCTCTCCAAACCCGAGACATGGAGAGGTGGGGTTTAGGTACGTAGTTCTTTGAAAGTTGTATCACTGGTAGACAGGGTGATTTAGAGTACTGGATACAGTTCTGGTGGCCCTGTAATACGAAGAAGACTATTAGAGGTGATTCGGTAAAGAATTACTAGGACATTGCCAGGACTGGAAGGTTTGAGTTATCAGGAGAGGCCGGGACACCTTTCACTGAGCACAAGGAGGTTGAGGGGTGACCTCATCGAGATTTATAAAATCATGAGGAGTGGAGGTTCGGTGAATAGCAAAGGGCTCTTCCTACGTGTAGGGGAGCTCAAAACTAGGAGGGCATATTCTTTCAAGGTGAGAGGAGAGAGATTTAAATGGAACCTGAGGCACTGTTTTAACGGAGGGTGGTTTGTGTGTGGAATGAACTTTCTGAGGAAGTGGTAGATGCAGGTACAGTTACAACATTTAAATGACATTCGGATGGGTACATGAATAGAAAAGTTTAGAGGGATATGGGCCAAATGCAGGTAAGTGGGACTAGTTTAGTTTGGGAATCCTGGTCAGCATGGACGAGTTGGACCGAAGGGTCTATTTCTGTGCTGTATACCTCCACGAACTGGAGGTGATCTTATTGAAACCAGTAGAATTCTGAAAAGGGCTTGATAAGATAGATGCCGATAAAATGCTCTTTTTTGGGGGGAGTCAATAGAATCCAGACAATGTGGAGGTAGGCCATTCGGCCTATCTATTGCACACTGGCCCTCTGAAGAGTATCCCACCCATATCCATCCCCTCACTCTATTTCCCCATCCCCCACCTCACCCCAGCTCCAAACGTCGAGCTCAGCACTGTCCCCATGACTTGTCCTACCAGCCTATCTTCCTTTCCACCTATCCACTCCACCCCCCTCTGACTTATCACCTTCATCTCCATCCCCATTCACCCATTGTATTCTTTGCTACCATCCCCCCACCCTCCTCGCTGACCTATCCCCTCCATTCCCATCCCTATTCACCCATTGTACTCTATGCTCCTTTGTCCACACCCCCACCCCACATCCTCTCTTCTCTCATTTGTCTCTCCACCCTGCAGGCACTTTACCTGTATTTGTGATGAAGGGCTTTTGCCTGAAACGTCCATTTTCCTGCTCCTCGGATGCTTCCTGCACTGTTGTGCTTTTCCAGTACCACTCGAATCAAGAATCTGGTTTCTAGCATCTGCAGTCCTTGATTTTACCCAGTATTTCCCATGGCTCATCAACCTGAAATCTACCCATCCTGGAGCACTATGGGTAATTTAGCACGGCCAATCCACCACAACCTGCCCATCCCGGGGCACTATGGGTAATTTAGCACGGCCAATCCACCATAACCTACACCTTAGTCTATCAATTAGCTTAGTCCGCAAGCGTGAAAAATACAAGGATTTTAAAAAATCAGTGACGGTAAAAAGCACAAGCACAAGGTGAGTGCCGGGTGTCTGCCCCGGGCCGCACGGCGCCATTTTCCTAACGGCCGCCGCTTCCCCGCTCGAGCGACTTCTCCTCCCAACCGCCTTCACCCCCGCGTGACGTCTGCACGGGGGGATGGGCGGGGCCGGGGGAGCCTCACCGTCACCAAGCAACAGCCACCTCGCGCTACAACTGCTCATTCACAAAAACAAACTCTCCTGTCTCGCTCTGCAGCTGCAGGGGGGACACTGCCACGTTTCGAGGAGCCCTGTCTACATTGGGAAAGCTCACGGCTCCATTTAAACAGATATTCCGACATCTAATACAACACATTTCCTCCTGAAGTAGAGATGTACAACACAGAAACAGACCCTTTGCCCCAACCCTCCATATCCTCAACTAATCTAGCAAATGGCCCTATCCCTCCAAACCCCTCCTTACACAGATACCCAAGTGGATGCCTCTTAAATGTTGTAATTGTACCAGCCTCCACCACATCCTCTGGCAGCTCATTCCATACACGTACCACCCTCTGCGTGAAAAGGTTGCCCCTTAGGTCTCTTTTATATCTTTCCCCTCTCACCCTAAACCTATGCCCTCTAGTTCTGGACTCCCCGACCCAAGGGAAAAGACTTTGCCTATTTATCCTATCCATGCCGGTCATAATTTTATAACCTCTATAAGATCACCCCTCAGCCTCCAGGGAAAACAGCCCCAGCCTGTTCAGATTTTCCCTGTAGTTCAGACCCTCCAACCCTGGCAACATCCTTGTAAATCTTTTCTGAACCTTTTCAAAGTTTCACAACAGCGGGGAGACCCAGAAATGGAAAAGACTGAAGGGGGAAGTCAGCGGTAAATCTTTTGAAAAGGTTACAAAGGAGAGACCTCTGTCTGCAGCGGGAATGACCCCCACAATAGCAGGTCGAGGTGGACGGCATTTAAGGAGAAGCTGGATACAGACGTCAGGGAGAAAGGAACTGAAGGGAATGCTGCTGTAAGGGAAATCAAATGTGAGCGAGTGAAGGGGAGGTGCGTAGAGGCTCACGTGGGTCAGAAATACTGAGAGAGACCAGTTGAGCTGAAGGACCTGACTGGAGACTCAATGGGACAGAGAGTGAAATCTTGGATCCACCTGCAAGAGAAGGAGAAACACGAGATTTACCACCCAGGATTAAGCAAGTCCCGCAGATTCTGCAGATCACTTTATTGGCTAGAGCACTGAGTATAGGGGTTGGGGTCTGGACAGGATGTTGGTTAGGCCACTTTTGGAATACACAGGAACCTCGATTATCCAAAGGACACATGCAGGGTGTATTTCAGTTGCTTGACGATTAGATCCCTTACAGTATGGAAACAGGCCCAACCAGTCCACACTGACCCTCCGAAGAGTAACCCACCCAGTCCCATTTCCCTCTGACTAATGTACCTAACACTACGGGCAATTTAGCATAGCCAATTCACCCTGACCTGTACATCTTTGGACTGTCGGAGGAAACCCACGCAGACACAGGGAGAATGTGCAAACCCCACACAGACAGTCACCTGAGGCTGGACTGAAACCCGGGTCCCTGGTACTGTGAGGCAGCAGCGCTAACCACTGAGCCACCGTGCTGGTTCATCTAATTCCGGATAATTGAAGTTCCTCTGTATTATGTGCACTTCTGGTCTATCGGAAAAATGTTGCAAAACTTGAAAGAGTTCAGAAAAGATTTGCAAGGATGTTGCCAGGGTTGGAGGGTTTGAGCTACAGGGAGAGGCTGAACAGGCTGGGGCTGTTTTCCCTGGAGCATCGGAGGCTGAGGGGTGACTTTAGAGAGGTTTATAAAATCATGAGGGGCATGGATAGGGATAGACAAAGTCTTTTGCCAGAATTAGAGGGCATAGGTTTAGGGTGAGAGGGGAAGGATTTAATCAGGGTCCTAAGGGGCAACATTTTTCACACAGAGGGTGGTGTGTGTGCGTGTGGAATGAGCTGCCAGAGGAAGTGGTGGAGGCTGGTACAATTGCAACATTTAAAAGGCATCCACTTGGGTATCTGTGTAAGGAGGGGTTTGGAGGGATAGGGCCAATTGCTGGCAAATGGGACTTGATTAGTTGAGGATATGGAGGAGTTGGAGCGAAGGGTCTGTTTCTGTGTTGTACATCTCTACTTCAGGAGGAAATGCGCAGTCGCAGGCTCGCAGAGCCACTGGATGCCAAGGGGATGAGAGCACAGCAACTGCAGTGACCCTCCCCCATCCCACCCAGGGTTCAGCCCTGGGCGGTGACTCACAGCGGCTGGCCCCGTCACTTGTGCCCCCGCTGGTGCCGCAGCAGGTGCTGGGACTGAGTGAAGCCCCTCCCGCAGACGGGGCAGGTGAATGGCCTCTCCCCGGTGTGGACCCGGTGGTGCGTCCGCAGGTTGGTCAGCCGGGTGAAGCCCTTGCCGCAGACGGAGCAGATGAAAGAGCGCTCACCACTGTGAAGCCGCCGGTGCGACAGCAGGTTGGAGGAGTCGCTGAAGCCCTTGCCGCACTCGGGGCAGGTAAACGGCCTCTCCCCGGTGTGGACCCGCTGGTGGATCTGGAGGCCGGACGAGTGGGGGAAGCCCTTGCCGCAGACCAGGCAGGTGAAGGCCCCCTCACCGGTGTGGACCTGCTGGTGCCGCAGCAGGGTGGACAAGTGGGTGAAGCCCTTGCCGCAGACCGAGCAGGTGAAGGGCCGCTCCCCGGTGTGGACCTGCTGGTGGGTCAGCAGGTTGGACGACTGGGTGAAGCTCTTGCCGCAGACCGAGCAGCTGAACGGCCGCTCGCCGGTGTGGACCCGCTGGTGCGAGAATAGGTTGGACGACTGTGTGAAGCCCTTGCCGCAGACGGAGCAGGTGAAGGGCCGCTCCCTGGTGTGGACCCGCCGGTGCTTGAGCAGGCTGGACGAGTCGCTGAAGTCCTTCCCGCACTCGGAGCAGGCAAACGGCCTCTCCCCGGTGTGGAAACGCTGGTGGGTCAGCAGAATGGAGAGCCGGGTGAAGCCCTTCCCGCACTGAGAGCAGCTGAACGGCCTCTCCCCGGTGTGGACACGGCGGTGGATCTCCAGCACGGACGGGTAGCGGAATCCTTTCCCGCAATCCCCACACTTCCACGGTTTCTCCATGGCGCGCGGAATGCTGTTTGAGGCTGGGACTGCACGTTCCCCGTGCCAAAGATCTGCAGGAGCTGAGGAAGTGCCCTCCTTTCACACCGGATGGTAAATAATGTTTGTCCCATCTATTTCAGTCTTAAATACCCTCCGTGACCTGGCCTCCCAGCCTCCTGTGGCAGTGAATTCCACAGATTCCCCACTCTCTGTCTGAAGAGGTTTCTCCTTATCTCCGTTCTAAAAGGTCTAAGGCTGTGCCCTCGGCTCCTGGTCTCTCCTACCAATGGAAACATCTTCCCAATGGCCACAGATAGATCAAAGTCAAATACAATAGCCTCTATTCCATTGAGTGTCCAGCACACTTTATAACACTTTGTAAAATCAGGAGGGCCATTGATGAGGTGAGTGGCAGGTGTCTTTTCCCGATAGAATAAAGAATATTCCAGCACAGGAACAGGCCCTTCGGCCCTCCAAGCCTACACCGATCCAGATCCTCTATCTAAACCTGCTGCCTATTTTCTCAGGATCTGTATCCCTCTGCTCCCTGCCCTTTCATGTATCTGTTGAGATACATCTTAAATGACGCCATTGTTCCCGTCCCTACCATCTCCGCTGGCAATGCATTCCGGGTACCCAGCACCCTCTGCGTAAAGAACTTTCCATACATATCTTAAATCTTTCCCCTCTCACTTTGAACTCATGACCCCAGGTAACTGAGTCCTCCACTCTGGGGAAAAACTTTTCTTGCTATCCACCCTGTCGAGACCTCTCATGATTTTGTTGGCCTCAATCAGGTCCCCCCTTAACCTCCGTCTTTCCAATGAAAATAATCCTGATCTATTCAAACTCTCTTCATAGTTAGCATCCTCCATACCAGGTAACATCCTGGTGTACCTCCTCTGCACCCTGTCCAAAGCATCCACATCCATTTGGTAATGTGGCGACCAGAACTGTACGTGGTATTCCAAATCTGGCCGAAACAAAGTCTTGTATAACTGTAACATGACCTGCCAACTCTTGTACTCAATACTCTGTCCGATGAAGGAAAGTGTGCCATATGCTGCCTTGACCACTCTACTGACCTGCATTGCCATCTTCAGGGAACAATGGGCCTGAACACACAGATCTCTCTCTACATCAGTTTTCCCCAGGACTTTGCCATTTACTGTATAGTTCGCTCTAGAATTGGATCTTCCAAAATGCATCACCTCACATTTGTCCGGATTGAACTCCATCTGCCATTTCTCTGCCCAACTCTCCAGTCTATTCTCTATTCTGCTGTATTCTCTGACAGTCCTCTTCACTATCTGCTACTCCACCAATCTTAGTGTCAACTGCAAACTTGCTAATGAGGCAACCTACACCTTCCTCCAAATCATTTAGATATATCACAAACAGCAGTGTTCCCAGCACGGAGCCCTGTGGGACACCACTGGTCACCGTCTCAGTTTTGAGAAACTCCCTTCCAATACTACTCCCTGTCTCCTGTTTCCCAACCAGTTCTCTATCCATCTAGCTAGAATACCCTGGACCCCATGTGATTTCACCTTTTCCATCAGCCTACCGTGGGGAACCTTGTCAAATGCCCAAGTAAAGTCCATGTCTATGACATCTGCAGCCCTTCCCTCATCAATCAATTGCGTCATTTCCTCGTAGAATTCTATTACGTTGCCAAGACATGACCTTCCCTGAACAAAACCATGCTGCCTATCACTCATAAGCTCATTTTCTTCCAAATGTAAATAGATCTTATCCCTCAGTATCTTCCCCAGCAGCTTCCCTACCACTGACATCCAGCTCACAGGTCTGTAATTACCTGGATTATCCCTGCGACCCTTCTGAAACAAGGGGAAAACATTATCAATTCTCCAGTCCTCTGGGACCTCACCTGTGTTCAAGGAAGCTGCAAAGATATCTGTTAAGGCCCAAGCTATTTCCTCTCTTGCTTCCCTCAGTAACCTGGGATAGATCCCATCAGGACCTGGGGACTTTGACCACCTTAATGCCTTTTTAGAATACACATCACTTCCTCCTCCTTATGCCGACTTGCCCTAGAGTATTCAAAGATCTATCCCTAACGTCAACATCCACCATGTCCCTCTCCTCAGTTAAACCTAACACAAAGTACTCATTAAGAATCTTACCCATTTTCTCTGACTTCACACACATCTTTCCTCCTTCGTCCTTGAGTGGGCCCACCCTTTCTCTAGTTACCCTCTTGCTCCTTCTATATTAATAAAAGGCTTTGGGGTTGTCCTTAACCTTGCTCGCTAAGGATATCTCATCGCCCCTTTTAACCCTCTTAATTCCTCATTTTAGATTGGAAGAATATCGGGAAAGTAGGACTAAAGCTTTGTCTGTCTTCAGTCGCCTAGACCTTATGTATGCTTCCTTTTTCCTCTCAGCAAGTCTCACAATTTCACCTGTCATCCATGGTTCCCTAATCTTGCCAATTCCATCCCTCATTTTCACAGAGACATCTCTCTCCTGAACTCGAATCAATTCTCTTTAAGAGCATCCCAAATATCGAATATGGATTTTCCTTCAAAAAGCTGCTCCCAATCCATACTTCCCCAGCGCCTGCTGAATTTGGGTATAGTTGGCCTTTCCCCAATAAGCACTCTTCCTTTCGGACCACTCTCGTCTTTGTCCATGAGTATTCTAAACCTTACGGAATTGTGATCCCTATCCCCAACGTAATCCCCACCTGAAACTTCACCCACCTGGCCGGGTTCATTCCCCAACACCAGGTCCAATATGGCCCCTTCCCGAGTTGAACTATTTACACACTACTCTGGAAACCCTCCTGGATTCTCCTTACAAATTCTGCTCCTCCAACAGTAAGTGAATCCCAGTCAATGTTGGGAAAATTAAAATCTCCTCTCACCACCACCTATCCTACATCTTTCCATGATCTGTTTACATATTTGTACCTCAATCTTACGCTCACTATTGGGATGCCTGTAGTATAGCCCCAACATTGTTACTGCACCTTTCGTATTTCTGAGCTCTGCTGAAAATGTGTTGCTGGTTAAAGCACAGCAGGTTAGGCAGCATCTAAGGAATAGGAAATTCGACGTTTCGAGCATAAGCCCTTCATCAGGAATGAGACGAGTTTGCCAAGCAGGCTAAGATAAAAGGTAGGGAGGAGGGACTTGGGGGAGGGGCGATGGAGATGTGATAGGTGGAAGGAGGTCAAGGTGAGGGTGATAGGCCGGAGCGGGGTGGGGGCAGAGAGGTCAGGAAGGAGATTGCAGGTTAGGAGGGCGGTGCTGAGTTGAGGGAACCGACTGAGACAAGGTGGGGGGAGGGGAAATGAGGAAACTGGAGAAATCTGAGTTCATTCCTTGTGGTTGGAGGGTTCCCAGGCAGAAGATGAGGCGCTCCTCCTCCAGCCGTCGTGTTGTTATGTTCTGCCGGTGCTGGAGTCCAAGGACCTGCATGTCCTCGGTGGAGTGGGAGGGAGAGTTAAAGTGTTGAGCCACGGGGTGGTTGGGTTTGTTGGTCCGGGCGTCCCAGAGGTGTTCTCTGAAGCGTTCAGCAAGTAAGCGGCCTGTCTCCCCAATATAGAGGAGGCCACATCGGGTGCAGCGGATGCAATAGATGATGTGTGTGGAGGTACAGGTGAACTTGTGGCGGATATGGAAGGATCCCTTGGGGCCTTGGAGGGAAGCGAGTGTGGAAGTGTGGGCGCAAGTTTTACATTTCCTGCGGTTGCAGAGGAAGGTGCCGGGAGTGGAGGTTGGGTTGGTGGGGGGTGTGGACCTGACGAGGGAGTCACGAAGGGAGTGGTCCTTGCGGAACGCTGATAGGGGAGGGGAGGGAAATATATCCCTGGTGGTGGGGTCCGTTTGGAGGTGGCGGAAATGACGGCGGATGATACGTTGTATGCGGAGGTTGGTGGGGTGGTAGGTGAGAACCAGTGGGGTTCTGTTTTGGTGGCGGTTGGAGGAGCGGGGCTCAAGGGTGGAGGAGCGGGAAGTGGAGGAGATGCGATGGAGGGCATCGTCAATCACGTCTGGGGGGAATCTACGGTCCTTGAAGAAGGAGGCCATCTGGGCTGTGCGGTGTTGGAACTGGTCCTCCTGGGAGCAGATGCGGCGGAGACGAAGGAATTGGGAATATGGGATGGAGTTTTTACAGGGGGCAGGGTGGGAGGAGTGTAGTCCAGGTAGCTGTGGGAGTCAGTCGGTTTATAGTAGATGTCTGTGTTGAGTCGGTCGCCCGAGATAGAGATGGAAAGGTCTAGGAAGGGGAGGGAGGAGTCTGAGACAGTCCAGGTGAATTTGAGGTCGGGATGGAAGGTGTTAGTAAAGTTGATGAACTGTTCAACCTCCTCGTGGGAGCACGAGGCAGTGCCGATACAGTCATCGATGTAGCGGAGGAAAAGGTGGGGGGTGGTGCCAGTGTAGTTGCGGAAGATGGACTGTTCCACATATCCTACGAAGAGACAGGCATAGCTGGGGCCCATGTGGGTGCCCATGGCAACTCCTTTAGTTTGGAGGAAGTGGGAGGATTGAAAAGAGAAGTTCTTCAATACACGGAAGATAACAAATGTTCATCAAATTGATTCCTGAGAGGAGAGGATTCGTGGATCAGGAGGGATCGAGTCGATTGGCAATGAATTCAGTAGGTTTGAACAGAATGATGGGGAATCGCATGGGAACCGATAAAATTCCAGGAGGGATGGGTTCAGATTGTTGGGACATTGGGGCCAGTTCTGGGGGTGGAGTGACTATTACAAATCAGACGAGCGACATCCGGGCCAGACTGGAACCAATATCCTTGGAGGTGCTTTTGCTAATGCTGCTGGGGAGGGTTTAAACTAATGTGGCGGGGGATGGGAAACAAATGAGGTGGTTCGTGGTCAGGAAGGAGGTAGTAACTAAAGCCTGTAAGGAGCGAGATAATAAAGTCAGTGTGACAAAGGGGAAGAGTCACAGGGAACAGATGATGAACACAAAGGGACAGGTGGTCTGAGGTGCATTTGTTTTAATGCAATAAGTGTAGTAGGTAAGGCAGATGGACTTAGGGCTTGGAGTCGTACCTGGGAGGATGATGTTATTGCTAATACTGAGACTTGGTTGAGGGAAGAACAAGATTGGCAACTAAATATCCCAGGATATCGATGCTTCAGGTGGGATAGAGAGCGAGGAAAAAGAGGTGAAGGAGTTGTATTACTGGTCAGAGAGGCTATCACAGCTGTGCTGAAGGAGGGCACTATGAAGGACTCGAGCAGTGAGGTAATATGGGAAAAGTCCTGGGGAAAACTCATGTAGAGAGAGATCTGGGTGTTCAGGCCCATTGTTCCCTGAAGATGGCAATGCAGGTCAGTAGAGTGGTCAAGGCAGCATATGGCACACTTTCCTTCAGCGGACAGAGTATTGTGTACAAGAGTTGGCATGTCATGTTACAGTTAGATAAGACTTTGTTTCGGCCAGATTTGGAATACCACGTACAGTTCTTTTTTTAGATTTAGATTACTTACAGTGTGAAAACAGGCCCTTCGGCCCAACAAGTACACACCGACCCACCACCACCACCCATACATTAACCCCTTACCTAACACTACGGGCAATTTAGCATGGCCAATTCACCTGACCCGCACATCTTTGGACTGTGGGAGGAAACCCACACAGACACGGGGAGAAAGTGCAAACTCCACACAGACAGTCGCCTGAGTCGGGAACTGAACCCGGGTCTCAGGCGCTGTGAGGCAGCAGTGCTAACCACTGTGCCACCGTGCCGCCCACATTACCAAATGGATGTGGATGCTTTGGAGAGGGTGCACAGGAGGTTCACCAGGATGTTACCTGGTATGGAGGATGCTAACTATGAAGAGAGTTTGAATAGATCAGGATTATTTTCATTGGAAAGACGGAGGTTGGGGGGGGGGGGACCTGATTGAGGCCAACAAAATCATGAGAGGTATAGACAGGGTGAATAGCAAGAAATGTTTTTCCCCAGAGTGGAGGACTCAGTTACCTGGGGTCATGAGTTCAAAGTGAGAGGGGAAAGATTTAAGATATGTATGGAAAGTTCTTTACGCAGAGGGGGCTGGGTACCTGGAATGTGTTGCCAGCGGAGATGGTAGGGACGGGAACAATGGCGTCATTTAAGATGTATCTCAACAGATACATGCAAGGGCAGGGAGCAGAGGGATACAGATCCTGAGAAAATAGGCAGCAGGCTTAGATAGAGGATCTGGATCGGTGTAGGCTTGGAGGGCCGAAGGGCCTGTTCCTGTGCTGGAATATTCTTTATTCTATCGGGAAAAGACACCTGCCACTCACCTCATCAATGGCCCTCCTGATTTTACAAAGTGTTATAAAGTGTGCTGGACACTCAATGGAATAGAGGCTATTGTATTTGACTTTGATCTATCTGTGGCCATTGTGAAGATGTTTCCATTGGTAGGAGAGACCAGGAGCCGAGGGCACAGCCTTAGACCTTTTAGAACGGAGATAAGGAGAAACCTCTTCAGACAGAGAGTGGGGAATCTGTGGAATTCACTGCCACAGGAGGCTGGGAGGCCAGGTCACGGAGGGTATTTAAGACTGAAATAGATGGGACAAACATTATTTACCATCCGGTGTGAAAGGAGGGCACTTCCTCAGCTCCTGCAGATCTTTGGCACGGGGAACGTGCAGTCCCAGCCTCAAACAGCATCGGTCCCACGGGAAGCAAAGGGAGCGAGAGCGGCCAGTCCGGCAGAAAGGAAGCCTCGCTCCCTTCCCGCTTCACCCACTGTCTTCGAACGGGGCACAATCCCCCACGGGCACGATCCCCCCCAGTCCTGGGTGGGATTCACTGCAGACTTCAACTCCGTGCGATCACGTTGGGAAGGCGCCTGTGCGTCCGCAGGGTCGGCGACCGATTGAAGGCCTTGCCGCCCCCGGGGTAGGTGAGAGGCCTCTCCCTGGTGTGTGGAGGCGCCGGTGCGTCTGCAGGTGGGACAGCTGGGTGAAGGGCCTTGCCACACTCGGGGCAGGGGTACGGCCTGTCCCCGGTGTGGACCCGCCGGTGCCTCAGCAGCTTGGAGGACCCAATGAAGGCCTTGCCGGACTTGGGGCAGGAGAACGGCCTGTCCCCGGTGTGACCGCGCCGGTGGATCTCCAGCTCAGAGGGGACTCGAAACCCCTTCCCGCATTCCCCACACTTCCACGGTTTCCCCCACGGCGCGGCCTCCCTCCAGGTTCGACGCTCCCTCTGACGTCCCACTCTGCTGCGGGTGGCCGGCTGGCTAACTCTCCGCTCCGGTAAAGCTCCCTCCACCCTCGAACAGCGGCATCTCAGTGCTTTACCAGTCAGATCTCTGGAAGCAGGCGGGACAATCCTCCTTCTCCACTCAAAGATCGATAAAATTCCAGTCCCAATGAGTCAAGCTGGCTGAGGCAATTAGTTCAAGATTAGATTAGATTTACAGTGTGGAAACAGGCCCTTCGGCCCAACAAGTCCACACCGACCCGCCGAAGCGAAACCCACCCATACCCCTACATTTACCCCTTACCTAACACTATGGGCAATTTAGCATGGTCAATTCACCTGACCCGCACATCTTTGGACTGTGGGAGGAAACCGGAGCACCCGGAGGAAACCCACGCTGACACGGGGAGAACGTGCAAACTCCACACAGTCAGTCGCCTGAGTCGGGAATTGAACCCGGGTCTCCAGCGCTGTGAGGCAGCAGTGCTAACCACTGTGCCACCGTGCCGCCCACTACTGTGCCACCGTGCCGCCCACACTGTGCCACCGTGCCGCCCCCAAGATATGCAGGTAAATCCTCCTGTGAGAGCCTGTCAATTAGAAAGTCATCGCTGTCAGTATCACGTAGAATCTCAGAGTTTAACAGATCGATTTCACGGAATATTCATTCCACGCCCATAACCCAAAACCTGTGAGTCTCCATCCCACAAACTCTCCCTACTGCCGTACCTAATACGCTCCCTCCCAATTTTTCTGATTCCTGACATTTGGCAGATCTAGCTCCAAGAAAAGTTCAGAATTAGAACCCCTACAGTGTGGAAACAGGCCCTTCGGCCCAACAAGTCCAGACCGACCCAACAAGTCCAGACCGACCCTGTGATGAGTATCCCACCCAGACCCATTCCCCTATATTTACCCCTGACATGTGCACCTAAGCTACACATCCCTGAACACTCTGGGCAATTTAGCACGGCCAACCCACCCTCACCTGCACAAGGTTGGACTGTGGGAGGAAACCGGAGCACTCAGGGGAAACCCACACAGAGTTGCCCGAGGCTGGAATTGAACCCTGGTCCCTGGCACTGAGGCATCGGTGCTACCTACTGAACCATCATGCCACCCTCATGCAGTTTGCTAACCTAGTTATCTGCCCCCCCGCCCTCTCTCTCTACCATATTGACAGACCAAGATGTGGGGGGGAGGGGAAAGAGAATCAGAGCAAGAACTTTGCTTTGGTAACAAGACCTAGAACATGCTCGCTCTGAGGATGACTGTAGTGGAGTCGATCAATACCCAAGTGAGACTGGAGGGACCCTATAGAGGAATACACTTACAGGACTCTGTGGATATAGAGAGGAATGAGTCTGACTAGATTCATCCACAGAGTCAGCATTGAGCCCAGTATTCTCCTGTCCTGTAATGGGTATGACTGGAAATACATGACATGTTGTGGTTCTGTTCGTCGAGCTGCGAATTTGTGTTGCAGACGTTTCGTCCCCTGTCTAGGTGACATCCTCAGTGCTTGGGAGCCTCCTGTGAAGCGCTTCTGTGATCTTTCCTCCGGCATTTATACTGGTTTGTCTCTGCCCGCTTCCGGTTGTCAGTCGAATTATCCCAGTCGAATTCATGTTGCTTGTCATCTGCGTGTATGGCTACCAAGGATAGCTGGTCGTGTCGTTTCGTGGCTAGTTGGTATTCATGGATGCGGATCGTTAGCTGTCTTCCTGTTTGTCCTATGTAGTGTTTTGTGCAGGCCTTGCATGGGATTTTGTACACAATAAGGACTGCACAAAACACTACATAGGACAAACAGGAAGACAGCTAATGATCCGCATCCATAACACTACTATTACAGGACAAGCCAAACAGAGAACAGCCAGGGAATTCCTAGAGGCATGGCACTCATCCACAGATTCAATCAATAAACACTTCGACCTGGACCCACTATACCGGCCACTGCAGCGGACAGCTGGAACTGACAATCGGAAGCGGCAGAGACAAACCACTGTAAATGCCGGAGGAAACAACACAGAAGTGCTTCACAGGAGACTCCCAAGCACTGAGGATGTCACCTAGACAGGGGACGAAACGTCTGCAACACAAATACCCAGCTCGGCAAACAGAACCACAACAACGAGCAGCCAAGCTACAAATCTTCTCCAAAACTTGGAATACATAACATGGCTACAACACTATGATATAACTAGAAATAAATTATAAATCAAATTTATACAGCCGTAAATAAATACATATTGCATAGTAACACTGATATATCCCTGTCCAGTATGACTTTTACTGTTCAGTTAAACGAAACTTGAAAGGGCTCAGAAAATGTTTACAAAGATGTTGCCAGGGTTTGAGCTACAGGGAGTGGCTAAATAAGCTGGGGCTGTTTTCCCTGGAGCATCGGAGGCTGAGGGGTGACCTTATTGAGGTTTATAAAATGATGAGGGGCATGGATAGGGTGAATAGACAAGGTCTTTTCCCTGGGGTGGGAGAGTCCAGAACTAGAGGTGAGAGGGGAAAAGACATAAAAAGGACCTAAGGGGCAACTTTGTCAGTCAGAGGGTGGTGAGTGTATGGAATGAGCTGCCAGAGGAAGTGGTGGAGGCTGGGACAATTGCAACATTTAAAAGGCATCTGGATGGGAATATGAATGGGAAGGGTTTGGAGGGACGTGCTGGCACATCGGACTAGATCAATTTTGGCTATGTGCTCGGCATGCACCAGTTGCACATAGGGTCTCTTTGTGTGCTATACATCTGTATGACTCTCAATGCTGTCCAGGTGAGTCAGTGATGTTATAACAACAACACTGGACCAGCAATCCAGAGGCCCCAGGCAAATAATCTGGGCTCATGGGTCCAAATACCAGTAAAAACAAACATTGGGGAATTTAAATTTATTTTTTTAAAATCTGAATTGAAAACTAGTCTCAGTCATTGAGAGAATGAAACTTTTCTGAAAACCCATTTGATTCAATAATGCTCTTCAGGGAAGGAAACCCGCTAGCATTAACTTGGTGCTGCCTGCATATGATGGCTCACGTGCTTGACTTTTAAAATGCCCCCTAAAGTCTGGCAATCCGCTTGTCTGAAGGGCAGTTAGGGACGAAAACATTGTTGGCCTTGCCAAAAAAAAAAGCCCACATTCCATGAAGGTGTTTATCTCGAATGTGACTTCACATCTGCGAAGGGGTCACATCAGAACATCCAGACAAATAAGCACCAAAATGTGTGGTGCTGCAAGAGTACAGCAGGTCAGCCAGCATCGGAGGAGCAGGAGGTTTGATGTTTTGGGCATAACCCCTTGATTAGGAATGTGGGGTGGGCCCAAAGGGACTGAGAGATAAATGGGAGGGAGCTGGGACTGGGGGAAGGGAGCTGAGAATGCTATGGGTAGATGAAAGCGGGGGAAGGAGGTGACAGGTCAGAGAGGAGGGTGGAGCAGATAGATGGGAAGGCAGATGGACAGGTGGGACACTTCAAAAGAGCAGTTCGAGGGTTGTATCTGGGATTGAGCGGGTGGGAAATGAGGAAACTGGTGAAATCAATATTGATCCTGTATGGTTGGAGGGTCCCAATGCAGAGGCATTCTTCCTCCAGGTATCAGGTGGCCTAGGACCCTGCAACCACATGGCATCAACATCGATTTCACCAGTTTCCTCACATTCCCTCCCCCCTCCCACCCCAGCTCCAACCCTCCAACTCAGCACCACCCTCTTGAACTGTCTCACCTGTCCATCTTCCTTCCCACCAATCTGCTCCACCCTGTCGCCATCACCCTCCCCCCACCAACCTGCATCTACCTTACCCCCAGCCCCACTCCCACCTTCCTATTTATCTCTCAGCACCCTTTCCACCCCTCCACAATTCCTGATGAAGGACACGAGAGGGACGCAGAGACAGAGATCTAGACCAATGCATCCAGCATATGCACCTTTCCTGAGTTCACCTCCTTTCACTTCACTTCCTACAAACCAACAGTTTAATCCGAAAATGAGAAAAGAAATGGAATAGGAGGGGTGAGAAGAGAGGGTGCTGTACTCACAGAGGTTGGTGCAGTCTGGGGTAACACTCAATCTTCATTCAGAGGGAGAGAGAGAGAGCAGCAGGAGCTCATGATCCAACTTCCGCATTCAGACAATGAGGGGATGCTTTGATTGGTAGGAGGACCAGCCTTCCTTCCGGTCCTCCAAAGCTTCCCATTGGTCATGCCTCCCCGTGTCACGGTTAAGGGAGGGGCACGTGAGGGTAGTGGAGGAGAGAGGTCGCGTGGGCCTCACAAAGGCCAGTGCCGCCGCGTGACGCACGGCGCGGTGGACCAATGGGAAACGCGCGGCCTCTGTGACGACGGCGGTCCCTCCATTCACGTGACCGGTTGCTCCTGCACATGCGCCGTTGCGGGGGGGTTAAGGGGAGCTGATGTTGAGTTGGTCTGGAGGGTCCCTGTGTCCAGGAAGAGGTGAGTGTGGCTCAGTCAATGAGCATCAGTCAGACCCTGCTGGAGCATGGGGGGAGGTGGGATATCAGGTACAGCAAAAGTTAAAGAGTGTGTGGGATGGAGATTTACAGCTTTTTTAGGTAATAAGTCCCTTTCTGGACAATACTGGGGGATGGGTAATATCAGAAACAGCAGAGTGAGAATTGAAGAAAAGTGTGTGTGTGTGTGTGTGTGTGTGTGTGTGTGTGTGTGTGTGTGTGTGTGTGTGTGTGTGTGGTGGAGATTTGCATCACTTTTTAAAGTTAAAAATCACACAACTCTAGGTTATAGGAGAAAATGAGGTCTGCAGATGCTGGAGATCAGAGCTGGAAATGTGTTGCTGGAAAAGCTCAGCAGGTCAGGCAGCATCCGAGGAACAGGAGATTTGACGTTTCGGGCATAAGCCCTTCTTCAGGAATGAGGAAAGTGTCCTCATTCTTTCCTCATTCCTGATGAAGAGCTTTTGCCCGAAACGTCGATTTTTTTTTCCCTGCTCCTCGGGTACTGCCTGACCTGCTGTGCTTTTCCAGCACCACTCTGATCTCCAGCATCTGCTGTCTTTTTCGCCTGGAGGTTTTACTAGCTACCTGATGAAGGTGCAGAGCTCTGAAAGCTCGAACTTCTAAACAAATCTAATGGACTACAACCTAGTGATGTGTGATTTTTTTTACCTTTGTACACCCCAGCCCAACACTGGCATCTGCATATTGTAACTTGATTTTTTTTAGGTAAGTTCTACAGAAACTAGAATGATCTGTTCTGAATTCCTGTCATGTGCAGGCAGCAATGACTTTTGTAATCCCCTTTTCACAGGATATGAGAAGAGCAGCTTTGCAGGTAGAGCTCCCCAACGGAGTACCATGTGAAGGTCTGACGGAGCCCCTTGATTCGTGGGACAGGAGAGACGTCCCTCTTTCAGTCCAGAAGAGGCAAATTCTTTGAACGTTTTTGTCTGCTTCAGTAGGCTCTTAAAGTATCGTCTTTACCTGAACCACAGGGGCACGTGCCTGAGCCAGTTTGCCCACTGTGGGGAAAGGAGGTCTCAGGAGGCATTCCGCGCGCCATGGAGAAACCGTGGAAGTGTGGGGATTGCGGGAAAGGATTCCGCTACCCCTCCATGCTGGAGATCCACCGCCGTGTCCACACTGGGGAGAGGCCGTTCAGCTGCTCGGTGTGCGGCAAGGGCTTCACCCAGCTGTCTATCCTGCTGACCCACCAGCGTTTCCACACCGGGGAGAGGCCCTTCACCTGCTCCGTCTGTGGCAAGTGCTTCACCCAGTCGTCCACCCTGCTGACCCACCGGCGGGTCCACACCAGGGAGCGGCCCTTCACCTGCTCCGTCTGCGGCAAGGGCTTCACCGACTCCTCCCACCTGCTGACCCACCAGCAGGTCCACACCGGGGAGTGGCCCTTCACCTGCTCCGTCTGCGGCAAGGGCTTCACCCGCTCGTCCGACCTGCTAACCCACCAGCGGGTCCACACCGGGGAGCGGCCGTTCAGATGCTCGGTCTGCGGCAAGGGCTTCACCCGCTCGTCCGACCTGCTAACCCACCAGCGGGTCCACACCGGGGAGCAGCCGTTCAGCTGCTCCGTCTGCGGCAAGAACTTCACCCGCTCGTCCACCCTGCTGCAGCACCAGCGGCTTCACACTGGGGAGCGGCCCTTCACCTGCTCCGTCTGCGGCAAGAGCTTCTCTCGCTCGTCCAACCTGCTGACCCACCAGCGGCTCCACACCAGCGAGCGGCCCTTCACCTGCTCTGTCTGCGGCAAGGGCTTCACCCGCTCGTCCAACCTGCTAACCCACCAGCGGGTCCACACCGGGGAGAGGCCGTTCAGCTGCTCAGTCTGCGACAAGAGCTTTACCCAGTCGTCCAACCTGCTGCAGCACCAGCGGCTTCACACCGGGGAGCGGCCCTTCACCTGCCCTGTCTGCGGGAGGGGCTTCTCTCACTCCCACCACCTGCTGCGGCACCAGCGGGGGCACAAGTGACGGGGCCAGCCGCTGTGAGTCACCGCCCAGGGCTGAACCCTGGGTGGGATGGGGGAGGGTCACTGCAGTTGCTGTGCTCTCATCCCCTTGGCATCCAGTGGCTCTGCGAGCCTGCGACTGCGCATTTCCTCCTGAAGTAGAGATGTACAACACAGAAACAGACCCTTCGCTCCAACTCCTCCATATCCTCAACTAATCAAGTCCCATTTGCCAGCAATTGGCCCTATCCCTCCAAACCCCTCCTTACACAGATACCCAAGTGGATGCCTTTTAAATGTTGCAATTGTACCAGCCTCCACCACTTCCTCTGGCAGCTCATTCCACACGCGCACACACCACCCTCTGTGTGAAAAATGTTGCCCCTTAGGACCCTTTTTAAATCTTTCCCCTCTCACCCTAAACCTATGCCCTCTAGTTCTGGCAAAAGACTTTGTCTATCCCTATCCATGCCCCTCATGATTTTATAAACCTCTCTTAAAGTCAACCCTCAGCCTCCGACGTTCCAGGGAAGACAACCCCAGCCTGTTCAGCCTCTCCCTGTAGCTCAAACCCTCCAACCCTGGCAACATCCTTGTCAATCTTTCTGAACCCTTTCAAGTTTTGCAACATCCTTCCGATAGACCAGAAGTGCACATAATACAAAGGAACTTCGATTATCCAGAATTAGATGAACCAGCACGGTGGCTCAGTGGTTAGCGCTGCTGCCTCACAGTACCAGGGACCCAGGTTTCATTCCTGCCTCAGGCGACAGACTGTGTGGAGTTTGCACATTCTCCCCGCGTCTGCGTGGGTTTCCTCCTAGTGCTCCGGTTCCGTCCCACAGTCCAAAGATGTGCAGGTCAGGGTGAATTGGCCATGCTAAATTGCCCGTAGTGTTAGGTACATTGGTCAGAGGGAAATGGGTCTGGGTGGGTTACTCTTCGGAGGGTCAGTGTGGACTGGTTGGGCCTGTTTCCACGCTGTAAGGGATCTAATCGTCAAGCGACTGAAATACACCCTGCATGTGTCCTTTGGATAATCAAGGTTCCTGTGTATTCCAAAAGTGGCCTAAGCAACGTCCTGTCCAGACCCCAACCCCTATACTCAGTGCTCTGACCAATAAAGTGATCTGCAGAATCTGCGGGACTTGTTTAATCCTGGGAGGTGTTGGGATGAATATAGGTCTCGGGAGGGTAGAACTGTAGTTGTTGCTTGGGGAATCGGGGGGCGCTGCGAAGCTGTTGTTTGGACTGCTGACCGAAACTGCCTGTGCAGCTGGGCTGCTGTTTACAAGACTGAAACCGTCCACTCCAAGGCCGAGTGAGCTCAATAACAGGCTCTGCTCAGCGCAGCTGCCGAGGCCAAACGAGCTCAATAACAGGCGGCTGGACTGTTGTTTACGAGACTGAGACCGTCTTGTGGATAGCTGCCAAGGCCAAATGGGCCCTGTCACAAGAAACGCTTTGTATGCGAGAGATCACGTAGCTTTGCTTAGAAAAGTATATCAAGGGCGATTTTGTAGGGGGAAGGCAATTCTCTATTCCTGAGATGCTGCCTAACCTGCTGTGCTTTGACCAGCAACACATTTGCAGCTGTGATCTCCAACATCTGCAGACCTCATTTTTTACTCGAAGGCAGAATGTGCGCCTTCTCCAGTGAATGCATGGTGATTCACTGTATCAGCTACGATTCTGCAATAAAGCCTGCTTGAGCCAATCAATTGAGCGTCTGTGGTCTCTCCTCCTAAACGAACACGCAAGGACGGGACCCCCGTCCTAACAGTGTCCACACTGGGGAGAGACCGTACACCTGCTCTCAGTGCGGGAAGGGCTTCACCTACTCCTCCAACCTGCGGAGCCACCAGCGAGTTCACGTGCCTTCGCAGGGGGATTGAAGGAGTGACGGTCGAGTACCATTATCGATTGGACTATCAACCCGGTTCCGGGGACTCCCGGGTTTGAATCCCCCCATGACAGATGGCAGAATTGGTATTCGGTCAGAAATGTGGAGTTCGGAATCTAACAATGAGACCGTTTCAGGGAGGGGGTGGTGCGGGGGTAGAAAACCCCCATCTGATTCACTCTCTCCCTTGTTAGGGAAGGGAACTGCCATTGTGGGAAAGAATACACTCAATCGTTCCAGCTGCATCCTTTACCCGGTCTGGCCTACACGTGACTCCAGACCCACAGCAGTCTGGTTGACTCTACACTGCCCTCCCCCCACTGGCAAAGGAGCGGGGAGAAACTTACTTGGAGAAAGGGTATGGGTTGAAATTGCTGAGTGAGGCAATACTTCCTCCGGGTTACGGCTGTACTAAGGATCCAGTTACAAAGGGACAACTTGGTGCTGATCAATAGTAAAGACAGTGAGGGGCGGGGGTTAGGGACAGGGGAGGTGTGGTGTGTGCACTTTCACCTTGAGCTGTTCAAAAAGCAACTACTTTTTCTTTGTCTTTTTGCTGGGAGGGATCTGAAGCTGTAAGAAAGTTGGGTTGCAATAAAGGTTACCTGAACTTACCCCCTGGCTCAGACTCTCATTGAAAGCTTTGAGCTCCAAGAGGTTTTTGTTTTAAAGCTGCTCATTTCTTTCAGCCTCCTGTACTAAGTTTAGAACATAGAACAATCCAGCGCAGAACAGGCCCTTCGGCCCTCGATGTTGCGCCGACCTGTGAGCTATTCTCAGCTCATTCCCCGACACTATCCCAAAATCATCCATGCGCTTATCTAAGGATTGTTTAAATCTCCCTAATGAGGCTGAGTTGACTACCTTAGCAGGTAGGGCATTCCACGCCCTTACCACTCTCTGTGTAAAGAACTTACCTCTGACATCTGTCTTAAAGCTATCACCCCTCAATTTGTAGTTATGCCCTCTCTTGAATAAGGGCACAACATTTGCAATCCTCCAGTCCTCAGATACTAAATCCGTCGATAATGACGACTCAAATATCAAAGCCAAAGGCTCTGCTATCTCCTCCCTAGCTTCCCAGAGAATCCTCGGATATATCCCATCCAGCCCAGGGGACTTGTCTACTTTCACTCCTTCTCGAATTGATAACACCTGTGCGTAACTAACCTTGATCCTTTCGAGTCTAATATCTCGTACCTCATTCTTTTCCTGAGTGAACACCGATGAGAAATGTTCATTTAGCACCTCTGATCTCTACAGGGTCCACACTCCACTTCCCACTTCTGTCTTTGACTGGCCCTATTCCTACCCTAATCATCCTTTTATTCCTCACATACCTATAGAAAGCTTTCGGGTTCTCCTTTATTCTATTTGCTAAAGATTGCTCGTGTCCTCTCTTTGCTCTTCTTAACCCTCTCTTTCAATCCTTCCTCGGTGATCTGTAATTCTCTATCGCTTCATCTGTACCATCTTGCCTCATCAACACATAAGCCTCATGGAACAGCATCATAAGATACAGAACTTATATCAAAATATCAAATGTCATGCAATTAATAGAATATATTGAACAAACTTAGATAGTCTTCATCTCTTAGAATGGGTGCGGGCTTTGGTTCATTAATATGTAACAATGTTCTTGAGTTGACTTAAGGTTTTATAAAAAAAAAGACATCTCCGCTCAGACAATGCATTAAAGGTGTGAGATTTGAACCTGTCAGTATTCCAACCTTGAATCAGACTGGTTTTGTTTCCAAAGTCGGAATTTGTAAAATATTAGATGCATTGACTGCCTGCAGATTGTGCGCTTTTTGAACAAAATTGAATGTATCTGCAAATATAATTCTGCCAATACAAATTCACCCCAAAGAGTCGTGTGTGTGTGAGTGCATGAGAGAGTGTGCATGTGAGTTTGTGTGTGAGTGTGCGCAGAAGTGTGCGTGTGCATGCTTGGGAAAGGGAAGTGTGATGGAGTATGAGGCTGCGAGTGTGAGAGTGTGTTGAGGGGTGTGTGTGTGTGTCTGTCTGTCTGAGATAGAGTATATGTGTGAGAGAGATGCTTAATCAAAGCAAGGGGTTGCATTTTTGCTAAAACAAGGACTTGTACAGATAATGATCGGGCCATGAATCGTGTTAGAGAACAGACAGACATGGGGGAGGTGGGGGGTCGTGGTGTTCAGGTACATAGTTCTGTGGAAGTTGCATCACTGCTCGACAGGGTGGTTAAGGCGGCATTTCGCAACATTCCCTTCATTGTTCACACCAATGAGTATAGGGATTGGGACATCATGTTGAGGTTGTACAGGATGTTGGTGAGGTCACTTTCAGAGTACTGAGTACAGTTCTGGTGGCCTTGTAATAGGAGAATACTATTAGAGAGGGTTTAATAAAGATTTACCAGGATGTTGTAAGGACTGGAGGGTTGAATTATAAGGAGACTTTATTCACTGGAGCACAGGAAGTTGGGGGTGACCTCATTGAGATTGATAAATTCATGAGGAGTGGAGGCAAGTGAATAGCAAATGGCTCTTGTTTAGCGTAGGAAAACTCAAAACTCGGGGGACTTTTTTTTTAATGTGAGGAGAGAGATTTAAAAGGAACCGGAGGGGCAACATTTTGAAAGAGGGTGATTTGCATGTGGAATGAACTTGCTGAGGATGTGGTCGATGCAGGTACAGTGACAACATTGAAACAGCATTTGGATGGGTACATGAATAGAAAGGTTTAGAGGGATATGAGCCAAATGCAGGCAAGTAGGACTGGTTCAGTTTGGAATCCTGGTCGGCATGGACGAATTAGACCGAAGTGTCTGTTTCTGTGCTGTATACCTATATTGAAACCAGTCAAATTCTGAAAGGGGCTTGACAGGATAGATGCAGATAAAATGCTCCTTTGTGGGGAGGGTCACAGAATCCCGACAATGTGGAAGTGGACCATTCAGCCCATCTATTTCACTCTGGCCCTCTGAACAGTATCCCACCTATATCCAACCCCTTACGCCGTATTTTCCATGGCCAATCCACCCTAACCTGTATATTCCTGGTCACTATGGGTAACTTAGCACGGCCAATTCTCCCTAACCGACACTCTAATCTATAAATTACCTTCTCAAGAATGTAATTTAAATGCAGAGTTTTTCTAAGAAAAATGTCAGTTTGACTCAACATTGGAACACAGAGAGAATTCACACCTATTGTCTCTACTTATAAATAGAGTAACGTCTCTTCGAAATGTAGATTCATTTAGATATAACTGCGTCACTTTACATATTAAGACATCCCTTTGAATGTGCCACATCCCTTTGAAATGTAATCTCGTCCATTTACATCCCTGTATTTGCGGAAATACCCGTTAAAATGTCCATGTCCCTTTAAAATGCAGATTGCCCCCTTTAGATATGAGGCCGTTCCGTTAGATGTCGGAATATCTGTTTAAATGGAGCCGTGAGCTTTCCCAATGTAGACAGGGCTCCTCGAAACGTGGCAGTGTCCCCCCTGCAGCTGCAGAGCGAGACAGGAGAGTTTGTTTTTGTGAATGAGCAGTTGTAGCGCGAGGTGGCTGTTGCTTGGTGACGGTGAGGCTCCCCCGGCCCCGCCCATCCCCCCGTGCAGACGTCACGCGGGGGTGAAGGCGGTTGGGAGGAGAAGTCGCTCGAGCGGGGAAGCGGCGGCCGTTAGGAAAATGGCGCCGTGCGGCCCGGGGCAGACACTGGTCACCGCCGCCTTCCTGGCGCAGCTGCTGTGTCACGGCCACACCGGCCGGCTGTACAGCAGGCAGGAGCCGGTGACCGTTCTGGAGGCGGATGGGGTTAAGGGCCTGTTTGGGAACTGGTCGGCCGCCTGGGTGGTGGAGTTCTACTGGTCGTGGGGCGGCCCCTGTGTCAACTATGGGGCCACCTGGAAGGTACTGGGCCCGGGAGGTGAAAGGTGAGGCAGGTTGTTGGGGGGACGGAGGGGAAGGAATGTGGGGCCTGTCCTGTCATAGTCACATTTTACACTCACTTTCCATCTGCTTTTACTGGCGCTTGTGCTGTTTACCCCTCACTGTTTGTTTTAATCCTTGTGCTGTTTACCCTTTGTTGTTACTTGTGCAATTGCTGAGGGTAGTGTGTAAATACTAGTGAAAGAGATTATGCACCAGCATGTATATGTTCCTTAGTCATTCAAGGGGCAGGACCTGTTGAAAATGGTTAGTAAAGCATATGCTGCACTCAGCCTTGTTAACATGGATTTGGTTTGTTATTTGGAAGAATATACTTTTTATTTAGAGTCATAGAGATGTACAGCACAGAAACAGACCCATTTGGTCCAAGCCAACCAGATATCCTAAATTAATCTAGTCCCATTTGCCAACACTTAGCTCATATCCCACTAATCCCTTCCTATTCATGTACCCATTCAGATGTGTTTTAAATGCTGCAATTATACTGGCTTCCATTATTTCCTCTGGCAGTTCATTTCATACATGCACCACCCTCTGCATGGAAAAGTTGCCCCATGGGTACCTTTAATATCTTTCTGCTCTCACCCTAAACCTATGCCCTCTAGTTGTGAACCTCACCCCTACACTGACGAAAAGACATTTTCAAAAAAAAGTGAGTAGCCAGACAAAATGCAAAAGCTATAAAATGTTGGGCCACATGGGGGAAAAAGAACTGTGGCTCTACCCTTTATTTCTCCTCTCAGTATTTGAATCCTTAACATCTGTCAATAACACCAGCATTGCCGCAGAGCATATTGTGTCTGCTCCTTGGTGTGAACAACAGCGCACCTGCCTGCTGGTGTCACCAACACATTATCTATGCTCCTCGCTATCAGCAGAAAAGGCAGCATCACTTATTTCTGTTCCTAAAGGTCTTCCCTTTATTCTTAAAGCTGTGCCCTCTGGTCCTAGTCTCTCCTACCAATGGAAACATCATCTTCCCAATGTCATTGCACTGTGGGGATGAAGCCCTACCCTGTCCGGTAATTTCTGCTGGTAAGAGAGACTAGGCCTCCAGGTTAGAGGGAGTAGCTTAACTGCTTTTCCCAGAGGGTCGTGAATCTATGGAATAGTCTAGATTAGTGGTGCTGGAAAAGCACAGCAAGTCAGGCATCATCCGAGGAGCAGGAAGATCGATATTTTGGACAAAAGGCCTTCATCAAAATCTATGGAATACTCTGGCGAAAGGAAGCAATAGGGGTAGCTTCATTAAGTACATTCAAGACCCAGTTAGGTGGGTTTTTGCCTGGCAGTGGAATTAAGGGGTTCCTTGTGATGGTGCAGGGAGGAGGAGATGAGACGATGGATAGATCAGCCATGGTCTTCATGATTGCGGAGCAGGCTCACTTGTAGCAACTGGAGTGAATCCAGGGAGGGAGCAGACTTTGCGACCTCAGGTATGTACTTTGGTTACCCAGGTGAGGAGGGACATTAGGACAGGCTGGGACTGTTTCCCATAGCGTGCCAGAGTCTGAGGAGTGACCTTATACACTTTTATATTGTCATGAGGGACATGGATAGGGTAAATAGACATAGTATTTTCCTTTGGATGGGGGAGCACAGAACTAGAGGATAATAAGTTTAGGATCGAGAGTGTGGTGTTGCAGCAAGTCAGGCAGCATCCCAGGAGCAGGAAAATCAACGTTTTTGGGGAAAAGCTTTTCATCAAGAAAACATGTGTGTGAGTTTGTGTATAAGACTGTGCATCAATGAGTGTGTATTTGCATGTGTACATGCTTGATAACGTGTGATTGCGATGGAGAATGAGCCTTCGAGAGGGTGTGTGTGTTGATAGGATGGTGTATGTGTATGTCTGAGAGAGAGCGTGTGTATGATGGAGGTATGGATACAAGTGAGGGGTTGCATTTTAATAAAATAAAGGAGGGCAAGACTTGTACAGGTAATGTTAGAGCCTGGGTCGTGTTGTAGAACAGAGACCTAGGGGTGTTCGGGTTCATTGTTCTTGAAAGTTACATCATTGGTAGACGGGGGTGAAGAAGGTGTTTTGCACGCTTGCCTTCATTGTTCACATAAGTAAAACCTACCTCTTGCAAAAATGCCATCCCATATTCCCAATTCCTCCGCCGTATCTGCTCCCAGGAGGACCAGTTCCACCACAGAACACACCAGATGGCCTCCTCCTTTAGAGAACGCAATTTCCCTTCCCATGTGGTTAAAGATGCCCTCCAACGCATCTCGCCCACGTCCCGTACCTCTGCCCTCAGACCCCACCCCTCCAACCGTAATAAGGACAGAACGCCCCTGGTGCTCACCTTCCACCCTACCAACCTTCACATAAACCAAATCATCCGCTGACATTTCTGCCACCTCCAAAAAGACCCCACCACCAGGGATATATTTCCCTCCCCACCTTCCGCCTTCCGCAAAGACTGTTCCCTCCATGACTACCTGGTCAGGTCCATCCCCCACCCCCCCCCCCCCCACTTACAACCCACCCTCCCATCCTGGCACCTTCCCCTGCCACCGCAGGAACTGCAAAGCCTGCGTCCACACCTCCTCCCTCACCTCCATCCAAGGCCCTAAAGGAGCCTTCCACATCCATCAAAGTTTTCCCTGCACATCCACCAATATTATTTATTGTATCCGTTGCTCTCAAGGCAGTCTCCTCTACATTGGGGAGACTGGATGCCTCCTAGCACAGCACTTTAGGGAACATTTCTGGGACACCCGCACCAACCAACCACACCGCCCGTGGCCCAACATTTCAACTCCCCCTCCCACTCTACCGAGGACATGGAGGTCCTGGGCCTCCTTCACCGCCGCTCCCTCACCACCAGATGCCTGGACGAAGAACGCCTCATCTTCTGCCTCGGGACACTTCAACCCCAGGGCATTAATGTGAGCTTCAACAGTTTCCTCATTTCCCCTTCTGCCACCTCACCTTAGTTCCAAACTTCCATCTCATCACTGTCCCCATGACTTGTCCTACCTGCCTATCTTCTTTTCCACCTATCCACTCCACCGTCTTCCCCCCACCGTCCCGACCTATCACCTTCATCCCCTCCCCCACTCACCTATTATACTCTATGCTACTTTCTCCCCATCTCCACCCTCCTCTAGCTTATTTCTCCACGCTTCAGGCTCTCTGCCTTTATTCCTGATGAAGGGCTTTTGTCCGAAACATTGATTTTACTCAGCTCCTCAGATGCTGCCTGAACTGCTGTGCTCCTCCAGCACCACTAATCCAGAATTCATTGTTCACCTGCTGAGTACAGGGGTTGGGACATCATGTTGGAGATGCACACAGAAAGTACTTTACTCAGAGGGTGATAGATGTCAGGAATGCATTGCCAGCAGAAGTAGAGACCCGGACGGTAGATTCATTTAAGGTGCATCTTGGGGGGTGCGTGGGGGGGGAGATATCCAAGATGGCAGCGACCCAGCAAGTCTGAGTCTGTAGTGCTCTTCCCAAGCCTCAGGCAAAGTGGGCTGTCTGCCTCCACCACACCTGCCAAATTATTTAAATAGCTTTCATTTAAATACAGCTAGTTATTTTGCACCAAACTTGAGCAGTTTCATGCCCCGTTAAAATGACTAAAGGAAACAATGCTCGCAGTACATAGGAACCGCTCCCCAGCTGCAGCAGAGGCGTCTGCAGCTGCCCCAGGGGACTTAACTATGGTGGCGAACCTTGTTGCAGTGATTTCTAAGTTTGAAGAGAAGATCGACCCCTTCATAGAAGAGTCCAGGAACAGGTGGGAGTCGCTCTCGGTCGCGCTGCAGAAGCACGACTGAGATATTAAAAGAATCGAACGTCGAGTTTGAGAGGCGGAGCCAAAGGCCGCGACTTCCGAGGCTGCTGCAGAATCAGCCGTGGGTCGGGTCCGGACTCTCGAACAGCAAGTCCGGGCCTTGGAAGATCATGTCAACGTAAAAATATTTGTTTGCTGGGCCTTCCCGAATGGGAAGAGGAAGGCCAGCTTACAATGTTTCTGGAGCAGTGGCTTCCGCAGTTAGAGAATCTGGAGGCTGGATCAGGCCAGGTCAGGGTAGAATGGGCCCACCGGGTTGCAATACACAAGCCTGGCTTGGACCAGCGCCCCCACCTGGTCCGGTTCCAACTGCAATGCTTTAAGGAGAAGCAGATGCTCCTGGAAGCTTCCAGAAATCTTGGGAAAGATCCCCAAGCCTTGATTTACAAAGGACCCAAGATTATGCTGTTTCAGGACTTTTCCCCAGCTCTGCTCCAGAAGAGGAGGGCGTTTAAGGGATTTAAACATTCAGTACTCCCTGCGCTAACCAGCGGCGCTACGTTTTAGCCGTGAAGGGTCAGTGTATAACTTTGGATCACTGGAGAAGGCCAAGGAAGTTTTGGACTCTCTTAGATAAATTGTAAGAGTTAACTAGTGTGGTGAATGATGTTGTTCTGCCCTCCCCCTTCTCCGGTTCATCCTTTTTTTTCTTTTGTAACTTTATTGCTTAATATTATCTCCAGGGAGTGGGGGGTGTGTGGCTTATTTGTTCTCCACTCAGCGATTTTCCCCTTTTTTTTGTAAGTATATATAGGCCGGGTGGTCTAGTAGATTTAGGTGAGGTGGGGTCTCTGCTTTGTCTTATTTTTTTCTCTTTTAAAGCTGGGTTATTTCCCCCTGTCATTTTGTATTACCATAATTAATTATTATCTGCTGAGACTGTAATTTTATAGTTTTATATGTTTATACCTGGTATTAACATCACCAAATACATCTAGGTATTGGGGTGGGTGGGTGGGGAGAGGAGGGTAGGTTACTCACTGTTAACTTTAGCTTGGTCGTACACTTGAATTTTCTTCGCTTTATTATGGGGTGCCTGGGTCGAAGGTGGGGCACTGGTCGGGAGAGGATATGATGGGTTTTCAGAAAGGAAGTGATTCCCCCGGACACGAGGGGGAAAATCTCCGTTTAAATGTTATGTTTTTTTTTATTTTGAAATAGTTTTTTTATTATATTAGTGTGAGTGTAATAAAGAATCTCTATTTTTGTGAATTTTCTATGGACCATTCTTGGGGTGTTTTGGATGGTGTTTCTCCTCCGGGGGGTCTCGGACTTGCCTGGACGATTATGGTGAGTCATTCGATTAAATGGTGCACCTGGAATGTCAAGGGGAGTAATTCTCCAATCAAAAGGAAGAAAATATTATCAAACCTCAAAAAAGAAAGGGTTGATATAGCTCTTCTACAGGAGATCCATTTATTGGATAGAGGACATTTGAAATTACAACAGAGTGGATTTGATCAGGCCTTCTTTTCTTCCTTCAGCTCAAAATGTAGGGGAGTAGTCATTCTTATTTGGAAGAATCTTCCTTTCAAAATCCGAAGTCAGATAAAAGATGAATCTGGACGATATATACTAATTGAAACCCTTATAAATGGAGAGGAATATGGGATTTTAAACCAGTATTGTCTCCCGGCGCATCATTTCAAATTTATAACGGAAGTCTTCTCCATACTGATGGCTCTCGGTGTTCGTCATACAATTATAGGGGGAGACTTTAATTGCATTATGGAGCCAGAAATAGACAGGATTCCCAAGAGTACTGCGGGTGGATCCCCCCGATATAGACAATTGGCGGATTTGAATCAAGAATTAGGATTAGTAGATGTGTGGAGGTGCCTCAACCCACAAGGCAGAGATTTCTCTTTTTACTCTAATCCACATAAATGTCACACTAGAATTGACATTTTTTTGCCCCCTTGACTTCTTTAAATTCCATATCATCCTGTAAAATAGGTGATATGATAATTTCTGATCACGCTGCTGTGTACGTGGAAATCAAGGCTACGAACAGTGAGGCATCCCCCTGACATTGGCATATGGATTCCTTCTTAATGAAGGATAGTAAATTTGCAAAATATTTTTCTTGAATTTAAAGCTTTCTTGGAAATCAATTCAGGTACGGCTAGTAATCTGTCAATGACGTGGGAGACTATTGAAGCTTATGCGCGAGGTCTGACCATTTCATACATTGGAAAGGGAGAACAACAGCGTCTACTTGAGGCTCGCTTAAAAGCAGCTGAAACAGCATACGCTGACCAACCTTTTGTTGCCAAATTACAAAGGATTACGGCCCTTGGGACAGCTCTGAATACCATGCTCACCCAAACGGGAAATATTTGCAAAACAAAGATTATATGAATTTGGCGATTAAACTTGGTAGATGCTTAGCATTTCTCGCAAGGAAGAAAAGGGCCCTTCAAGCTATCACGGCTATCAGGGAAAATGGTGGTTCTCTGACTCATGATCCTAAAAGGATCAACACAATCTTCAGAAAGTTTTATTCTGATTGCAGGATTGTGAAGATAGAGCCAGGAGGATGCAGTCCTTTTTTAAAAGCCTGGCCTTTCCGGACTTAACCCCGGAATAGGTATTGGTCCTGAATGCTCCCCTAACAACCCAGGAAATACTTGATGCAATCAGGCAATTTCAGAGTGGTAAGGCACCTGGCCAGAGGGCTTTCAGGTTGAATTTTACAAAGAGTTCACAGAAGTATTAGCTGGCCCACTTATGGACGCATGTAACTACACAAATAGTCAGGGCTGCCTCCTGCCTTCACTGAAAGAGTGAATATCTCCCTTATTCTCAAAAAAGGAATGGATCCAGAAGATTGTGCATCTCGCTAACTGTAGATTTTAAAGTTCTCTCTCAAACATTAGCATTGAGGTTAGAGAGGGTACTGCCATATATCATAAAAGAGGAGCAGACTGGGTTTATTAAGGGCCGTAGATCATCTGGTAATATTAGAATAGTAGTCTGATTGGACGCGGAGAAGGCATTCGACAGGGTTGAATGGTCATACCTGTTCTATACATTGGAAAGGTTTGGTGTTGGAAATGTATTTGCCAAATGGATCTCAACACTGTATAATGATCCCAAAGCAGTTGTGATCACCAATGAATTAGGCTCAGATAGCTTCATTATGGGTAGGGGCTGCTGTCAGGGATGTCCCCTCTCACCTTTGCTATTCACGCTAATAATTGAGCCACTGGCGAAAGCGATACAGGCTGACTCTAATATAAAGGCCTCGAGGGTTGGTACAGGAAAACATAAAATTACCCTATATGCAGATGATGATCTCCTTTTTCTTAGTAATCCTCTGATGTCCGTGCCTCACTTAATCCAAGTTATTAATACAGTTAGTGCATTTTCAGGCTACAAAATTAATTTTTCAAAATCGGAGGCCATGCCTCACTAGTATGTCCCACTTATTGGATGGATCCCACTTCCCCTTTCGGTGGTCTCTGGAGGGTTTCTTATACTTAGGCATTTTTATCACTCCAGTATCAATTTTGTGCATCTATTGGAAAGGGTAAGACAGGGCCTTCAATGTTGGGACGACCTTCCAATTTCCTGGCTAGGTAGAATAGCCCTAATTAAAATGAATGTCTTGCCTCATCTCTTATACCCTATGAGAATGCTTCCGGTGGTGCTGCCGAGGCCGGCACTGCGCAGATTGTATGGTTGGCTGGGTTCTTTCATCTGGAATCCTAGACAGCCCCTCATTAAGCTAAGGAAGCTACAGCTTTCACAGGCAAGAGGGAAGGGCTGGATTTTCCATACTTCAGGATGTATCAGTTAAGTTCCTTGTTAAGCTACATAGCCGATTGGGTCACATCTGAACCGCAATCAATCTGGATGGACATCGAGGCTTCTCAAGTACAGTGCCCTATTATTAACCTCTTATTTTTAGATCAGATGAAAATCACTACGGACCACTGTAGAAACCCTACAGTACTAAATACAATTAAAGCTTGAAATATAATGCAGCAAAACGAGGGTAATTCACATAAAACATCCCCCTATACTCCTATAGTGGGGGCATGGGGTTTTCAACCGGGGCTTACAGATGCCACATCCAGATCCAGGGGGATCTCCTGTTTAGGGGATCTGCCTGAGAAGGGGGTCCTGATGTCTTTTGAACAGCTGCATCAGAAATTTGGATTACCTAATGGAGACCTCTTTCGATACTTTTGCATTCTAGACTACATACAGAAGACGACTACGTTATTAGATGTTCTCTATAAATCAGATAGAGAACGTAGAGTGTTGTGGCCAATGGGTGTACCCTCGGTCAGAACTCTTTATCATTTATTACGTGATGAAGTGTCGGAAGATATGGACTGTCTGCTTAGAACATGGGATCAGGATTTGGGGCTGGAAATTTCTACAGAAATGTGGAATGACATCTGGGAAAATGCCAAAAAAAATCTCCATTTGTAACAGAACCCCGGCCATTCAGTTAAAGATACTTCAGAGGGGCCATGTGGCACCGGAAGGATTGGCAAAATTTAGGGCAGGAGCATCTCCCATGTATCCCAAATGTAAAACAGGTGGGCGTTCTTACACACCGTTTATGGACATGCCATAAGATCTGCAAATACTGGACCATAGTAGTAAACACCCTGACAGAAATCTTGAACGGAAATTACAGTAGATCCAGTATCTCCTCTTCTGGGCTTCTTGAGCTGACCTTCTCTGGCTGTGCACAGGAGGAAATTATTTTCCATTCTCTCCTTCTATGCAAGGAAAAATATCTTAGTAAACTGGGTGGCAGAGGGCCCTCTAGGACTTCCGAATTGGCACAGATTAATCATGGAATGTATTCCCCTTGACTTCCTTACAAATATATGGTGCACCAAAAAATTGAATTATTCTATAAAATATGGCAGCCCTTTTTAAATTCCATCAATACAGATATTTCGGCCATTCTTTGAAGGGCTTTCATCTAGTTGAGGTAGCAGTTCTGGCTGGTCTGGGGCCCCTTGGGAGAGGAATCCCGCATGATTACGGTTTTATTGCGACTTATGTTAACTCATTATGAGCGTGTACTTCACTACTTAATTACTATGTTATCCTTTTTTCTTTTGAATAATGTAAGATATTTGATCATACACTCTGGTTAGTTATAGGTTAGGTTAGTAGTTAGTTGAGTTTTGTTTTTTTTTTTTTTTTTTTTTTCTCTATCTCTTTTTGTTTGACAGGTTTTGGCTATTTTATTTAAGATTTAATTGTATATTAGTGTTTGTACTTGTGTTTTTTTATTTGTAAACTTGTAAAAACATGTTAAATTTTCAATAAAAAATATCTATAAAAAGAAAAGGTGCATCTGTCTAGATGCACGAGTAGGTGGAGAGCAGCGGGATACAGATTCAGGAATTGCGCGATATGTTTAGACAGGGGATTTGGATTGGCTTAGGTTTGAAGGGCTGAAGGGCCTGTTTCTGGATTGTAAATTTTCTTTGTTCTATGTTGAGGTTGTACAGGATGTTGGTGAGGCCATATTTTTGGAGTCCTGAGTACAGTTCTGGTCACCCTGTAATAGGAAGAATGCTATTGGAGAGGGTTCGGTAAAGATTTACTTGGATGTTGCCAGGACTGGAGGGTTTTAGTTATAGGGAGAGGCTGGGACTTTTTCACTGGAATGGAGGAGGTTGAGGGATGACCTTATTGAGATTTGAAAAATCATCAGGGGTGAGGGTAAGGAGAATAGCAAGGGGCATGCGCGGTTATGTCGAGCCGTGGGGTGGGAAGGTGAAACAAAATTGTGGCTCTATCCTTTTTTCCTCCTTTTGGCATTTGGCCAGTTGAATGTGTCAGTTACACCAGTATATCTACAGAGCCTACTGTGCGTGCTCCTCGGTGTCAGCAAGCACTGCGCATGTTCACCAGTGTCTGCAAAAAAACTGCACATGCTTCTGTCTGTCTGTAAAAATGGTGCATGAATTTCATTTGTCGGACCAATGAGGAGCACTGGAACACCGGAAGGAGAAGCCTGGTTCTCCTACCATTCAGAACAGCCCTATTGTCTGAATCTGAGACGTCGATTTTCCTGCTCCTCGGATGCTGCCTGACCTGTGGTTTTCCAGCACCACTCTAATCTTGACCCATGAGCTTCTGAAGCTGCTGCTGCCGCTCATCCCTCTCTCTCTGAATGAAGATTGAGATTCATCCAAGATTGTAATTTCCTTCCTCTGTCCAACTGCACTCTCTTCTCTCACTCCCTTTTCTATTTCTTTTATTTTCATGCTGCGATCCAATTGTTGACTTGCAGCAACTGAAAAGAAAGGGAGTGAATCCAGAAAGAGGCCAGACTCTGGAAAAGCTGGTCCAAGTCTGTGCCTCAAACACCTGACATGTGCAGTACCACAGTGTGAAGTTATAGCCTTTGCTGTGGAAAAAACATCACAAATGAGGTGTATTGTTTAAATGGTGACATATTGGGAAGTGGAGAAAGTGAGGACTGAAAATGCTGGAGATCAGAGTCAAAATATGTGGCGCTGGAAAAGCACAGCAGGTCAGACAGCATCCAAGGAGTAGGAAAGTTGACATTTCAGATACGAGCCCTTCATCAGGAAAGATGTGTGAATATGCAAAGGGGTCTCAGCGTCCTCCTACACCAGTCACTGCCAGTTGTCAGACAGGTGCAGCAAGCTATCAGCAAGGCAAGTGATATATTAGCAATAGGAATTTAGGTTAATGGTGGGGATGCCTTCCTGCAGTTAGGGGGTCATGGAATATATTCAAGGCTGAATTCATATCATTTTTGAACAACTGAGAAGTGGATGGTTATTGGGGAAGGCAAGAAAATAGTTTTAAGGCTAGTACAGAACAGTGACAGTCATACAGCATAGAAACACCCTTCAGGCTAACTAATCCATGCTGACTATATTCACAAATTAAACTAACCCCACCTGCCTGTGTTTGGCCCATATCCCTCCGAACCTTTCCTATTCACTTACTGATCAAAATGTATTTTAGACATTGTAACTATTCATTCCACACACCAACCACTCTTTTTTTTAAAAAAGAAAGTGCTCCTCATGTCTTTAGACTAGTTCTACTCTCACTTTAAAAGTTTTCTCCCTAATCTTGAAATGACACCTGCCATTCACCTCACCTATACCCCTCATGACTTTTTAAACCTCTCTAAGGACATCTCTTAACCTCCGATGCTCCAGTGAAAAAAGTTTCAGCTTCTGCATCTCGATGTAGGGAGATCCATATCCATTTGTGATCTGTTCAATGCTGGTGCAGGCTTAAAAGACCAAATGGCTGACTCCTGCTCCCAATTCTGTGTCTTGGACAGCAAGAGACTATAAGACATAGGAGCAGAAAGTAGGCTATTCAGCCCATCAGGTCTGCTCATACCATTCAATTGTGGCTGATCAGTTTCTCAGCGCCATTCTGCTGCTTTCTCCCTGTCACCCTCGATTTCCTTCAATACTCAAGAACTTAGCTATCTCAGTCTAAATATCCTCAGTGACCTGGCCTCTGCAGTCTTCTATGCCAATGAATTCCATAGATTCACCATTCTGACTGAAGAAGTTTCTCTTTATCTCCATTCTAAAAAGTCTTCCCATTGCTCTAAAGCTGTGCCCTCGGGTCTTAGTTTCTCCTATCAATGGAAACATCTTCCCAACATCCACTCTGTCTAGGCTGTTCAGTATTCTGTATGTTTCAATTAGATCTCCCCTGAGTGTGGGCCTGTTAATCAGCATGAACCAGACCCTTCAGGATGAGGTACAGCAGGGATTAGGTTCAGCAAATTGAAAATGGAGGGAGTGTGTGTGGGATGGAGATCTTCAGCTTCTAAGGAATAAGAGAGGAAAGAGTTCACTTTAAATTAGAATTGATTGGATGGGCTGATAGGCTAAGGAGGGGCAGATGGAGTTGAACTTAGAGAAATGTGATGTGTTGCATTTTGGTCAAGCAAGCGGGCAGGACTTAGACACGGGGAGTGTTGCAGAAGAAAGAGACCTTGGATTGCATGTTCATAGTTCCTTGTAAGTGGAGTCGCAGGTAGACAGGATAGTGACGATGATGTTTGGTATGCTTTCTCTATTGGTCAGAGCATTGAGTGAAGGAGTTGGGAGGTCATATTGCAGCTTCACAGGACATTGGTTAGGCCACTTGAGGAATATTGTGTGTAATTCTGATCTCCATCCTATGGAAGGATATTGTGAAACTTGAAAGGGTTTGGAAAAGGTTTATAAGGCTGGTGTCAGAGTTGGAGAGTTTGAGAGAGAGGGAGAGGCTGAATAGGCTGAGGCTGTTTTCCCTTAGTGTTGGAGGCTGAGGGGTGACATCATAGAAGTTTATAAGGGGCATGGATAGGGGTGAAAAGCCAAGGTCTTTTCCTCCGGGTAGGAGAGTCCAAAACAAGAAGGTAGAGATTTGGGCTGAGGGGGCAAAGATTTAAAAGGGACCTGAGGGACCACTTTATCTTAGAGGGTTTTGCATATATGGAACGAGCTGACAGGAAGTGGTGGAGGCTTGTACAATTACAATATTTAAGAAGCATCTGGATGGGTACATGAAGAGGAAGGGTTTTGAGGAATATGGGCCACATGCTGGCAACTGGAATAGATTGATTTCGGATATATAGTTGGCATACAGGAGTTGGGTGGAAGGATCTGTTTCTGTGGTGTATGACTCTAACTGTCTTCAGTGAAAGCAGAAGTGTGGTTTTGAAGACCGGGCTTTCAGAGCAGCCTTCAAAGATGTTTTGCCCTGACTGGGACCGGAAGAAGATACAAGGAAATCTTTCATTTGTGAGACAGCAAGCAACTAAGTGAGTACATCTGGGAATTTGGGAGAAAGTGGGAATTCATTGCACTTTGAGGGTGAAGCCCTACCCTATCCCATCATTTCTGCTGGTGGCTGAGACTAGGCCCCAAGCTTTGGGGGAGTAGATTTAGGACAGAGATGAGGAGGAGGAAGTGAGGGCTGCTGCTTTTCCCAGAGAGTCGTGTATCTGTGGAATTCTCTGACCGAGGAAGCAGGCTCCAAAATGCCCCGGTCCTAACTCTTCGACTTGACATACCCATGACTGTAAGCTTTGAAGTGTTTTGGTTAACCGATGCAAATATTTCCCACTTGTCCAACAATCCAGCGTCAGCTGTTTCAGTCATTGAGATGGTTTTGATTCATCTACTAAATAAATCTACTCTTATTAGACAATATTCATGACAATGTATGGGAGGTGATACTATATGAGCAATTTGTAGCCAAGTAAAAAAGGCCAACCAGGCCAGGAGGTGGTTAACAAACCCAGGGCATCCCTCTTAGAGTATGCATCTTGTTTGTTTACAAATTAAACAGGCTTCAGATCTTTTCCTAGCTGCTTTCTGAAAATCTGGGTGCTACCAGGTTTGTGAGTGTTAACAATAATGTACATCATCAACTGAAGTAGGCAGCAGCCTAAAAATGTGTTGCTGGAAAAGCGCAGCAGGTCAGGCAGCATCAGAGGAGAAGGAGAATTGACGTTTCAGGCAGAAGCCCTTCTTCAGGAATGAGGAGGGTGTGCCAAGCAAGCTAAGATAAAAGGTAGGTAGGAGGGACTAGGCAATAGGCAGCAGCAAAAAATGAACACAAACCAGTTCAGCAAGGGTCACCCACATTTTGGTTTGTGTATTGAGGGAGTACCCTTTGAGGCCCTTGCGATATCAGTACCATACCCAGGGTAATGTGCATTGAAACCAGATTATGTAGTGTTAACTTTTCTGCAAACTTCTGCCTGTGTGTGTATCTCTGTAACATTTTGCAACTTTCTTCATATCTCAGTTTGTCAGCTTTTGTTTATTCCTTCCTTTCAAGGCTAACGAAGCACACGCTTTCCAGAACAGTCCAAATTAGGGAGATGAGCCTCCTAAGTCCTGGCTATGACACATAGCTGCTTAACCAAGTGTGCAAACTCTCAATATCTGTCAGCCGTCCCATTTGCAACTCAAACACTGTTTTCAAAGTAAGTTGTTCGTGTCTCTGCATGAGTCCACAACCCGGTGAAATACAACGGAGTCTTTAATGCTTTCCCAATGTGTCCGGTGCCAAATTCATTCAAGTCTGAATGTCCTGAAGCGAACAATTATACTTCAGATTTCTACTACCCAATTAAAACTAATGTTGGGCACTCTAATGGATCGGGGGCATTTTATATAAATAATTATTCCCTCCGGTGTGGAAACGGCCCTTCAACCTAAAAAGTCCACACCGACGCTCCGAAGAGCAACCGACCCAGACCCATTCCCCTACACTCACCCCTGACGAATGCACCTAACACGACAGGGCAATTAAGTATGGCAAATTCACCTAACCTGCACATCTTTGGATTGTGGGAGTAAACCCGCTCAGACACTGGGAGAATGTGCAAATGCTACACAGGCAGTTGCCCGAAACAGAATTGAACCCAAATCACTCCAAACGTTACTGCTTCCAAAAATAGACCAAGTCTTTTCCCTAGGGTCGGGGAGTCCAGAACTAGAGGACATAAGTTTAGGGTGAGAGGGGAAAGATATAAAAGAGACGTAAAGGGCAACTTGTTCACGCAGAGGACAGTACATGTATGGAATGAGCTGCCAGAGGATGTGGTGGAGGTTGATACAATTACAACATTTAAGAGGCATTTGGATGGGTATATGAATAGGAAAGGTTTGCAGGGATATGGGCTGGGTGCTGGCAGGTGGGACTAGATTGGGTTGGGATATCTGGTCGGCATGGACAGGTTGGACCGAAGGGTCTGTTTCCATGCTGTACATCTCTATGACACTCCAAAAGTTACTGCTTCCAAAGAAGCCTGTTGGACCACAAGCTGGAGTTGTGTAATTTTAACGTTTATCCTGGATATCCATATCCAGGCCATGCTAAATTCTCCATCGTGCCCAGGGATGTGCAGGTTCGGGTGGATTGGCCATGCTAAATTCGGCGTAATGTGCATGACTCAGGGTTAAATGTCGAGCAGTGGGGATCGGGGAGTGGGTGTGGGTGAGTCACCCTTGGGAGGGTCGGGGCGGTGAGGCCGAGGGGCCTGTTTCCGCACTCTGGGAATTCTCTGAAGTGAGGGGTTTATGGAAAGTGTCGTCCTCCCCAACCTGCAGGGCAGCGCATGCGCAGTGCGGTGGTCCGCTGACGGTCTCGCCCCGCCCCTCGTTCCTTTAGTGACGTCACAACGCGGAAGTCGCCATGTCAAAGTGAACCTCCCTACCTTTGGGCAACTCTTCATCCTGGGAGGGAAACAGAGATGGGAGGAGGGGAAACTGTTCACTGGTAGCAACTGGAGTGAATCCAGGGAGGGAGCAGACTCCGCAAACTGAGGTATGTGTCTTAGTTACCCAGGTGAAGAGGAACTGAAGAATCGACGTTGGGATGGCGGAGGGGTAGATAGCTTTTTTGTTTTTATGTTTAAAATGCACCCGATTCCCACCAGTAACTGCAACAGCTGCAAGTACAGCACATGCAATATTCCTCATTGCAGCTTCAAGCCGGTTTTGTATCCTCTGTTCTTCCTACGCCTTGGCTCCAGCGCATTCAGTTTCCTTCCCTCATTCCCATCCCCCCGCCCTGATGTCCAAGCTGACCCTCAAAAGATTAGTTTGTCCCTCCATTCTTTTTTGTGGGTTTTGAAAACTTTCCCAATCCTCTAATTATAAGAATTGGGAAGTTATGTTGTAGCTGCACCAGATATTGGTTAGGCCACTTTTGGAATGTTGTGTGCAGTTCTGGTCTCTCTGCTAGAGGAAGAATGTTGTGAAACTTGTCAATCGTTTCAGTTGAACAGGCTGGGGCTGTTTTCTCTCGAGCGCCAGAAGCTGAGGGGTGACCCTACAAACTTTTACAAAATTAGGAGGGACATGGATAAGGTAAATAGACAAGATCTTTTCCCTGGATAGGTCATAGCTTCAGAGTAAGGGTGACATTTAAAAGGGGCAACTCATATATTCAGCAGGTGGTGCGTGCAAGGAATGAGCTGCCAGAGGAAGTGGTGATGGCTGGTACAAATACAGCATTTGAAAGGCATCTGGATGGGTATATGAATAGGAAGGGATAGAGAGACATGGGCCAAGTGCTGGCAAATGGGACTAGATTGATTTAGGATATCTGGTCGCCATGAACAAGTTGGACTGAAGGGACTGTTTCTATACTGTACATCTGTGATTCTGGCTTGCCACTAATGTTTGTCATGTCTGTATGCTCAGTTTCTCTCTGCTGTTAGTGTAAATGCCATTGTTAGAAACAAAGCTCACTTATAAATCAGCCGGAGACAAAGCCATGGAAACAAGGACAATTTATTGCAAACTTGCAAGTCCAGACACCCTGCTAGCCTGGCAAAGAGTGCAAAGATATCAGTTATGCAATCATTTTTATACACTTTGTGTGTTGCATGCTCACACCCCTTTCCCTATTCTTACCCTATCATAATCATTTAGTTCATTTCATTCCCTTATTTGGGACTAACCTTAAGACAATTACTTCACTTGTTTTTCGCTTTCCTTATCTCTGTACCAGGCTGCCCTTGGATGACTGCATTCTTTGTCTTGTTACTATAAGTTTTATTGTAAAAATACCCTTATTTTGTGGTCAGCTACAACACCCCATAGTTATTTCCTAGCTTAAAACTATATTTTTTTGAACTACTTCTTTAAAAGACCCCATATATTCATTAAAGTCTTAGCCTTAAGTATACTACATACTACAAGAATTCCATGACCGTTTGTATAACGTCCCACCCCTCCCCCATCTACAGAAATTACACTCAACTAGCACTTTCAACAACTACCTTTCTATATCGTCTGCAGCAAGCTACATTTCTTATTTTCCACACCATGATGTCTCATTTTGCTCCCCAGATCCTGTCAATAAGCACACCTGGAAATGACTCTTTGTCAATCACACAAGCAATTGTCTTTTCTTTGATACGGCCGGGTCGGTAGACTCTGATCAGCCCAGAAGGATGAGAACTCCTAGACCGCCAAAAGAATCCGCTGACTTTTACAGATTTTGCATTGTGTACATTGTTTATAGTCAGACATGCAACATGATCACATATTAACAACCAATCAGATCCCACAAAGTCCTTGTCCACTTTTGACTGAGTCTATCATAATTTCTTGTAAGCAGTCCGTTCTTGGAATTGTATTTGTCTTGTCTGGTGATTAGGGCTAAGCTGTTACTTCTGCAATTAGTGGTTAGGTTCACATTGTTGCTTTTGCAGTTGCAATTTTTTTTCACCGGATTTACGTCAGTCTATGGTTTCATATTTGTTCTGAGTCATGAGTATCTGCCTGACTCAGTTCCAACTGAATTAGCCAAGCAGAAGCCGTTTTGTGCAGCTGTTTCAGCCATTTTGTCCTACCTCCCAGATGCCCACACCCTCATTTCTCCCTTTGATCGCACCGTGATCATGGAAAGGGAAGGCTAATCCAAACAAATCTATAATACAATTCCAATTAGGTGATCATCCCTTTCTTATTTCTCAGTTCCACCCAAAAAACTTCCCTGGATGTATTTCCAGGAATATCCTCCCTTAGCACAGCTGTAATGCTATCCCTTATCAAAAATGCCACTCGCCCCTCCTCTTTTGCCTCCCTTTCTATCCCTCCTGTAGCATTTGTATCCTGGAACATTAAGCTGCCAGTCCTGCCCATCCCTGAACCATGTTTCTGTAATTGCTATGATATCCCAGTCCCATGTTCCTAACCATGCCCTGAGTTCATCTGCCTTCCTTGTTAGGCCCCTGGCATTGAAATAAATGCAGTTTAACTTATTAGTCCTACCTTGTCCCTGCCTGCCCTGACTGTGTGACTCATTTCTGTTCTTGACTGTACCCGTCTCAGATCGATCTCTTTTTCCTCGCTATCTCCCTGAGTCCCACCCCCCCCTCCCCAAGCAGTTTAAATCCTCCCAAGCAGTTCTAGCAAATTTCCCTGCCAGCATATTAGTCTCCTTTCAACTTAGGTGCAATCTGTCCTCCTTGTGCTGGTCACTTCTACCCCAAAAGAGATTCCAATGATCCAAAAATGTGAATCTTTCTCCCATACACCAGCTCCTCAGCCATGCATTCATCTGCTCTATCCTCCTATTCCTGCCCTCACTAGCTTGTAGCATTGGGAGTAATCCAGATATTACCTCCTTTTTAAATTTCTACCTAACTCTCTGTAATCTCCCTTCAGAGTCTCAACCTTTTCTCTTCAATGTCATTGGTTCCAATGTGGACAATGACCTCCTGCTGGCCCCCCCTCCCCCGTGAGAACATTCTGCACCCTCTCTGAGACATCCTTGATCCTGGCACCAGGGAAACAACACACCAGTCTGCTTTTTCTCTGCTGGCCACAGAAACATCTGTATGTACCTCGGACTACAGAATCCTCTACGTTCTACGTTGTGCTACGTTCCCCTGAGAATCCATCACCCTCTACATTTTCCAAAACCGCATACTTGTTTGAAATGGGTATATCCACAAAAGACTCCAAACAGGTATGCTGTTTTGAAAAATGTTGGGGGTGATGGATTCTCAGGGGAACATAGCAATGCAAGGGGCCTAACAGGGAAGGCAGATGAACTCAGGGCATGGTTAGGAACATGGGACTGGGATATCATATCAATTACGGAATCATCGCTCAGGGATGGGCAGGACTGGCAGCTTAATGTTCCAGGATACAAATGCTATAGGAAGGATAGAAAGGGAGGCAAAAGAGGAGGGGGAGTGGCATTTTTCATAAGAGATAGCATTACAGCTGTGCTAAGGGAGGGTATTCTTGGAAATGTATCCAGGGAAGTTATTTGGGTAGAACTGAGAAATAAGAAAGGGATGATTGCATTATAGACCCCCCTCAATAGTCAGAGGGAAATTGAGAAACAAACTTGTAAGGAGATCTCAGCTATCTGTAAGAATGATGGGGTGGTTTTGGTAGGGGATTTTAACTTTCCAAACATCAACTGGGACTGCCATAGCGTTACAGGTTTAGATGGAGAGGAGAGTGTGTACAAGACAATTTTCTGATTCAGTATGTGGATGTACCTACTAGAGAAGGTGGAAAACTTGACCTACTCTTGGGAAATAGGACAGGGCAGATGACTGAGGTGTCAGTGGGGGAGCATTTTGGGGCCAGTGACCATAATTCTATTCGTTTTAAAATAGTGATGGAAAAGAATAGACCAGATCTAAAAGTTGAAGTTCTAAATTGGAGAAAGGCCAATTTTGACGGTATTAGGCAACAACTTTCAAAAGCTGATCGGAGGCAGATGTTCACAGGTAAAGGGACAGCTGGATAATGGGAAGCCTTCAGAAATGAGATAACAAGAATCCAGAGCAAGTATATTCCTGTCAGGGTGAAAGGGAAAGCTGGTAACTATAGGGAATGCTAGATGACTAAAGAAATTGAGGGTTTGGTTAAGAAAAAGAAGGAAGCATATGTCAGGTACAGACAGGATAGATCGAGTGAATCCTTAGAAAAGTATAAATAAAGTAGGAGTATACTTAAGAGGGAAATCAGGAGGGCAAAACGGGGACATGAGAGCGCTTTGGCAAATAGAATTAAAGAGAATCCTAAGGGGTTTTACAAATATATTAAGGACAAAAGGGTAACTAGAGAGAGAATAGGGCTCCTCAAAGATCAGCAAGGCGGCCTTTGTGTGGAGCCACAGAAAATGGGGGGATACTAAATGAATATTTTGGATCAGTATTTACTGTGGAAAAGGATAAAAAAGATATAGACTAGGGAAATAGATGATGACATCTTGGAAAAATGTCCAGATTACAGAGGAGGAAATGCTGTATGTCTTGAAATGGTGAAAGGTGGATAAATCCTCAGGATCTGATCAGGTGTACCCGAGAACTCTGTGGGAAGGTAGAGAAGTGATTGCTGGGCCTCTTGCTGAGATAATTGTATCATCGATAGTCACAGGTGAGGTGCTGGAAGAGTGGAGGTTGGCAAACATGGTGCCACTGTTTAAGAATGGTAGTAAGAACAAACCAGGGAACTATAGACCTGTGAGCCTGAGCTCGGTGGTGGGCAAGTTGTTGGAGGGAATCCTGAGGGACAGGATGTACATGTATTTGGAAAGTCAAGGACCGATTCGGGATAGTCAACATGGCTTTGTGCTTCGGAAATCATGTCTCACAAACTTGATTTAGTATTTTGAAGAAGTAACAAAGAAGATTGAGGACAGAGCAGTAGATGTGATCGAGATGGACTTCAGCAAGGTGTTCGACATGGGAAACTGTTTAGCAAGGTTAGCTTCATGGAATACAGGGAGAACTAGCCAGTTGGATACAGAACTGGCTCAAAGGTAGAAGACAGAGGGTGGTGGTGGAGGGTTGTTTTTCAGACTGGAGGCTTGTGACCAGTGGAGTGCCACAAGGATTTGTGCTGGGCCCTCTACTTCTTGTCATTTACATAAATGATTTGGATGCGAGCATAAGAGGTACACTTAGTAAGTTTACAGATGACACCAAAATTGGAGATGTAGTGAACAGTGAAGAGGGTTACCTCAGATTACAACAGGATCTTGACCAGATGGGCCAATAGGCTGAGAAGTGGCAGATGGAGGTTAATTCAGATAAATGCGAGGTGCTGCATTTTGGGGAAGCAAATCTTAGCAGGGCTTATACACTTAATGATAAGGTCCTAGGGAGTGTTGCTGAACAAAGAGACCTTGGAGTGCAGGTTCATAGCTCCTTGAAAGTGGAGTCGCGGGTAGATAGGATAGTTTGGATGTTTTCCTTTATTGGTCAGAGTATTGAGTACAGGAGTTGGGAGGGCATGTTGCGGCTGTACAGGACATTGGTTAGGCCACTGTTGGAATATTGCATGCAATTCTGGTCTCCTTCCTATCAGAAGAATATTGTGAAACTTGAAAGGGTTCAGAAAAGATTTACAAGGATGTTGCCAGGGTTGGAGGATCTGAGCTACAGGGAGAGGCTGAACAGACTGAGGCTGTTTTCCCTGGAGCGTCGGAGGCTGAGGGGTGACCTTATAGAGGTTTACAAAATTATGAAGGGCATGGATAGGATAAATAGGCAAAGTCTTTTCCCTGGGGAGTCCAGAATTAGCGGGCAGAGGTTTAGGGTGAGAGGGGAAAGATATAAAATAAACCTAAGGGACAGGTTTTTTCACGCAGAGGGTAGTACGTATATGGAATGAACTGCCAGAGGATGTGGTGAAGGCTGGTGCAATTGCAACATTTAAGAGGCATTTGGATGGGTATGTGAATAGGAAGAGTTTGGAGGGATATGGGCCAGCTGCTGGCAGGTGGGACTAGATTGGGTTGGGATATCTGGTCAGCATGGACGGGTTGGACCGAAGGGTCGCTTTCCATGCTATACGTCTCTATGACTCTAAATGCCCTTCAAGGTGGACCAGCCTTCAATATCCTGTAGAGTGGCACCACCATCTTTGCAGCTCATCTGGTCATATTTATCATTGCCATCAACAAGTGGGTGAGCCATGGCATTGCAAACAGAGCATCTTCTGGGGCAAATCTATATCACTAAAGGTCCTCATAAGCCTAGCAAATAAATACCGACCAATACCAACAAACAGAAGAAAATTATTCTGACATATGTAGCTAAATTGATAAGCCAATTGTACCAAAACCCCGATCCCCATTTTCTCCAACTGGTACCTTCAAGGAGCACCTGGATCTCATGTTGTATCTTAGTAATTGCCAGTGCAATCAGGAATGTAAATAATGCATTTATCTTGGACAGTGGTGCAGACCTCACCTTCCTGGGCGAGTGTATAGTCTAAAGCATACCGATTCTGCATAGAGTAAAGACGCAGCTTTGATAATCCCAGTTTGTTCTGTTCCAGAGCCTCTTTAGTCTTATTCCCTAGAATAGTCGGACTGTAATAGAGGAATTGTAGTTCTTTTGACTTATCACCCCTGCCGATCCTTCCAGCCCCCGGGTACTCGGTGGGTGGGGAGGAGGTGGAGAAGGGGTGTTTGATCTTGAGCTATTTAAGAAGCAGCGACATTTTCTCTGCCTTTTTGCTGGGAGGATCTGAAGCTGCAACAAAGTTGGATCGCAATAAAGGTTAACTGTACTTACTGCTGGGCTCAGACTCTCATTGAAAACTTTGAACCACAAAGCTTTTTATTTTGAAGCTGTTAATTTCTTTCTGCCTCCTGCACTAAGTTTCCAATGTTGTGTATCAGATGTAATTTTTTCAGGAGTGCAGAGTTTGTCGTTTCATTGGCATTGTAAAGTTTCCTGGTAGCACCGGGAGGTGTGTGCTGTGTTCAGTAGAAATAATGTGGAGGAGCCGGTGTTGGACTCGGGTGGGTAAACTTAAAAATCATACAATATAACGTTATAGTCCAACAGGTTTATTTGGAAGTACTAGCTTTCAGAGCTCTGCTCCTTCATCAGGTGGTTGTGGAGAATAGGATCATGATCATAATTTATATCCAAAGGAGTCCAGTGTCACAGATGTAATACATTAAACAATTCTAGATTTAAATCTTTTAGAATGGATTTCTGCTCTTTGGTTTGTTAATCCCAGAACGTGTTTTAAATAGCATTCTCAAGAATGTAATTTAAATGAAGAGCTTTTCTAACAAAAAATGTCAAGTCTGACATGACATTGGGGCCCAGACAGAATTCACAACTATTGTTAGAAATGTTCTGCATTGAAATGAAATGTACCACCACCACCCACGGCGACCTGTGCATTCTCGCCTGCCACCCACTGTGCCCCCAGTCCACTGCCCTCCATGAACCACAGCATTGTGTCCATTCCATCTCTTCCCCCCAACACCACCTCCATTCTCTCTGTCATGCCACCCTCTGCACCCTTGTCCATTTTCTCTCTCTTGTCCCCCTCCCTCAGCCCACCCCGTCCATTATCTTTCCCTGCTGTGCGCCCTCCCCCAGCCCTCTTTGATCGCTGTGTATCAAGCTGATGAAGAGAGAGAGAATGGATGCTGACAAGTTGACCCGGAAGACAGGCGGGGCCACAAATAGGTTATATTTAAAATTGAGAACAGGTAAAATTATACACTCAGAAACATCATTAAAGTCTGAAAGCAAGGTCAATTTTTTAAGAGCTGCTGGAATCTTTCTGAAACTTGCACTGAAGTATGTGCACTTAGGCCACAGCACAGGACAGGCTGGAAGGGGTGAATGGCCTATTCCTAGTCTTGTGATATTGGTTCTGACGATGCAGAAATAGAGTAATAGCGTTGTACAGCATGGAAACAAACCCTTCAGTCCATGCCAACCAGATATCCTAAATTAACCTAGTGACCCATTCGCCAGAAATTGACACATGTCCCTCTTAAACCCTTCCTATTCATATCCCCTTCGAGATGCCTTTTAAAGGTTGTAATTGTACCAGCCTCCTCCACTTCCTCTGGCAGCTTATTCCATACACGCACCATCCTCTGCTTGATAAGGTTCCCCCAACCCCCACCTTCCCTCTCTCCCTCCCAGGAAAAAGAGTTGCCCAGAGGGAGGAGGTTTCACTCTGAAACTCAGAAGACCATTTCCACACAGTGACATCAACAATGGAGCAAGAGGTTGGGGCGATGTGTCTGGGTAATGTGCTGGGGAAGGGGCAGGGCCAAGCTGAAGGCGGGCCCCCACACTGCACCTGCTGCACATGGCCGGCCGGATGGCCCGCACTGCCTTGCAGAGTTTGCAAAAATCCCTTCCCTTCAGAGAATCCTCACATTGTGGAAGCAGGTCACTCTGCCCAACGGGTCCACACTGACTCACCAAAGGGTAACTCTCAGACACCCGTTCCCCTATCCCGATTGCTTGGCATTTACCCCCAACTAATACACCCAATCGGGCAGTATGGGTAATTTAGCGCAGCCAATCCACCCTGCACTTCCCCGGGTACTATGAGTAATTTAACATGGTCAATGCACCCTCACCTGGACTAAGTTTAAAAAGTATACAACACCGGGTTAGAGTTCAGCAGGTTTATTTGGAGTGCTGCTCCTTCATCAGATGTTGTGGAGAATAAGGTCATCAGGCACAGAAATTATGGAAAAACATAATGGAGTCCTGCCACTGAAATGATATCTTGACAAACCTGGATTGTTGAGTCTTTCATCTTTTAGAATGGGTTACAGGTATCATTAATCTAAATCTCAGAACTTCCTGTAAGGCACCTTCAACAAAACATAAAGCTTTATAACAAAATGTGACATCTTAGCTCAGACAATTCAATGAAAGAGTGAGCTCAGAGCCTGTGTGTATCCCAATCTTGAGTCAGACTGGTTCTGTTTCCAAAATGCCAGAAGTTTCTCTTTGCCTCCATTCTGAAAGGTCTTCCCTTTACTCTAAGGCTGTGCCCAGTAGTTCTAGTTTCTCCAGTCAATGGAAATTTTTTCCCAACTTCCACTCTTTCCAGGCTGTTCAGTATTCATAACGTTTCAGTTAGAACCCTCCTGCTTGTGGGCATATTAACCAGTGTCAACGACATCCTTCAGGATGAGTTACAGCAGGGATTAGGTTCAGTAAACTGAGAATGGAGTGAGTGTGTGTGGGATAGAGATTTTCAACTTCTAAAGAATAAGCAAGGAAAGAGAGTTCACTATAAATTAGAACTGATCAGATGGGCTGATTGGCCAAAGTGTGGTAGATGGAGAGAAATGTGGTTTGCATTTTGGTCAAGCAATCCAGGCAGGACTGACACAGTTAAGGGGAGTGTTGCAGAACAAAGAGACCTTGGAGTGCAGGTTCATAGTTCCTTGAAAGTGGAGTCACCTGTGGACAGAATAGTGAAGGAGGCAATTGGTATGCTTTCCTTTATTGGTCAGTGCATTGAGTATAGGAGTTGGGAGGTAATGTGGCTGTGTAGGACATTGATTAGTCCACGTTTGGAAGACTGCATTCATTTTTGGTCACCCTTTTACAGGGAAAATGTTGCGAAACTTTGAAAGGTGTCGGAAAAGATTTACAAGGCTGCTGTCAGAGTTGGAGGGTTTGAGTGGCAGGGAGAGGCTCAAATGGCTGGGGATATTTTCCCGAGAGCATTGAAGGCTGAGGGGTGACCTTATAGACGTTCATAAGGGGTAAGGATAGGGTGAATATCCAAGGTCTTTTCCCCAATGTAGCAGAGTCCAAAACTAGAAGGCATATGTTTGAGGTGAGTGGGAATTTTTAAAGGCATCTGGATGGGTACATGAATAGAGGGATATGGTTTAGAGGGATATGGGCCACATGCAGGTAAATTGGACTAGATTAATTTAGGATATCTGTTTGGCCGAACAAGTTGGACCAAAGAGTCTGTTTCCGTGTTGTATGACTCAAATCTTCTTTGGTGAAAGCAGAAGTGTGATTGTGAAGGCTAGAGTTTCAGAGCAGCTTTCAAAGATGTTTGGCCCTTAATTGGAGCAGAAAACGTTACAATGAAAACTTGCATTTGTGAGACAGCAACTGACAGCATCCGAGATTTTGGTGGAAAGTGGCAATTCATTGCACTGTGGGGATGAAGCTCTACCCTACCCAGTCATTTTTGCTGGTGAATGAAACAGATCTCAAGATTAGGAGTAGATTTGGTGGGCGGCACGGTGGCACAGTGGTTAGCACTGCTGCCTCACAGCGCCTGAGAACCGGGTTCAATTCCCGCCTCAGGCGACTGACTGTGTGGAGTTTGCTGCGTGGGTTTCCTCCCACAGTCCAAAGATGTGTGGGTCAGGTGAATTGGCCATGCTAAACTGCCCGTAGTGTTAGGTAAGGGGTCAGTGTAAGGGTATGGGTGGGTTGCGCTTCGGCAGTTGGGCCGAAGGGCCTGTTACACTGTAAGTAATCTAATCTAAAAAATTTAGGATGGAGATGAGGAGGAGCCGTTTTTGCTGGAGTTTAGTGAATCTGTGGAATTCTCTGCCCAAGGAAGCAGTAGAGGCAGCTTCGTTCAGTAGGGGAATTAAGGGTAGCTGGGACAATGCAGGGAGGGGAGGATCTGAGACAATGGATAGATCAGCCATGATTTTAATGAATGGCGGAGCGGGCTGGATATGAAACTACAACCCTGCATTTCCCACGGCTATGCCACCTAACCTCGACATTATAGGCAATTTAGCATGAAAAATCCAAATCAAGGCCAGTGAGCAGTGTATTGATGTGGGAAATGAATTTCAAAGAACAATAGAAAAGGACAAGGAGAGTAAATATTCCAGCAATCAAAACTGGACTCTGAAGATCATAAAAATTGAAACCAGAAACAGTATCTATCTGTATTGTCACCAAAAATGAATTAATTGATTGCACGCATTGAAGAGAATAATTATGATCCGAGACTCCTAACAGAGACATGGCTTCAGGATGACCAGGATTGGATCCTGAATATCGAGGGTTCGGTCAAATGGGAAGCGAGGTAAAGGTAGAGGGTTGGTGCTGCTAATGAAAGCGCTGATCACAGGGTAGTTTGGTGTCAGCTCAGATTTCAGGTCCTGATTTCTTGGTCCTGTGTTGATCTCCCTGTTCCCACAGCGTAAGATGTCGGTCTGTTCTCAGCTTTGCTGGATTTCTGCTGAAGCTTTGACCCCCTTTTTTTTCACCTTCTGGAACAATAAAGCATTCAGCCAATCAAGCCCCAATCCACAATCTCCCAGCCTGTCAACCATCCAGACACACAGTGTAATCATAGCAGGGAATCACACAAGAAAAATGAAACCAAATTTGAAGCAAATAGGTGCTCGTGTTTAATGTTTGTTCATTCGGACGTAAAGGAGAAATGGGGGTCTCCCAGGATTCTGGGACTGTCCTACTTGAGGAATTCACTCTCTTACATCTAACTGAGAACCCAGCTATGATTTACAACAATATTTACACCAACAGAAGTAAGACATCTGTTCTCAAATAGACAGAGATAAGCAGGATGGAAATAGACATTCCCCTCTCATGCGCGCGCCCACACAAGTCCACAGGAGTGAATGTATATTTGCAGAGCTGAACAGAAATGTCACTTTATCAAAATTTAAGTTTTATGGAGAAGGTGCCTTCCAGGAAGACTGGGATTTGCATATTAATGATACCTGCAACCCATTTGAAAAGATGAAAGACTTAACAATCCAGGTTTGTTCAATGTATTATTTCAGTGGCAGGTCACTGTCATGTTTTTCTATAAATTCTGTGTCTTATCTTATTCTCCACAACCAACTGATGAAGGAACAGCGCTCCAAAAGCTAGAGTTTCCAAATAAACCTGATGGACTATAATGTGGTGTTGTGATTTTTAACTTTGTCCAAGTTAGGTTGCTAAATTATCCATAGTGCCCAGGGATGTGCAGGTTAGGTGTGATAGTCAGGGAGTAGAGCAACAGGTCTAGGGGAATGGGTGTGGGTGGGTTCCCCTTCGAGGGTTGGTTTGGATTTGTTGGGCCGAGTGGCCTGCTTCCATGCTGTGGGGATTCCGTGAAGGGAAGGGATTCCTGCAAACTGTGCACCTTGCCCCGCCCCTTTTGTTTCGTTCGTCCCACCCCCACCCTCGACCTATTGATGGCGTCACAACGCGGAAGTGGCCCTGTCAGTTTGAGTGAAACTCCCTCTCTTTGGGCAACTCTTCATCCTGGGAGGGGGAGAGGGGGGAAATCTATTCACTTGTGGCAATTGGAGTGAATCCGGGGGGGAGCAGATGCTGCAAACTCAGGTATTTGTCTTAATTACCCGGGTGAGGAGGGACAGAAGGATGGGCAGGGGTTGTTTTCCCCATTGCTCCAGAGCCTGAGAGGTGACATTATAGACTTTTATAAAATCATGAGCATGGATAGGATAAATAGACAAGGTCTTTCCCTTGGGATGGGGAGTCCTGAACTGGAGGGTCATAGGTTCAGGGTGAGGGCAGTGGGGGAAATGTAAAAGAGACCTCAGGGGCAACGTTTTCATGAAGAGGGTGATGCGTTCATGGAATGAGCTGCCAGAGGAAGTGGTGGGGGCTGGTACAATTCCTACAGTTAAAAGGCATCTGGATGGGCGGATGATTACAAAGGGTTCAGATGGAGAGGGGCCAAGTGGTGGCAAATGCGACTGGAGTCATAGAGATGTACAGCATGGAAACAGACCCTGCGATCCAACTCGTCCTTGCTGACAAGATAGCCAACCCAATTTAGTCCCAGCTGCCAGCACCCAGCCCATATAGGGGCCAAGTGATGGCAAACGTGACTAGATTAATTTAGGAAATCTGGGCAGGTTGGGCCAAAGAGTCTGTTTCTGTGCTGTGTGACTCTAATTGTCTTCAGTGAAAGCAGAAGTGTGGTTGTGAAGGCTGGACTTTCAGAGCATGTTTTGCCCTGACTGGGAAGCAGCAGAGTTTGACTGAAGTGTATTAGTGTTAATGCCTTGACATCTCATTTTGCTCCCACCTTCTCGGGTCGTTAACTATTTTGTCATTGCAGGTTCACCCTGAATTGATACTTTTTTTTTGCTTCCTAAAATCAGACCTGCTCACTCTCAGCAGTATCCCAGTGTTGTGAAAGATATTAACTTTCAGGTGGAGGTATCCAAAATTCAGAGAGATGTCAGTCTTTATGTTTTTGCTCATCTGCCCCTGTAAGACCCTGAATCAGCAACTTCAGGGGAATTAGTTAGATCAGAGTGAGAAAGAAGGGGAGTGAAAGTGGGATGGTGCTTTCAATTTTGTGGAATAACAAAAGACAAGAATATTCCACAGAAAGTAGAATTGCTTGTACAGAATTTCTACCCTGCACTGACAGTGATGACCTTTGTAATCTCTTTTTAACAGTGTATTTGAAGATAGAAGATTCAAAATCGACGCATGAAGTCCTGATGCCCAAAACGTTGACTCTCCTGCTCTTCGGATGCTGCCTGACCTGCGCTTTTCCAGTACCACACATTTTGACACTGACCCTCCAGCGTCTGCAGTCCTCACTTTGACGTCAATGTCTGACAGTCAATCAATCCAGCGGGACCGCAAACAATTTTTAACCATGAGTCTGTGAGAAGGTGCAAAGCGTTTTGGTTCCTGGATGAGAGACCCTACTGATGCAGCACATCGAGTGTGGGGCGTGTAGCAGCAGGAATTGATGGCCGGGAGGGACTGGAAAGGTATTCTGTGCAGCTGAAGCTTCGACCATGGAGAAACCC